>NC_064836.1:80132620-80440601 GCF_024166365.1 Elephas maximus indicus | reverse complement strand
ATTCTCAAAGTAAACCTCCCCTCACAGCAGGTTTCCAGGGAGATTTTGAAATCACTACATTACATGGACTCCCAAGTATCCCTTCTTCTCCTTTCTGGAGGGAGTTGTTTATTGCAGGTGTCCTTCCCCTATTCCTCCAATGTATATCAGGTGCATGGGAAGCTAATAACTTGTCATTTTAATTCACAGATTTCCAGATAGAGAAGAATCATACCCTGACCTCATATAAAGAGTTCCATTTATCACTCAGAGATCCTGGGCTTTGAGCTTGATGCCCTGACTGGAAGTGACTTTTAGGTTATGTCCCTTGCAAAAGGGTGAATATATTTTGCCTGCAGGAAGGACAGTGAGCTGTATACGAGGTAGCCAGAAAGCAGTGTATTAGTGATTTTTGTGACTATTTATGGCTCTCTGTTTTGTTTTGGCAAATGGAGTGATTGCACTTCCTGACCGTCTTGGAAGTGGAACAGATTCTAGGGCAAGGTACAAAAGTGATAGAGGACCCCAACTAGATAGACAACCACTGATACAAGTATACATATGATTTTAAAAAATGGTTTAATAATGTCCCCTAATTTTTAGAGTAGTATATGATTATAGAGACTTTGGAAAATTAAAAAGGAACACAGATAATACAATCACCATGACAAAAGAATTTGTGTTAAAATGATGATCAATCTTTCATTTTTCATATATTTTTACAGCACTGATAATATGCAGTTTGCACAATTTTCAAGCATACTTTTTAACTACATAAGCATTTTTCCATGTTGTTAAATATCTTCAAACATCTTTTTCAATGTTAACTAAATTAGAGCCTATCTATCTAATAGAATATTAAGTATGTGCCAGTGGATGTGTTAGTTGATTCCAATTTTGTTTTCTATTATAGAAACTAGAAGATCAATTCTATTTATAAAATACTCTCTGGAGCGGGGCCAAGATGGCTGACTAGGCAGATGCTTCCACTGAACCCTCTTGCAACAAAGACCCGAAAAAACAAGTGAATCTATTACATACGTGATAACCTATGAACTCTGACCATCAAACACAGAACTAAGGAATCGACCTGAATGACAGGGGAGTGAAAGATTGCGTGGAAGCAGCAGCCAGTTGTGGAGCCCGGCGCACAGTGCCCCAGGCCTGATCTCTTGGTGCTGTGCTTTGGGGTGAGTGCAGTGGGACTGATGGTGGTTTCCTGAGACAAGGCAAGCAAAGAATGTAGCCCTAACCCCCCAGGGCAATCTCAGCAGGGACCCAGACAGCTGCACACAGGCTACACACCCCTCTGGAATCTAAGATAAAACAGCACTCCCCACACAAGATGAGTGATTTTGTCTATTTTACCGTGCTATTCTCTCCTGTCTATCTGATCTCTCCCCTCCCTGCCCCAGCCAGCTTCATTAACGTTCAAATTCCCCAGACCAGAGATAGAAGTGCCCTGCTTTTTTCTAACCCATTCTCCTGGATTGAGAAAAGCAGCAATTAACAATCAGGGGAAATATCCTTTCCTGACTCCCTAAACTGAAAGATCAGAACAGAAGCAGCTCCAGTCCAGGCATAAGAAAACCACAGTCTTTGGCGCTCACCCCTACGTGGAACCAGGTGGCTATTATAATGCAAAGGCAATTCTGTTAGAGGTCTGACTGTAATTGTTTCTGCTAAGCAGTGGGGAGACAGGTTTTGGAGGTCTGATACCACTCTACCAGTTAAACAGAGCCCTCACCTACCCACAGCAGGGAGCTGAGGGCTGAGACTCCATCCACACCACGCAGTCACCCATGAAAGGGGTCTGAGGATAGTGGTGCCCACCAGTCTTTACAGGTACAACCATTGGGTGCCTAAGGTACAGCTGCAGAGCCTACCCATAAGAGCACTATAGAGAACAGAGATGCTCCTTCCTCACTGGCAATTAGGGGAAGGCTGTCAGCACCCTGCCTTCTTGCCTTCCTTGGTGTGTGACCCCCTGCTGCTACCAGAAACCGGTGCATACAACCATCATCACTACTTCTCTAAGATAGTAGGTGACAGCCTACACCACACACTAGGTGACCAAACATCAGGACACCTGAGCTGATTCTATTCAAGAATAGTGAATGGACTCAGGCTCATATACCTGGTAACAGCTCTAACCATCTGGTAACAGGACATAAGTGCTTCAAAGACTCCAACAGTCTAGTTAGAGCACTGTAGTAGCCCATCTGGGTATGTTGAAACAAAACAAAAGAAGAAGATAAGACTCAGTGAGCAAATATAAAATAAATTATTACAATAACTTATAGAAGGCTTGGAGACAGCAGTCAATATCAAGTCACATAAAGAAGCAGACTATGATTGCTTCTACAAACTCCCAAAACAGAGAACCAAGATCTCTCCCAGATGAAGATATATTCCTGGAAGTGCCAGATGTAGAATACAAAAGACTAATATACAGAATACTTCAAGACATCAGGGACAACATCAGAAATGAAATAAGGCAATGTACAGAAAAAGCCAAAGAACACACAGATAAAGCTGTTGAAGAAATTAAAAAGATTTTTCAAGAACATAATGAAAAATTTAATAAGCTGCAAGAATCCAGAGAGACAGCATTCAGAAATTCAAAAGATTAACAATAAAATTACAGAACTAGACAACTCAATAGGCAGAGGAGCAGAATTGAGGAATTGGAATGCAGAATTGGGGAGATGGAGGATAAGACAATTGGTACCAATATATCTGAAGAAAAATCAGATAAAAGAATTAAAAAAAAAGAAGAAGAAACCCTAAGAAGCATGTGGGACTCTAACAAGAAGAATAATTTGTGTGTGATTGGAATCCCAGAACAGGGAGGGATAACAGAAAATACAGACAGAATTGAAGATCTGTTGGAAGAAAACTTCCCTGACATAGTGAAAGATGAAAGGATATCTATCCAAGATGCTCATTGAACCCCATACAAGGTAGATCCCAAATGAAAATCACCAAGACATATTATCATCAAACTTGCCAAAAACAAAGATAAAGAGAAAATTTTAAGAGCAGCCAGGGATAAATGAAAAGTCACCTACAAAGAAGAATCAATAAGAATAAGTTCGGGCTGCTCGGCAGAAACCATGCAGGCAAGAAGGCAATGGGATGACATATATAGAGCATTGAAGGAGAAAAATTGCCAACCAAGAATCATATATCCAGCAAAATGCTCTCTCAAATATGAAGATAAAATTGAGTCATTTACAGATAAACACTGGTTTAGAGAATCTGCAAAATCCAAACCAAAGCTACCAGAATTACTAACAGAAATTCTTTGGTCAGAATATCAGTAATATCAGATATCGACACAAGGACACAGAACAGAACATCCTGAGATCAACTTAGGTAGGGAAATCCCAAAAGAAAATAAGATTAATTAAAAAAAAAAAATGCTCGAAACAGGGAATCATTGATGTTATTATGTAAAAGATGACAATAATCAATAAAGAGGGATGAAATACAGGAGTCATAGATCTTCCATATGGAGAGGAAATCAAGGTGATCCAGGGAGATACAATGTAGGTTTATACTTAGAAAAATACAGGTGAATATTAAGGTAACCACAAATAAGACTAACAGTCTTATACTTCAAAACAAAAATGAAGATAAACATAAGGACTCAGCAAAGCAAATTCAACTGCAATGAAAAAGAAGAACACAGAATTTATAAAGAAAAACTTCTCGGCACAAAAAAGTAACAGGAAAAATGAAACTGTCCTCAAAACACGAAAAAAGGCAACAAAATGACAGCACTAAACCCCTACATGTCTATAATTATGCTGAATATAAATGGACTAAATGCACCAATAAACAGAGAGTTGCAGATTGAATAAAAAAATATGATCCAGCTATATGCTGCCTACAAGAGACACGCCTTAGAATTGGAGACACAAACTAAAACTCAAAGGATGTAAAACAATATATCAAGCAAACAAGAATCAAAAAAGAGCAAGAGTGGCAATATTAATTTCTGACAAATAGACTTTAAAGTTAAATCCACCACAAAGGATAAAGGACACTATATAATGATTAAAGGGAGAATTTACCAGTAAGATATAAAAAGATATAGCCATATTAAATATTTATGCACCCAATGACAGGGCTGAAAGATACATAAAACAAACACTGTCAGCATTGAAAAGTGAGATAGACACCTCCACAATTATAGTAGGAGACTTCAACATACCACTTTCAGTGGACAGGACATCCAGTAAGAAGCCCAATAAAGACATGGAAGAGCTAAATGCCACAATCAACCAACTTGACTTCATAGACATATTCAGAACACTCCGCCCAACGGCAGGCAAGTATACTTTCTTTTCTAGTGCACATGGAACATTCTCTAGAACAGACCACATATTAGTTCATAAAGCAAGCCTTTGCAGAATCCAAAACATTGAAATATTACAAAGCATCTTCTCAGACCATAAGGATATAAAAGTAGAAATCAATAACAGAAAAACCAGGAAAAGAAATCAAATACTTGGAAACTGAACACTACCCTGCTCAAAAAAGACTGCATTATACAAGACATTAAGGAGGGAATATAGACATTCATAGAAGCCAATGCGAATGAAAACACTTCCTATCAGAATCTTTGGGACACAGCAAAAGCAGTGCTCAGAGGTCAATTTGTGTCAATAAATGCACACAGACAAAAAGAATAAAGGGCCAAAATCAAAGAACTGTCCCTGCAACTTGAATGAATAGAAAGAGAGAGAGAGAAAAAAAGAAACCCTCAGGCACCAGAAGAAAACAAATAATAAAAAGTAGAGCAGAATTAAACGAATTAGAGAACAGAAAAACAATCGCAAGAGTTAACAAGACCAAAAGCTGGTTCTTTGAAAAAATTGACAAAATTGATAAACCACTGGCCAAACTGACAAAAGAAAAACAGGAAAGGAAACAAATCACCCAAATAAGAAATGAGATGGGCGATATCACAACAGACCCAACTGAAATTAAAAGAATCATATCAGACTACTACAAAAAATTGTACTCTAACAAACTTGAAAACCTAGAAGTAATGGCTGAATTCCTAGAAACACACTACCTACCTAAACTAACACAGAGGTAGAACAACTAAATAGACCCATAACAAAAAAAAGAGATTGAAAAGGTAACCAAAAAACTCCCAACAAAAAAAAGCCCTGGCCCTGATGACTTCACTGCAGAGGTCTACCAATTTTTCAGAGAAGAGTTAACATCACTACTACTAAAGGTATTTCAAAGCATAGAAAAGGATGGACTACTACCTAACTCATTCTATGAATCCAGCATATCCCTGATACCAAAACCAGGTAAAGACACCACAAAACAAGAAAATTACAGACCTATATGCCTCATGAACATAGAAGCAAAAATCCTCAACAAAATTCTAGCCAATAAAATTCAACAACATATCAAAAAAATAATCCACCACGACCAAGTGGGATTTATACCAGGTATGCAGGGATGGTTCAACATTAGAAAAACCATTAATGTAATCCACCATAGAAATAAAACAAAAGACAAGAATCACATGATTTTATCAATTGATTCAGGAAAGGCATTTGGCAAAGTCCAACACCCATTCATAATAAAAACTCTCAGCAAAATAGGAATAGAAGGAAAATTCCACGACATAATAAAGGGCATTTATACAAAGCCAGCAGCCAACATCATCCTAAATGGAGAGATTCTGAAAGCATTTCCCTTGAGAAAGGGAACCAGACAAGGATGTCCCTTATCACCACCCTTATTCAACATTGTGCTGGAGGTCCTAGCCAGAGTAATTAGACTAGATAAAGAAATAAAGGGCATCCAGATTGGTAAGGAAGAAGTAAAAGTATCTCTATTTGCAGGTGAAATGATCTTATACAGAGAAAACACTAAAGAACCCTCAAGGAAACTACTGAACCTAATAGAAGAGTTCAGCAGATTATCAGGATACAAGATAAACATACAAAAATCTGTTGAATTCCTCTACACCAACAAAAAGAACATTGAAGAGGCAATCACAAAATCAATACCATTTACAGTAGCCCCCAAGAAGATAAAATACTTAGGAATAAATCTTACCACAGACATAAAAGATCTATAGAAAGAAAACTACAAGGCACTACTACAAGAAACCAAAAGAGACCCACATAAGTGGAAAAACATACCTTGCTCCTGGATAGGAAGACTTAACATTGTAAAAATGTCTATTCTACCAAAAGCGATCTATAGATACAATATAATTCCAAAGACATTTTTTAATGACATGCAGAAACAAATCACCAACTTCATATGGAAGGGAAAGAGGCCCCAGATAAATAAAGGATTACTGAAAAAGAACAAAGTGGGAGGCCTCACTCTATCTGATTTTTGAACCTATTATACCGCCACAGTAGTCAAAACAGCCTGGTACTGGTACAACAATAGATACACAGACCAATGGAACAGAATTGAGAATCCAGACATAAATCCATCCACATATGAGCAGCTGATATTTGACAAAGGCTCAAAGTCAGTTATTTGGGGAAAAGACACTCTTTTTAACAAATGGTGCTGGCATAACTGGATATTCATCTGCAAAAAAATGAAACAAGACCCATATTTCACACCATGCACAAAAACTAACTCAAAATGGATCAAAGACCTAAATATAAAATCTAAAACAATAAAGATCATGGAAGAAAAAATAGGGACAACGTTAGGAGCCCTAATACAAGGCATAAACAGAATACAAAACATAACTAAAAATGCTGGAGAGAGACCAGTCAACTGCGAGCTCCTAAAAATCAAACACCTATGCTCATCCAAAGATTTCACCAAAAGAGTAAAAAGACTACCTACAGACTGGGAAAAAGTTTTTAGCTATAACATTTCTGATCAGTGCCTGATCTCTAAAATCTACACGATTCTGCTAAAACTCAACCACAAAAAAGACAAATAATCCAATTAAAAAATGGGCAAAGTATATGAACAGGCACTTCACTAAAGAAGACATTCTGGCAGCTAACAGATGCGTGAGGAAATGCTCACGATCATTAGCCATTAGGGAAATGCAAATCAAAACCACAATGAGATTCCATCTCACTCCAACAAGGCTGGCATTAATCCCAAAAACACATAATAATAAATGTTGGAGAGGTTGTGGAGAGACTGGAACACTTATACACTGCTGGTGGGAACGTAAAACGGTACAAACACTTTGGAAATCGATTTGGCGCTTCCTTAAAAAACTAGAAGTAGAACTACCACACGATCCAGTAATCCCACTCCTTGGAATATACCCTAGAGAAATAAGATCCTTTACATGAACAGGTATATGCACACCCATGTTCACTGCAGCACTGTCTACAATAGCAAAAAGTTTGGAAGCAACCAAGATGTCCATCAACAGATGAATGGATAAATAAACTATGGTGTTTTCACTCAATGGAATATTAGACATTGATAAAGAACAGTGTTGAATGCATGAAACGTTTCATAACATGGAGAAATCTGGAAGACACACTGAGTGAAATTAGTCAACTGCAAAAGGACAAATATTGTATAAGACCACTACTATAAGAACTGGAGAAACAATTTAAACAGGGAAGAAAATATTCTTTGATGGTTACGAGAGGGGAGAGGGAGGGAAGGAGGGAGAGAGGTACTCACTAATTAGATAGTAGGTAAGTATTATTTTAGATGAAGGGAAAGATAATACACAATACAGGAGAGGTCAACACAAATGGACTAAACCAAAAGCAAACAAGTTTCCTGAATAAACTGAATGTTTCAAAGACCAGTGCAGCAGGGGCAGGGGTTTGAGGACCATGGTTTCAGGGGACATCTAAGTCAATTGGCATAATAAAATCTTTTCAGAAAACATTCTGCATCCCACTTTGGAGAGTGGCATCTGGGGTCTTAAACGCTAGGAAGCGGCCATCTAAGATGCACCAATTGGTCTCAACCCACCTGGAGCAAGGAAGAATGAAGAACACCAAAGACACAAAATTATCATGAGCCTAAGAGACAGAAAAAAAATTTTTTTTTTTTTTTTAAGAGACAGAAAGGATGCATAAACCAGCCTGAGACCAGAAGAACTAGATGGTGTCCGGCCACAACCAATGATTGCCCTGACAGGGCACTCAGCAGAGAGCCCTTGAGGGAGCAGGAGAGCAGTGGGATGCAGACTTCAAATTCTCATAAAAAGACCAGACTTAATGGTCTGGAGGGACCCCAGAGGCCATGGTCCCCAGATGCTCTGTTAGCTCAGGACAGGGACCATTCCAAGAGCTAACTCTTCAGATAGGGATTAGACTGGAATAAAAAAAAAAAAAAAAATTGTCATTGAGTCGATTACGACTCATAGTGACCCTACAGAACAGAGTAGAATTGCCCCATAGAGTTTCCGAGGAGCATCTGGTGGGTTTGAACTGCAGACCTTTTGATTAGCAGCTTTAGCACTTAACCAGACTGGAATATTGGATGGGAAATGATACTGGTGAGGAATGAGCTTCTTGGATCAAGTGGACACATGAGGATATGTTGGCATCTTCTGTCTGGAGGGAGGATGAGAGGGCAGAGGGGGCCAGAAGCTACCCGAATGGAAATGAGGAGAGAGAGTTTAGGGAAGAACTGTGCTGTCTCATTGGAGGGAGAGCAATTAGGAGTGTATGGCAAGGTGTATGTAAATTTTCTTATGAGAGACTGACCTGATTTGTAAACTTTCACTTAAAGCACAATAAAAATTAATTAAAAAAAAAAACTCTCTCCATTAACTACTGATATTAGTAATACTTCTTACAGAGAAAATATTGAGAGAAGGGAAATACTCTAAAATTTTTTATTTGCCTAACAAATCCCTCTAAAAGGATGAAGGATTTTTAAGAAGCTGCTTTTGTGGAAGAAAATACTCTCTCCCCTTTGAATTAATTTCACTCCGACCAACATAAACAAGTGTGTTTTGAAATAGAAGTAAAAGAAACTTTGAGAGAAAGTGAAACAAACTTAGAATCTATTACAGCCAAAAAAAGAGTGCCAGGCATATCATGTAAAACACGCCAAATATTAGAAAGGTTTATTTTGAAACATCGAGAGCATTCAAATTCCAAATAGTCTATTGGTCTAAAAGACAGTTCAGGCCTAATAGGAGGCTCAAACTAAACTTGGGTCCTTGAAAAATTTATGAGGTAACAAAGGAAAGAAGAAAGGGAAACATGTAGATAAATTCGACAACTCAAATTATAGTTTGAAGGAATAGACATATAACCAAAAACAATAAAGGAACTCTAAACTGGGATTGCAAAAAAAAAAGAAAGAAATCCGTAAAGAAAGGATAGACCCCACTGCTTAGAGAATATGATTTAAAAAAAAAAAAAAAAGCCAAGTGAAAGAAGGCAGAACTTCTTAATTTTAGTTTTATCTTATTTAGTTATTGGATAAGAAGAAATATTTATCTGAAAGGTAGAACAGAAAGGTATTAAGAGAAGGTGAAGGTTGAAGCCCAAGATGGACAGAGTGAAGTGGTAACTCCAAACCAAAACCAAACCCACTGCCGTCAAGTCAATTCCAACCTGTAGTGACCCTGTAGGACGGAATAGAACTGCCCCAAAGAGTTACCAAGGCTGTAATCTTTTCTGGAACCAGACTAACATATTTTTCTCCCACGAAACACCTGGTGGGTCCGAGCTGCCGACCATTTTGGTTAGCAGCCAACCACTTAATCACTGTGTCACCAGGATTCCTTGAATTGATCATGGAGGAAAACTGACATTGCAAAATGTGTCAAGGCACATTTTGTGAAAAAGAAAGAAGGTAGTTCTGACCCCTGGCAACAAGATGCAAGATAGAAGCAGTGACTCTCCTGGGAGGAAGATATAATTCCTAGCCGCATTTGCAATTCAGCTGTGAAAATTTTAAGCATATAGGTGTGCAGGCTCCAACTCAGAAAGCCAGGATGGGCTCGCTGAGGGGGCATGGGCTCCTGCGTTGCAGTAGCACAATTACTTTCAGAACCCTCACGTTTAATAGACCAGGGTCATCTAGAACCACAAATTTAGAGAACTCCTGTCAAATATTAGCTGTGGCACCTAACTGAGGATTAATCCTCAGTTAATACCTTGACTTTATATAGTCAGAAACTACCAGTGACAGATACAGGCATACCTTGTTTTGTCGTGCTTCACTTTATTGTGCTTCACAGATAACGTGTTTTTTTACAAATTGAAGGTTTATCGAAACCCTGCGTCGAGCAATTCTACTGGTGCAATTTTTCCAACAGTGTGTGCTTACTTCATATCTCTTTGTCACATTTTGGTAATTCTCATAATATTTCAAAATTTTCATTATTGTTATAGCTGTTATAGCTTCTTGAACTAAGAAGCACACTCTTCACAAGTATTATTTTATGTTTTATAGTCCAGTCTAATCTTTGTTTAAGAGTTGGCTTTGGGAATGGTTTTAGTCCTGGGTTAACTGAGAGTCTGGGGGTCATGTCTTCTGGGGTTCCTCTAGTCTCAGTCAGACCATTAAGTCTGGTCTTTTTATTAGAATTTGAGGTCTGCACCCCACTTTTCTCCTGCTCCATCAGGGACTCTCTGTTGTGCTCCCTGTCAGGGCAGCCATTGGTGGTAGACAGGCACCATCTAGTTCTTCTGGTCTCAGGCAGATGAAGTCTCTGGTTTATGTGTCCTTTCTTTGTCTTGGGCTCATATTTTCCTTTGTCTTTGGTGGTCTTCATTCTCCTTTGCTCCAGGTGGGTTGGGACCAACTGATGCATCTTAGATGGCTGCTTGCTGGCTTTTAAGGCCCAGACACCACTCACCAAAGCGGGATGCAGAACATTTTCTTAATAAACTTTGTTATGCCAATTGACCTAGATGTCCCCCAAAACTATGGTCCCCAGATCCCCACCCCTGCTACTCTGTCCCTCAAATTGTTTGGTTTCATGAAATTTCTTAGCTTTTGGTTTAGTTGTGTTGTGCTGACTTCCCTTGTATTGTGTGTTGTCCTTCCCTTCACCTAAGATAATTCTTGTCTACCATCTAGTTAGTGAATATCCCTCTCCCTACCTGCCGTCCCTTGTAACCGTCAAAGAAAGTTTTCTTCTGTGTTTAAACCTTTTCTTGAGTTCTTATAATTGTAGCCTCATACAATGTTTGTTCTTTTGCAACTAACTTTTTTTACCCACCATAATGCCTTCCAGATTTGTCCATGTGTTGAGATGTTTCTTGGATTCATCACGGTTCTTTATCTTTCCGAAGTATTCCATTGTGTGAATGTACCAAACTTTTTATCCATTTGTCCACTGATGGGCACCTAGATGGTTTCCATCTTTTTGTTATTGCGAGCAGTGCTGCAATGAACATGGGTGTGCATATATCTATTCGTGTGATGGCTCTTATTTCTCTAGGATATATTCTAAGCAGTGGGATTGCTGTATTATATGGTACTTCTATTTCTAGCTTTTTAAGGGAGTACCAAATTGATTTCCAAAGTGGCTGTACCATTTTACATTCCCACCAGCAGTGTACAAGTGCTCGAGTCTTCCCACAACCTCTCCAACACTTATTATTCTCTGTTTTTGGAATAATGCGAGCCTTGTTGGGGTGAGATGGTATCTTACTGTAGTTTTGATTTGCATTTCTCTAATGGCTAATGATCATGAGCATTTCCTCCTGTATCTGTTGACTGCCTGAATGTCTTCTTTGGTGGAGTATCTGTTCATATCCTTTGCCCATTTTTTAATTGTATTATTTGCCTCTTTGTTGTTGAAGTTTTGCAGTATCTTGTAGATTTTAGAGATTAGACCCTGATCAGATATGTCTTAGCCAAAAATATTTTCCCAGTCTGTACGTCGTCTTTTTATTCTTTTGGTGAAGTCTTTTGATGAACATGAGTGTTTGATTTTTAGGAGGTCCCAGTTATCTAGTTTCTCTTCTGCATTTTCAGTTATGTTTTGTATTCTGTTTATGCCATGTATTAGGGCTCCTAGCATTGTCCCTATTTTTCTTCCATGATCTTTACTGTTTTAGATTTTATATTTCGGTCTTAGATCCATTTTGAGTTGCCTTTTGTGCATGGTGTGAGGTATGGGTTTTGTTTCATTTTTTGCAGATGAATATCCAGTTATGCCAGCACCACTTGTTAAATAGACTGTCTTTTCCCCATTTAGTGGACTTCGGGACTTTGTCAAATATCAGCTGCTCACAGGTGGATGAATTTACATCTGGATCCTCAATTCTTTTTCATTGGTCTGTGTATCTGTTGTTGTACCAGTACCAGGCTGTTTTAACTGCTATGGCGGTATAATAGATTCTAAAATAGGTAGTGTGAGGCCTCCCACTTTCTTCTTCTCCAGTAACCCTTTACATATCCGGGCCTCTTCCCTTTCCATATGAAGGTGGTGATTTTTTTCTCCATCTCATTAAAAAATGCCATTGGAATTTGGATGGGGATTGCATTGTATCTGTAGATTGCTTTGGGTAGAATAGACATTTTTACAATGTTGAGCCTTCCTATCCATGAGCAAGGTATGTTTTTCCACTTTTGTAGGTCTTTTTTGGTTTCTTGCAGTAGTGTCTTGTAGTTTTCTTTGTATAGGTCTTTTACATCTCTGGTTAGATTTATTCCTAAGTATATTATCTTCTTGGTGGCTATTGTAAATAGTATTGATTTGGTCATTTCCTCTTTGAAGCTCTCTTGGTTGGTGTAGAGGAATCCAACTGATTTTTTAATGTTTATCTTGTATCCTGATACTTTGCTGAACTCTTCTGTTAGTTTCAGTCATTTCCTTGTGGATCTTTGGTGTTTTCTGTGTATAAGATCATACCATCTACAAACGGATAATTTTACATCTTCCTTACCATTTTGGTTGAACTTTATTTCTTTTTCTAGGCTAATTGCTCTGTTTAGGACCTCTGGCACAATGTTGAATAAGAGTAGTGATAAAGGGCACCATTGTCTGGTTCCCATTCTCAAGGGGAATGATTTCAGGCTGTCTCCATTTAGGGTGATGTTGGCTTTGTATAAATGCCCTTTAGAATGTTGAGGAATTTCCCTTCTATTCCTACTTTGCAGAGAGTTTTTTTTTTTTTTTATCCTGAATGGGTGTTGAACTTTGTCAAATGCTTTTTCTGCATCAATTGATAAGCTCACACGTGGTTCTTATCTTTGGTTTTATTTATGTGATAGATTGCATTGATTGTTTTTCTAATGTTGAACCATCCCTGCATACCTGTTATGAATTTCACTTGATTATGGTGAATTGTCTGGTATGTTGTTAAATTTTGTTACTAGGATTTTTGCATCTAAGTTCATGAGGGATATTGGTCTGTAATTTTATTTATTTATTTGGTGTCTTTACCTGGTTTTGGTATCACGGTTATGCTGGCTTCATAGAATGAGTTTGGGAGTATTCCATCCTTTTCTATGCTCTGAAATACCTTTAGTAGTAGTCTTGTTAACTCCTCTCTGAAAGTTTGGTAAAATTCTCTAGTGAAGCCATCAGGGCTATGGCTTTTCTTTTGTTGAGAGTTTTTTAATTACCTCTTCATTCCCTGTTTTGTTATAGGTTTATTTAGCTGTTCTACCTTGGTTGGCATTTTTTTTTTTCTTTCAAGGCTTTACATATATCACTCCATTGCCTTATTGCCTGCATGGTTTCTGCTGAGTAGCCAGGGCTTAGTCTTATTGACTCTCCTTTGTAGATGGCTTTTCATTTATCCCTAGCCACTCTTAAAGTTCTTTGTTTTGGGTTTTGGCAAGTTTGATTATAACATGTCTTGGTGACTTTCTTTTGGGATCTACCCTGTGTGGGGTTGGATGACCTTCTTGGGTAGATATCTTCTCGTCTTTCACAATATCAGGGAAGTGTTCTGCCAACAAATCTTCACAATTTTCTCTGTATTTTCTGTTATTCCCCCCGCTCCACTGGTCTGGTACTCCATTTACTCATAGGTTACTCTTCTTGACAGAGTCCTGCAAAATTCTTAGAGTTTCTTCATTTTTTTAAGTTCTTTTATCTGACCTTGCCTCAAATAAGTTCATATCAAGTACTTTACCTTGAATCTCACTAATGCTGATTTCCATCGCCTCAATTCTGCTCCTATGACTTTCTATTGAGTTGTCTAATTCTGAAATTTTATTGTTAATCTTTCGGATTTCTGTTTGCTGTCTGTCTGTGGATTCTTGCAGCCTGTTGAATTTATCATTATGTTTTTGTATAACTTTCTAAAGTTCCTCTGTTGCTTTGTCTGCGTGTTCCTTGGCTTGTTCTGCATTTTGCTGATCTCCCTCCCAATCTCTTGAAGACTTCTGTACATTAATCTTTTGAATTCTACCTCTGGTAATTCCAAGAAATTTTCTTCCTCTGTGGGGTTTCTTGGTTCTTTGTTTTGGTCATTTGCTGAAGCCATCGTGGTCTGCCTCTTTATGTGATTTGATATTGACTATTGTCTCCAAGCCAATAATAAGTTATTATATTTATTTATTTTATGTTTGCTTATTATGTCCTAGCTTCTTGTTTTGTTTTGATATGCCCAAATAGGTTGGTTGTGTTAGTTACTTTGATTATTGGTGCCTTTGAAGCTTTCACGTCCTGTCACCAGGTGGTTAGAGTGGTTAATAGGTATGTGAGCCAAGGAGGGCACTATTTTTCTTGTGTGGATTCAGTTCAGGTATTGTCGGTCACTGAGTGTGTGGTATAGGCTCTCACCTACAGTCCTAGACAGGCAGGGGTGATTGGAGTAGGCACAGGTTTCTGGCCGCAGTAGGGGGTCATGTATTAAGTAAGGTAGGGGGCTGACAGCTGCCCCTCAGTGCCAGGCGGAAGGCATGTCCCTGTTCCCTAGAGCACATAGGTGGGTAGGTTTTGCAGCCAGACTTTGGGCACCCAGTGCTGTTGGCCGTAAGGACTGGGAGGCACTACTCATTCTTGGACCCCTGTCACAGGTGGCTAGGTGGAGTGGGTGGAGCCACCAGTCCTCTGGCCCCTGTTGTGGGTAGGTGAGGACCCTGCTTAATGGGCAGGGCAGTGTCAAGTGTCATGAATCTGCCACTCCCCCTTAGCTATTGCTGTTGAAAATAGGCTTCGAGCATATACCCTGTTGTACTGTGCTAATGAGGGCTTGTGCTGTTAAAATGGGCCCACACAGGTCTAGGCAGCGGTGCCTAGACAAAGGGGCTGTGTTTGCACTGAATTCCTGGCTTAGGGGAGCTGGCAGATTATTTTTTCCTTTTTGTTAATTTGGTCCCCCTCCAGAGCTGGGAGAATGGCTCGGGCTGTGCGACGGGTCCTATTTCTGGCCTGGGGGCACAGCAATTGCTGAAGCCAGACCAAGACTAGAGCAGAGCGAGGAAGGGACAGGTATGTGGGAGAGGGGTACTTTCCAAGGAAGGAAGGGTTTTTTTGATCTGAGCAGTAGGTTAATACTTGTACTTTTCTTTTGCCTATTCAGTGCCACTTCTCCCTGGTTTCAGAGCTTTGAGTAGGCTCTCCACTACTTGATTTCTCCCAATGTGGAAAACGTGTCCTGAGTGCTACTGTTTTCCTCAGGCCATGCGCACCAGCCAATCCAGGCTGCAGGGTGCCAACCACGTCAGGTCTGCCAAACCCTTGCTTCTTCTGAACTGTCTCTCCCTCCCCCTGTTGCTCAGTCTGACTCCTGAACTTTGTCTTTGATGTTCAGGGCTCCTAGATTGTCACATGTAATTGATTCACTTGTTTTTTCAGGTCTTTGCTGTAAGCGGTACCACAGGAAGCATCTGACTACTCTGCCATCTTGGCCCCACCTCGCAGCTGGTGTCTTTGTGTTGAAGTCAGTGCTTATTTACCATTGGAAAAATCCTAGGACCCTTAAGAATTATAACTAAATGTACTCTGCCTGTGCTGTATGAATGGAACAGCAAAGCCTGGATGACAACACATCTGTTTACAACATGTTTTGCTGAATATTTTAAGCCCACTGTTGAGACATACCTCTCAGAAAAAAAAAAGACCCTTTCAAAATATTACTGCTTATTGATAATGCACGTGGTCACCCAAGAGCTCTGATGGAGACGTACGAGGAGATTAACGAAGTTTTTATGCCTGCTAACACAACGTCCATTCTGCAGCCCATGGATCAAGGAGTAATTTTGACTTTCAAGTTTTCTTACTTAAGAAATACGTTTTTTAAGGCTGTCGTAGGTAGTGATTCCTTTGACAGATCTGGGCAAAGTAACTTGAAAACCTTCTGGAAAGGATTCACCATTCTAGATGCCATTAAGAACATTCATGATTCCTGGGAGGAGGTTGAAATATCAACATCAACAGGAGTTTGGAAGAAGTTGATTCATGGATGACTTTGAGGGGTTCAAGACTTCAGTGGAGGAAGTAACTGCAGATGTGGTGAAAATAGCAAGAGAAATAGAATTAGAAGTGGAGCCTGAGATGTGACTGAGTTGCTGCAGTGCTGTGATAAAATTTTAAAGACTGAGGAGTTGCTTCTCACGGAGGAGCAAAGAAATTGGTTTCTTGAGATGAAATCTACTCCTGGTGGCGATGCTGTGAACTATGTTGAAATGACAAAAAAGGATTTAGAATATGACATAAACTTAGTTGATAAAGCAGTGGCAGGTTTTGAGAGGATCGACTCCAATTTTGAAAGAAGTTTTACTGTGGATAAAATGCCACCAAACAGAGAAATCTTTTGTGAAAGGAAGGAAGAGTCAATTGATGGGGTAAATTTCATTATTGTCTTATTTTAAGAAATTGCCACAGCTACCCCAACCTTCAGCAAGCACCACCTTGATCAGTCAGTAGCCATCAGCATCAAGGCCAGATTCTCCACCAGCAAAAATATTACAACTCACTGAAGGCTCAGATGATGGTTAGCAGTATTTTTAATTAAGGTATGCACATTGTTTTTTTAGACATAATTCTATTGTATACTTAAGAGACTACAGTACAGTGTAAACATAACTTTTACGTGCACTGGGAAGCAAAAATTCTTGTGACTTGCTTTATTGTGATATTTGCATGCAACAGTCTAGAACCAAACCCACAACCGCAATATCTCCAAGGTTTGTCTGTACCAAAAAAAAAAAAATTGCCTTCGAGTGGGCTTCGGCTCATAGCAACCCTATGGAACACAGTAGAACAGCCCCATAGGGTTTCCAAGGCTGTAATCTTTACAAAGTCAAACTAACACATCTTTCTCCTGCAGAGCCCCAGGTGGGTTTGAAATGCCAACTGTTCAGTTAACAAGGGAGCTTTTAACCACTGCACCACTAGATCTCCTTATTGTTGTAGTTAGGTGCTGTTGAGTCACTTCTGCCTCACACTCACCCTTTGTACAACAAACAAAACACTGTCTAGTCCTGTGCCATCCTCACGATTATTGCTGTGCTTGAGCCCATTGTTGCAGCCACCATGTCAACCCATCTCGTTAAGAGTCTTCCTCTTTTTCACTGACACTCTACTTTACCAAGGATGATGTCCTTTTCCAGGGACTAGTACCACCAGATAACATGTCCAGATTATGTGAGACAAGTCTCACCATCCTCACTTCTAAGAGGCATTCTAGCTGTACTTCGTCTAAAACAGGTGTGTTCCTTCTTCTGGTAGTCCATGGTATATTCAATATTCTTTGCCAAAACCATAATTCAAATGCATCAATTTTTCTTCAGTCTTCCTTATTCATTGTCCAGATTTTTCATTGGCTTAGTTATCTAGTGCTGCTACAACAGAAAAACCACAAGTAGATGTCTTTAACAAAGAGAAATTTATTCTTTCACAGTCTAGTAGGCTAGAAGTCTGAGTTCCGGGTGCTAGCTCCAGGGGAAGGCTTTCTTTCTCTGTTGACTCTGAAGGAAGTCCTTGTAATCTATCTTCCCCTGCTCTAGGAGCTTCTCAGCACAGGGACCCTGGGTTCAAAGGACACATTATCCTTCTGGTTCTTCATTCTTGGTGGCATGAGGTCCCATACTTTCTGCTCAATTTCTCTCTTTTATATCTCAAAAGACACTGACTCAACATACATCCTAATACTGTAGATCGAGTCCTGCCTCATTAACATAACTGCCTCTAGTTCTGCCTCATTAACATCGTAGAGGTAGGATTTAAAACACATAGGAAAATCACATCAGATCACAAAATAGTGGACAACCACACAATACTGGTAATCATGGCCTAACCAAATTGACACATATTTAAGGGAGGACACAATTGAATTAATAACGTTGCACCCTATGGCCCCCCCAAAATTTATGTCCTTGCCATTTGTAACACACGTTCACCCCATCATATTATCCCAAATGTCTTAATTCAACTTCAAGTCCAAATTCCATCCTGGGGCAAAATTCCTCTTCATCTGTGAAATCTAGAATATAAGTAATCTACTCCCAAAGTACCATGGTGGAACAGGCACAAGGTAGACATTTCTGTTACAAATGGGAGAAATTGGAGGAAAGAAAGGGATAACAGGCCCGAAGCAAGTCAGTGGAACACGTTACATTAATTCTCAAGGCTTAAAAATAATCCTCTGTTCTCTGAGACCATTTAGGCAATGGCCCTGCCTTCCGTACTCTGACTGTTGGCCACACTCTCTGGATTCTTTGTGGAGGTCCCTCTGCCCTTGGCTTCAGTTCTGCCTTTCAGACCCACTGGAACAGCAACTCTGGTCCCTTGGCTTTGAGTGGCCCTATTCTCCTAGTCCATCTGAGTGTCGACCCTACCCCCTTGGCCCCAGCAGACCCCAATCTTCTGCCACTTGGACATGGCAGCCCTGCCTCCTCAGCTTTGGGGAGCCGACCTGGCTCCATTTCACTGGCACTCTTGAATGGCAGCCCCACACTCCACAACTGAGTTGGTGAAGAACTGACTCTTTGAAACTTAGGAGACTGCAGCCTGATGCTTCTAAACCCCAGAAGACATAGCTCCACCCTATGAGACCCCAGAGATTGTTGTCTTAGCCTTTGAGACTGAGGTGGCTCTGCTTTCTGTGTACCTTGTCTCTTTAGCTACTGCTGTCTGGTTCCTTGGCCTCTCGGCTTCCAGAGCTTCGTCATCTACATCTTACCTGCTTGGGCAAGAGCTCCAAAGCTCTTTTGCTCTACTAATAAGTGCCTGGAGGCACCCCACTCCACCAAGAAGCCACCTGCTCATAGGCACTCATCTCTCCCACTCCGGGGTCAGCTCCTGTGCTATCTCCATACGGTCTCCTGGTTTTGCTGCCACCATTTGCTGCTGCTCTGTCTGTGCTGTCTCTCGTATTAAGATTCTCCTCACTTGCTTCTGAGTTCTCACTAGAATTGTCTTTGATGTCCATAATTCTACCAAGAGTCTTTTCATGGTAATCTAGGTTTTCTATTAGGCATGTTAAAACTCTTGCAAACTCTACCCATTCACAGTTTCAAAACCACTTCCACATTTTAAATATCTGTTAGAACAGCACCCCACTCTCAGTACCAAATTCTGTCTTAGTTATCTAGTGCTGCTACAACAGAAATTCCACCAGTGGATGGCTTTTACAAAGAGAAATTTATTCTCTCACAGTCTAGCAGACTGGAAGTCTGAATTCAGGGTGCTACCTCCAGGGCAAGGCTTTCTCTCTCTGTCAGCTCTAGAGGAAGGTCCTTGTCATCAATCTTCCCCTGGTCTAGGAGCTTCTCAGCACAGGGACCCTGGGTCCAAAGGGTACGATCACCTCCTGGTTCTTCATTCTTAGTAGCATGAATACAGCCTTCCTCTCTGCTTGATTCTGTCTTCTATATCTCAAAAGAGATTGACTCAACATACAAACTAATCCTTTAGATTGAGTCCTGCATCACTAACATAACAGCCTCTAATCCTGACTCATTAACATAGTAGAGGTAGGATTTACAGTACATAGGATAAATATGTCAGATCACAAAAAGGAGGACAGCCACACAATACTGGGAATCACGGCCTAGCCAAACTGAGACACAGTTTGGGAGAACACATTTCAATCCATATCACAGGCATATGAAGTGATTGAAAAATCCTTTGCTTGGGTCAGGTGTACCTTACTCCTCAAGGCAATGTCTTTGCTTTTTAACACTTTAAAGAGGTTTTTTGCAGCAGATTTGCCCAATGCACTAGTCGTTTGATTTCTTGACTGCTGCTTCCACGGCCATTGATTGTGAATACAAGTAAAATTAAATCCTTGACAACTTTGATATTTTCTTGGTTTATACTGATGTTGCTTATTTGTCCAGTTGTGAGGATTTTTGTTTTGTTTATGTTAAGGTGTAAACCATACTGACAGAGCCCTTGTGGTGCAGTAGTTAAGAGCTCAGCTGCTAAGCAAGAGGTTGGCAGATTGAATACACCAGGCCACTCCTCGTATACTCTGTGGAGCACTTCTACTCTGCCCTATAGCGTCGGTAGGAGTTGTAATCAACTGGACAACAATGGGTTTAATCCATACTGAAGGCTTTGATCTTCATCAGTAAGTGCTTTAAGTCCTCTTCACTTTCAGCAAGTGAGATTGTGTCATCTGCATATTACAGGTTGTTCATGAGTTCTTCCTCCAATTCAATTCTTCTAAATATAGTCCAGCTAGTTGGATTATTTGCTCGGCATACAGATTAAATAAGTATGGTGAAAGGACACAATCCTAACACACAGCTTTCCTAATTTTAAACAAGGCAGTGTCCCCTTGTTCTGTTCAAATGACTGCCTCTTGGGCTATGTACAGGTTTCTCATGAGATTGGTTAAGTGTTCTGGAATTCCCATTCTTCACAATGTTATCCATAATTTGTTATTAACAACACAGATGAATGCCTTTGCACAGACAAAAAAACACAGGTAAACAGCCAACATCCGTCTGACATCAGCAATGATATCCTTCGTTCCACCTCCTCTTCTGAATCAGGTGAGAATTTCTTGCAATTCCCAACTGTTTTTGAATTATCTTCAGCATAGTTTTACTTGATATTAACATTGTTTGATAATTTCCTCATTCTGCTGTCTCATCTTTCTTTGAAATGGGCACAAATATGGATCTATTCCAGTTGTTTGGCCAGGTAGCTGTCTTCCAAATTTCTTGGCACAGGTGAGTGAGTCCTTCCAACATTGCATGCGTTTGTTGAAACATCTCAATTGGTATTCTGTCAATTCCTGAATCCTTGTTTTTTGGTAATGCCTTCAGTGCAGCTTGAACTTTTTCTGTCAGTACCATCAGTTCTTGGTAATATGCTACCTTCTGAAATGGTTGAACGTCAACCAGTTCTTTTTGGTACGAAATTAAAACCAAACCCAATGCTGTCGAGTGAACTCTGACTCATAGCGACCCTATAGGAAAGAGTAGAACTGCCCCATTGTGTTTTCAAGGAGAGCTGGTGGATTTGAACTGCCAACTGTTTGGTTAGCAGCAGAGGTCTTAACCACTGTGCAACCAGGGCTCCTGGTTTCTTACAGTAACTTTTTATTCCTTCCATCTTCTTTTTGATGCCTCCTGTGTCATTCAATATTTTGCCTATAGAATCCTTCAATATTGCAACTCTAGACTTTTTTTTCTTCCGTTCTTTCAGCTTGAGAAATGCCAAGTGTGTTCTCTCTTTTGGTTTTCAAACTCCATTCAAGTCTTTGCACATTTCGTTATAATACTTTATTTTGTCTTCTCAAGCCTCCCTTTGAAATCGTCTGTTCAGGTCTTTTGCTTCCTCATTTCTTCCATTCACCTTAGTTACTCTATGTTCAAGAGCAAGTTTCAGAGTCATGACACCCATTTTGGTTTTTTCTTTGTTTCCTATGTTTTTAATGACCTTTTGCTTTCTTCATGTGTGATGTCTTTGATGTCATCCCACAGCTTGTCTGGTCTTCTGTCATTAGATTCATGGTCAGTGCATCACATCTATTCTTGGAATGGTCTTTTAATTCAAGTGAGATATACTCAAGTCTGTACTTTGGCTCTAGTGGACTTGTTTTAATTTTCTTTAGTTTCAGCTTGAACTTCATACAAGCAATTAATGGTCTGTTCTGCTGTCAGCCCCTGGTCTTACTCTGACTGATGATATTCAGCTTCTCCATTGTCTCTTTCCACAGATGTAGTTGATTTGATTCCTGTGTATTCCTTCTGGTGAGGTCCATGTGTATAGTCACAATTTATGTAGTTTAAGAAAGATATTTCCAATGAGTAGGTCATTGGTTTTGCAAAATTCTGTCATGACATCTCTGCTACCATATTTTCCAACTTCTGATCCTTCTTCTTTGTTTCCAACTTTTGCTTTCCAATCAGCAGTAATCATCATTGCATCTTGATTGCATGTTTAATCAATTTCAGACTGCAGAAGTTGGTAAAAATCTTCAATTTCTTCATCTTTGGCATTAGTGATTGGTGCATAAATTTGAATAATAGTCATATTAACTGGTCTTCCTTGGATATTATTCTATCACTGACAGCATTGTACTTCAGGATAGATCTTGAAATGTTCTTTTTGACAATGAGCGTGGTGCCATTCCTCTTCAATTTGTCATTCCCAGCATACTAGACAACATGATTATCAGATTCAAAATGGCCAATATCAGTCCATTTCAGCTCAATAATGCCTAGTATATTGACCTTCAAGTGTTCCATTTCATTTTTGACAACTTCCAATTTTCCTAGATTCATACTTTGTACATTCCAATTATTAATGGATGTTTGCAGCTCTTTCTTCTCATTTTGAGTCATGCCACATCAGCAAGTGAAGGTCCTGAATGCTTGACTCTATCCATGTCATTAAGGTCAACTCTAATTTAAGGAGGTAGTTCTTCCTGAGTTGTATTTTAAGTGCCTTCCAACCTGAGGGGCTCATATTCCAGCACTATACCAGAGAATGTTGTGCTTTTATTCATAAGGCTTTCACTGGCTGATTTTTTCAGAAGTAGTTCACCAGGTCCTTCTTCCTAGTCTGGCTTAGTCTGAAAGCTCCACTGAAACCTGTCCACCTTGAGTGACCTTGCTGGCATTTGAAATATCAGTAGCATAGTTTCCAGAATCACAGCAATATACAAGCCACCACAGTGTGACAAACTGACAGATGCTCCTTAAACCAAACCAAACCCATTGCCATCAAGTAGATTTTGACTCACAGTGACCCTGTAGAACAGAGTAGAACCGCCCCATATGGCTTCCAAGGAGTGGTTGGTGTATTTGAACTGCTGACCTTTTGGTTAGCTGCCGAGGTCTTAACCATTGCACCACAAGGGCTCCAGATGAACCTTAGGTACCACAAAAATACATGCATTATCATGTATATTGAATTATTAGGTTCTCTTAACACTCAGGTAAATTGAATTGATTTCTCAAGCTCAAGGAATCTTCACTTTATTTTTCTAGCTTTAACTGATTTAGACATAGCTTCCCTGCTTCATTTCTTCCCTTTTTCCCCTTAACTTTTAGAATTAGTCTCTAATCAGGATATAGTTAACCAGATCTTTCTGGATTTACTGTACTTTTTTACTCTTATTTTAAGCTTTCAATACAGTAGAATTTAAGCTAAAGCAAAGTTAAAGAGCTATCTGCTAGCTCCACGTACATATTTCTCTCTTTGATCAGGTCTGCCAGAAGCAAGACAGGGAGACAAAAAGAAAGCAGTCCACTTTGCTCTACCTTTCTAGTCTGACTATAAAACAAGGGGGAATACAAGAAAAATAAAGGTGTAATCCTACCAGTCTTCAAGAAAGATAGGCCTAAGGCAGATAATTAGATTCTGCACAATTCCAGGTAAACAGAATAATTAGATTCTGCACAATTTGCTTTATAAAATCAATGATTAAAAGCATGATTTTGTAGGAAAGCTGTTTTTCTAATTTTGATGGATCTATTTCTTTCCTCTTTTTAAAATTCTGTGAATTTTTTAAGTTACAAGTTACTGAGCCATACACATTGTCACAAGGAAAACCAAAATTATAAATAAGTGATACCTCTTGCTGCATTAAAGGAAAATGAGAATTTTATATTTACTGATAGGTCAAACCTAAGTTTTCAATAAGCATTTTATTCATGATATAGCTTTGTGCTGAGTATTAGCTAGTCCCTGAGCCAATTTATTTTACAGGGTGGATTTTCTTATCTTCCAAACTCATTTTAGTTTGGAAAAACTGCCTTCACTCTGATACCTCTGAGTTCTCCAAACAATATCACAAATTAGCTAGCTCTTTTCATGTGTAAATCACAAGAAGATTAAACAAACTCAAGGGTAATTTGAAACACCAACCAAAAGATGCATTTTCGTTTGGTCTCATTCATTTGCCTCTTGATTCTTCAGTTACTTTACATTTTAACCATTATGCAGATAGAAATTAAATACTTTAATCAGTTTTATAATGTAATATTTTTAATTTACTTTTTGGTTAAAAAAACTTTAAGGAGAAGCTAAGGAATTGCTCTGAATGTGCTTCAGGACAAAGTGCTGTCGTTCTTTCCAATTCTTTTATAGTTCTCTTGTAGTTGTGAACCCATTCCCCGTTAATGACTTCTTAAGGGTATCCTTAGTGTACCCATTACCTATTAAGGCCATTTAATTGCCTTCGGATAAGAGCTTAGTTCCCTAATTCTCAGTTCGTAAAGGCCTTTTCAGGAGGCAGGTCAGAGTTTTATTATTTTGGAATTATATGTCAGAGTGTAGTTGAAATGTTTATCAACCTCCTCAGAAAAAGAAAGATTCCTGAAACAGCTCCGTATAGTTTCTTATTTGGTAATTCTTGGTTTCCGTAACCTGGATTTATCCAAATAAGGGATCCTTGTAAATGTAGCTCATAGTACAATTTAAACCACATGAACTTGTAATTTTGTTGTCCTACATTGTACGTTATTATACGTTAGTTAGTTTTGGTCCCAAAGTAGGTTTTAGGGAGAGCCTCTTATTTGAATGCCTATTAAGTACCTGTGCACTGGTGCTGGGGAAACAAGGAAGACCAAAACAGAAGGAAACAAGCATTACAATTCAACTTGAAGAGTGCTATGATGAGTGTAAATCTAGAAAGCTAGCAATGGCAGCAGAGCTAGAAAGCAACAAAATAAGCCACAGGTTGTCTATATCTTTCATTTCAGTAGCCTGTTGACTGGTTGTGATGGTTTTTAAAAATGGCCACAAAATTATCTGGCACTCCTCCCGTGTAAAGTTGGGGTCTTTGTCCCCACCCCATGAGACTGGATGGGCTGTGACTACTTTGTCCAATAGAATACAGCAGAGATTGGATCATAGCAGGTCCCTTGTTCACTGAACACTTACAGTTGGAGCTCTGAGCCTCTCTGTGTAGGAAGTCTTGGCACCCTGAGGCTGTCATGTTGTAGGAAAGCCAAGCCACATGGAGAGGCTCTAGTTCATACTATTTTTTGACTTTACAAACACTGGCAATGCTAGCATGTCTATGAGCAACAACATCCTCCTCTAAGGCCTCTTCCCTTTTACTCTCTGTTCAGTCTCAAGGTCATTGCCATAACCTTCTTCAGCTCAGAGAGCCCAATCTATAGTCTGCTTTCTTGAATGTAGGAAAATATGTTATCTCCCCACCCCCTTTCATGAAGGTCAGGTCCCTTCACTGCCACAAAAAAATTGTAACCAAAGTGGACACAAGAATTTAAAGCTACTGAGAGGTGGGGCCAAGATGGCAGAGTAGTCAGGTGTTTCCTGTGGTCCCTCTTACAACAAAGACCAAAAAAAAAAGTGAATTGGTTATATATGACAAGCTAGGAGCCCTGAAAATAAAAGACAAAGTTGAGGAATTGGACTGAGTGGCAGGGGGGAGGGAAAAAGAGTTCAGAAGCAACGAGGAGTTCCAGACCTGACCTGGAAGGAACCGGCACCCCACAAGCTGATTCCGCTGGCGCGACCACCATGAGGCAAGCAGTGGCATTCGGGATGCATTTTCCACATTGGGGGAGAATGAGTGACAGAGTCTGCTCAACCCTCCAGAACAAGCAAGAAGCAGCCCTCAATTGGTAAAAGATGAGTACCTGTGTTTAACCTACCACGTGGATCCAAAAATACCCCCTTGAGAAAAACCTCCCCCCCACCCCCCACTTACCTGCTCCCTTCCCACTCTGCACTGGGTCCGAGCTGGCTGCATCCACTGGGCCAGAAGAAGTACCCTGCACTCTCCCTGAGCCACTCTCTCGGCCTTGGAGAGGGAACAAATTACAAACAGAGGAAAAAATAATCTGCCAGCTCCCCTAAGCTGGGAACTCAGGACAGAAACAGCTTCTTTGCCTAGGCACAAGCATAAGGGGTCCATGGACTTTGAATGCCTTTCACCCCTGCATAAGACTGTGTGGGCCTATTTCAACAGCATAGGCCCTCATTAGCACAGTACAACAGGTTATATACTTGAAGCCTAACTTCAACTGTTTCAGCTACATGGTGAAGGGGCAGGTTTGTGACATTTGATACCACTCTGCCTATTAAGTAGGGTCCTCACCTACCCACATTAGGGGCCTGAGGACTGATGGCTCCACTCATGACACCTAGCCACCCATGACACCTAGCTACCCATGACAGAGACCCAAGAATAAGTGGTGCCTCCCAGACCTTATGGCCAACAGCATTGGGTGCTTATAGTCCACCTGCAAAACCCACTCACCTACATGCTCTGGGAACAGGAGACACTCCTCGTAGACACTGAGGGGTGGTTGTCAGCTCCCTGCCTTGCCCAGCGTGTGACCCCCTACTTCAGCCAGATACCTGCACCTACAGCAATCAACCCTACTTGTCTAGGACTGTAGGTGAGAGCCTGCACCACGCACTTGGTGACTGACTACCTGGACACCTGAGCTGAAGCTATACAAGAAAAGTGAATGGACTCCAGGTCTCACATAGCTAGTAACAGCTCTAACCAGCTGGTGACAGGACGTTAGAGCTTCAAAGTCACCAATAATCAAACTAATTCACTTGAACAGTCTATTTGGGCATATCAAAACAAAACAAAAAACAAGAAGCTAGGACACAGTAAGCAAACATAAAATAAATAAATACAAAAACTTATGAATGGCTCAGAGACAACAGTCAATATCAAATCACATAAAGAGGCAGACAACAATGGCTTCAGTAAGCTCCCAAAACAAAGAATCAAGAAATCTTCCAGATGAAGAGAACTTCCTGGAATGACCAGAGGTAGAATACAAAAGATTAATATACAGAACTCTTCAAGAGACCAGGAAGGAGATCAGGCAAAATTTGCAGAACAAGCCAAGCAGCACACAGACAAAGCATTAGAGGAACTTAAGCAGATTAGACAGGAGCATAAGGACAAATTTAATAATCTGCAAGAATCCATAAAGAGGCAGCAAATAGAAATTCAGAAGATTAACAATAAAATTTCAAAATTAGACAATTCAATAGAAAGTCGTAAGAGCAGCATTGAGGCAATGGAAGTCAGAATTAGTGAGATTGAAGATAAAGCACTTGGCATCAACATATTTGAAGAAAAATCAGATAAAAGAACCAAAAAAAAAAAAAAAATGAAGAAACTCTACGAATTATGTGGGACTTTAGCAAGAGGAATAACCTACAAGTGATTGGAGTACCAGAATGGGGAGGAGGGTAGATAAGAGAAAATATAGAGAGAACTGTTAAAGATTTGTTGGCAAAAAACTTCCCTGATATCATGAAAAATGAGAGGATATCTATTCAAGATGACCACCAAAACCCACTCAAGGTAGATCCCAAAAGAAAGTCACCAAGATATATTATAATCAAACTTGCCAAAACCAAAGATAAAGTGAGAATTTTAAGAGCTGCTAGGGATAAACAAAATGTCACTCACAAGACAGTCGATAAGCTTAAGCTCTGACTATTCAGCAGAAATCATGCCAGAAAGAAGACAATGCAATGAAATATACAAAGCATAGAAGGAAAAAATTTGACAGCTAAGAATTATATATCCAGCAAAACTGTCTCTCAAATATCATGGCTAAGTTAGGACATTTCCAGATAAACGGAAGTTTAGGGAATTTGCAAAAACCAAACCAAAATTATAAGAAATACTAAAGGGAGTCCTCCAGTTAGAAAGTCGATAACATCAGATAACAAACCAAAATTAGAACACAGGACAGAACAACCAGATGTCAACCCAGATAGGGAAATAACAAAAATAAATCAAAGCTAAAACCCTCAAAACAGGGCAACAGAGACGTCATTATGTAAATGATGGAAATGTTAAAAAAAAAAAAAAAAAAAAGAGGGGCTAAAAAATGTAGTCATAGATCTTTCATATGGAAAGGAAGTCAAGGTGATATAAAGAAATAAAAGATTGGTTTAAACTTAGAAAAACAAGGGTAAATATTAAGGTAACCACAAAGGAAACAAATAAACCTACACATCAAAGTAAAAAAAACAAGGAAAACATAAAGAATCAGCAAATACAAAATCAACAACAATGAAAAAGAGGCAAAGAAAAATGACTCAGCACAGAAAATTAAGTGGAACAAAGAAACTGTCAACACACACACACACACACACACACACAGAGACATCAAAATGACAGCACTAAACTCATACCTATCTATAATTACGCGGAATGTAAATGGACTAAATTTACCAATAAAGAGACAGAGAGTGGCAGACTGAATTAAAAAAAAAAAAAAAAGATTCATCTATATGCTGCCTACAGGAGACACACCTTAGACTTAAAGACACAAACAAACTAAAATTCAAAGGATGAAAAGATAAATATCAAGCAAACAACAATCAAAAAAGAGCAGGAGTAGCAATATGAATTTTTGATAAAACAGACTTTAAAGTTAAATCCACCACAAGGGATAAGGAAGGACTTTATATAATGATTAAAGGGTCAGTACACCAGGAGGACATAACCATAATAAATATTTATGGACCAAACAATGGGGCTCCAAAATACATACAACAAAGCCTAACAGCATTGAAAAGGGAGATAGACAGCTCCACAATAGTACTAGGAGACTTCAACACATCACTTTTGGTGAAGGACAGAACAACCAGAAAGGAGCTCAGTAAAGACACAGAAGATCTAAATGCAACAGTTAACCAACTTGACCTCATAGACATATACAGAACACTCCACCCAACAGCAGACAAGTAGCCTTTCTTTTCCAGTGCACGTGGAACACTCTCCAGAATAGACCACATATTAGGCGATAAAGCAATCCTTTACAGAATCCAAAACACTGAAATATTACAAAGCATCCTTTCTGACCATAAAGCCATAAAAGTAGAAATCAATAACAGAAAAAGCAACGGAAAAAAATCAAACACATGGAAACGGAATGAATTTCTTTATTGAAATTAAGGACTCCATAAAGAAATTCATAGAATCAAATGACAATGAAAACACATCCTACCAGAACCCGTGGGACACAGCAAAAACAGCACTCAGAGGTCAATTTATAGAAATAAATGCAAACATCCAAAAAGAAGAAAGGGCCAAAATCAAAACACTAACCCTACAACTCAAACAAATAGAGAACAGCAAAAGAAGCATTCAGGCACCAGAAGAAAGCAAATAATAAAAGTTGGAGCAGAATGAAATGAAATACAGAATAGAAAAACAATCAAAAGAGTTAACAAGACCAAAGCCGGTTCTTTGGAAAGATCAATAAAATCGATAAACAATTGGCCAAACTGACAAAAGAAAAACAGCAGAGGAAGCAAATAACCTGAATAAGAAATGAGATGTGCTATATCACAACAGGCCCAACTGAAATTAAAAAGAATCATAACAGAATACTATGAAAAATTGTACTGTAACAAATTTGAAAACCTAGAGGAAATAAACAAATTTCTAGAAACACACTACCTACCTAAACTAACACAAACAGAGGTAGAACAACTAAATACACCTATAACAAAAGAAGAGATTGAAAAGGTAATTAAAAACTACCCCCCCCCCAAAAAAAAGTCGTGGCCCAGACAGCTTCACTGGAGAATTCTACCAAGCTTTCAGAGAAGAGTTAACACCACGACTACTAAAAGTATTTCAGAGCATAGAAAAGGATGGAATACTCCCAAACTCGTTCTGTGAAGCCAGCATATCCTTGATACAAAAACCAGGTAAAAAAAAAAAAAAAAGGTAAAGACACCACCAAAAAAGAAAATTACAGACCAATATATCCCTCATGAACATAGATGCAAAAATCATCAACAAAATTCTAACCAATAGAATTCAACAACATATCCAAAAAATACTTCACCATGACAAACTGGGATTCATACCAGGTATGCAGGGATGGTTCAACATTAGAAAAAGAATCAATGTAACCCACCTAATAAATAAAACAAAAGACAAGATGGACATGATCTTATTGATTGATGCAGAAAATGCATTTGACAAAGTCCAACACCCATCCATGATAAAAACTCTCAACAAAATAGGAATAGAAGAAAAATTTCTCAACATAATAAAGGGCATTTATACAAAGCCAACAGCCAACATCATCCTAAATGGAGAGAGTCTGAAAACATTCCCCTTGAGAACAGGAACCAGATAAGGATGCCCTTTATCACCACTCTTATTCAACATTGTTCTGGAGGTCCTAGCCAGAGCAATTAGGCTACATAAAGAAATAAAGGGCATCCAAATTGGTAAGGAAGAAGTAAAAGTATCTCTATTTACAGATGATATGATCTTATTCACAGAAAACCCTAAAGAATCCTCAAGAAAACTACTGATACTAATAGTTTAGCAGAGTATCTGTATATGAGATAAACATACATAAATCAGTTGGATTCCTGTATACCAACAAAGAGAGCATCAAACAGGAAATCACCAAATCAATACCATTTACAATAGTCTCTAAGAAGGTAAAATACTTAGGAATAAATCTTACCAGAGTTGTAAAAGACCTATACAACGAAAACTATAAGACACTACTGCAAGAAACCAAAAGAGACCTACATAAGTGGAAAAACATACCTTGCTCATGGAAAGACTCAACATGGTAAAAATGTCTATTCTGCTCAAAACGGTCTATAGATAAAATGCAATCCCAATTCAAATACCAGTGACTTTTTTAATGAGCTGGAGAGACAAATCACCAACTTCATACAGAAGGGAAAGAGCCCCCGGACAAGTAAAGCATTACTGGAAAAGAAGAACAAAGGCAGAGGCCTCACACTACCTGATTTTAGAACTTATTATACTGCCATTGTAGTCAAAACAGCCTGGCATGAGTACAACAACGGATACATAGACCAATGGAACAGAATTGAAAATTCAGATATAAATGCATCTACCTATGACCAGCTGATATCTGACAAAGGCCCAAAATCAGTTAAATGGGGAAAAAAACAGTCTCTTTAACAGAGGGTTTTGGCATAACTGGATATCTTCCTGCAGACAAATGAAACAACACCCATACCTCACACCACGCATCAAAACTAATTCAAAATGGATCAAAGACCTAAATATAAAATCTAAAATGATAAAGATCATGAAAAAAAAAATAGGGACAACACTAGGAGCCCTAATGCATGGCATAAACAGTATACAAAACATTAGTAACAATGCATAAACACCAGAAGAGAAACTAGGTAACTGGGACCTCCTAAATATCAAACATTTATGCTCATCAAAAGACTTCATCAAAAGAGTAAAAAGACAACTTACAGACTGGGAAAAAATTTTTGGCTTCAACAAATCTGATCAGCGTCTAATCTCTAAAATCTACAAGATACTGCAAAACCTCAACAACAAAAAAACAAATAATCCAACTTAAAAATGGGCAAAGGACATGAAGAGGCACTTCACCAAAGAAGACATTCAGGCGCTAACAGACACATGAGGAAATGCTCACGATCATTAGACGTTAGAGAAATGCAAATCAAAACTACAATGAGATACCAAGCATCTCACCCCAACAAGGCTGACACGAATCCAAAAAACACAAAATAATAAATGTTAGAGAGGTTGTGGAGAGACTGGAACGCTTATACACTGCTGGTGGGAATGTGAAAGCGTACAATCACTTTGGAAATTAATTTGGTGCTTCCTTAAAAGCCTAGAAATAGAGCTACCATGAGATCCAGCAATCCCACTCCTTGGAATATATCCTAGAGAAATAAGAGCCCTTACAGGAATAGATATTTGCACACCCATGTTCATTCCAGCACTCTTCGCAATAGCAAAAAGAAGGAAACAGCCTAAGTGCCTATCAATGGATGAATGAACAAATAAATTATGGTATATTAACACAGTGGAAAGCTATGCAAGGATAAAGAACAATGATGAATCCATGAAACATCTCATAACATGGATGAATCTGGAAGGCATTATGCTGACTGAAATTAGTCGGTTGCAAAAGGACAAATATTGTATGAGACCACAATTATAAGAACTCAAGAAAAAGTTTAAACACAAAAGACGTCATTCTTTGATGGCTATGAGGGTGCGGAGGGAGTGAGAGTGTTATTCACTAATTAGATAGTAAAAACCACCCAACCCAGTGAATTAGATAGTAGAGAAGAATTATTTTAGGTGAAGGGCAAGGACAACACACAATACAGAGAAGTCGGCACAACTGTAGTAATCCAAAAGCCAAGAAGTTTCCTGAATACAACCAAACACTTCAAGGGACAGAGTAGCAGGGATGGGGGTCTGGGACCATCGTTTCGGGGGACACCTAGGTCAATTGGCATAACAAAGTGTATTAAGAAAATGTTCTGCATCCCACTTTGGTGAGTGGTGTCTGGGGTCTTACAGGCTGGCAATCGGCCATCTAGGTTGCATCCATTGGTCTCAAAAAACCTGGAGCAAAGGAGAATGGAGAACAGCAAAGACAAGGAAAATATGAACCCAAGAGACAGAAAGGGCCACATAAACCAGACTCCATCAGCTTGAGACCAGAAGAACTAGATGATGCCCGGCTACCTCCAGTGACTGCCCTGACAGAGAATACAACATAGAATACCTGATTGAGCAGGAGAAAAGTGGGATGCAGACCTCATATCTAGTAAAAAGACCTGGCTTAATGGTCTGACTGAGACTGGAGGGAGCTCAGAGGTCATGGCCCCTGGAATCTCTATTAGCCCAAAACTGAAACCATTCCCGAAGCCACCTGTTCAGACAAAGACTAGACTGGACTATAAGACATAAAATGATACTGGTGAGGAGTGTGCTTCTTAGCTCAAGCAGACACATGAGACTATGTGGGCATCTCCTGTCTGGAGGCAAGATGAGAAGTCACAGGGGTGCAGGAGCTGGTTGAACAGACACAGGAAATACAGGATGGAGAGAAGGAGTGTGCTGTCACATTGCAGGGCGAGCAACTAGGGTCACATTACAGTGTGTATATAAGTTTTTGCATGAGAAACTAACCTGAATTGTAAGCTTTCACTTAAAGCACAATTTAAAAAAAAAAAAAAAAAAAAAGAATTTGAAGCTACCTGGGAGCTGCAGCTCTGTGTGCAGGCATGAAAGATCAGAGAGATTCCATTTTTCTGGGACTTAGTCCCTAAATGACCTAACCACTTGCCCTCTGTCAAAGATTGAATTGTGTCCGCCAAAAATATGTATATCAATTTGGCTAGGTCATAATTCCCAATATTGTGTGATTGTCCACCATTTTGTCATCTGACATCATTCTCCTATGTGTTGTAAATCCTATCACTGTGATGTTAATGAGATGGATTAGTGGCAGTTTGATGATATATGCAAGATTAGATTGTTTTAAGCCAATCTCTTTTGAGATATAAAAGAGAGAAGTGAGCAAAGAGACAAGGGAACCTCATACCACCAAGAAAAGCAGTGCTGGGAGTAGAGTGTGTCCTTTGGACCAAGGGTCCATGCACCTGAGAAGCCCCTAGACCAGGGGAAGATTGATGATAAGGGCCTTCCTCCAGACCTGGCAGAGACGGCCTTCCCCTGGAGCTGACATCCTGAGTTTGGATTTCTAGCCTACTAGACTGTGAAAGAATAAACTCCTGTTTGTTGAAACCATCCACTTGTGGTATTTCTGTTATAGCAGCACTAGATAACTAAGATGCCCTCCTTAACTATTAATGACTCAAGCTTTTCCAATGATACTTGTTCTAACACATAAACTCTTTAAAGTTACTTCATGAGGCAATATCCATTTTGGTCTTCCAAATCCCTCTCCTAGAAAATTCATCCAAATAGATCAAAGTGAAGAAAAGAGGAAACTTGCACTGGAACTTGGTAGTGCAAACAAGAAAACCATAAATGAGAAAATTCTGTCAGATATTCAGGACAAATTGAATGAACACAAATAGGGCAGATACTTTTTTCCCAAAGAGACAAGTAAGTTCTGCAGGAAGCCCAGGCAGGTTTGGTAAAAGTCACAAAAAATCCATAATTAGGAAAGAGAGAAGATGAAGGTGGGAGACAGGGAGTTTTTTCACCTGGAGATCCTTCCTCTGCTGTGGATCAACCTTAGTTGGAAGATAAATCGGCAGGTCAAGAAGAGACCATCTGCGTGGACAGGTGGCTTTTCTTCAACAACTTTGCTTCAGACCATGGGTTCACAAGGACAATAAAGGATGGAAATCTTGGGCCAAGGTGGTTCCGAGACCCATTTTGCAGGGGGTAGGGGAGACATATTTGATTTCTCTTGTGACAAAGTGGAGTCCTGGTGGCATAGTGGTTAAGAGTTCAGCTGCTAACCAAAAAGGTCAGCAATTTGAATCCACCAGCCACTCCTTGGAAACCCTATGGGGCAGTTCTACTCTGTCCTATAGGGTCACTGAGTCAGAATTGCCTCAGTGGCAATGGGTTTGGTTTTTTGGGTGTGACAGAGTGGGTTACGTATACAAGTGGTCCCCAAACAGACGCCTAGTAAATACAGAACTTTTGTCCCATCCAAATGTCTGAAAATGGTCTGTTTAAATTGCGGTAGAAATTTCTGGAACTAGAGATAAAGCCCCAAACAGATCTAGATGCACCTGGATAGTAGCAGTTGGGAACTCCAGAACATATCCTGACTATGGACCTAGAGCAGAGACTAAGGAAGCACCAAGCTCAAAACAGACATGGGGCTACAGGGTGTGCTAGTTTCAACCATGTGTCTGTCTGTTTGTCATACTGTGGTGGCTTGCATGTTGCTGTGATACTGGAAGCTTTGCCAATGGTATTTCAAATACCAGCAGGGTCACCCTTACTGGACAGGTTTCAGTGGAGCTTCCAGACTAACAGACTAGGAAGAAGGAGCTGGCGAACTACCTCTGAAAAAATTGGCCAGAGAAAACCTTACGAATAGCAGCGGAACATTGTCTGACACAGTGCCAGAAGATGAGTCCATCAGGTTGGAAGTCACTCAACGTACTCAAAATACGACTCCCTAAGAGCTACCTCCTTAGAGTCTGTGTTTATGACGTGGATGGAATCAAGATTTCAGGACCTTCATTTGCTGATGCAGCATGATTCAAAATGAGAAGGAATAGCTGGAAACATCCATTAATATTTGGAACAGAGAATGTACAAAGTATGAATCTAGGAAAATTGGAATTTGTCAGAAAGGAAATGGAACCCATAAACAATCATATGCTAGGCATCAGTGGGCTGAAATGGACTGGTGTTGGTCATTTTAAAATAGACAATCACATGGTCTACTATGCCGGGAATGACAAATTGAAGAGAAATGGCGTTGTGTTCATCATTAAAAAGGCCATTTCTGGGTCTATTTTGAAGTACAATGCTGTCCATGATAGGATAATATCCATGCGCCCACAAGGAAGACAAGTTAATACGGACTATTATTCAAATTTATGCACCAACCACTAAGGTCAAAGATGAAAAAATTGCTTCCATCGTTTTGTTATTCTAAACAGTGCTGCAATGACCATGGGTGTGCATATATCTTTTCATTTGAAGGCTCTTATTATTCTAGTTATATTCCAAGGAGCGGTATGGTAGTTCTATTTCTAGCTTTTTAAGGAAGCACCAAATCGATATCCAAATTGGTTGTACCGTTTGGCATTCCCACCAGCAGTGTATAAGTCTTCTGGTCTCTCCACAATCCCTCCAACATTCATTATTTTGTGTTTTTTGGATTAATGCCAGCCTCGTTGGAGTGAGATGGAATCTCATTTTAGTTCTGATTCGCATTTCTCTAATGGCTAATGATCGTGAGCATTTTCTCATGTATCTGTTAGCTACCTGAATGTCTTCTTTAGTAAAGTGCCTTTTCATATCCTTCACCCATTTTTTAATTGGCTTATTTTTCTTTTTGTTGTTGAGTTTTTGCAGTATCCTGTAGATTTTACTGATCAGACGCCGATCAGAATTGTCGTAGCCAAAAACTTTTTCCCAATCTATAGGTAATCTTTTTACCCTTTTGGTGAAGTCTTTGGATGATCAAAGGTGTTTGATTTTTTAGGAGCTCCCAGTTACCTAATTTCTCTTCTGGTGTTTGTGCATTCTTAGTAGTGTTTTATGTACTGTTTATACCAGGTATTAGGGCTCCTAGTGTTGTCCCTATTTTTATTTTCCAAGATTTTTATCGTTTTAATTTTATATTTTGGTCTTTGATCCATTTTGGGTTAGTTTTTGTGCATGGTGTGAGGTATGGGTCTTGTTTCATTTTTTGCAGATGTATATCCAGTTATGCCAACACCATTTTGTTAAAGAGACTGTCTTTTCCCCCATTTAACTGAATTTGGGCCTTTGTCAAGTATCAGCTGCTCGTAGGTGGATGGATTTATATCTCCATTCTCAAGTCTGTTCCACTGGTCTATGTATCTGTTGTTGTACCAGTACCAGGCTGTTTTGATTACTGTGGCAGTATAATAAGTTCTAAGACAGGTAGTGTGAAGCCTCCCACTTTGTTCTTCTTTTTCAGTAATGCTTACTTATCCAGGGCCTCTTTCCCTTCCACATGAAGTTGGTGATTTGTTTCTCCATCTCATCAAAAAATGTCATTGGAGTTTGGATCAGAATTGCATTGTATCTATAGATCGCTTTGGGTAGAACAGACATTTTCACTATACTGAGTCTTTCTATCCATGAGCAAGGTATGTTTTTCCACTTATGTAGGTCTTTTTTGACTTCTTGCAGTACTGTCTTATAGTTTTCTTTGTATAGGTCTTTTACCTTTCTGGTTAGATTTATTCCTAAGTAAAAAAAAAAAAAATTTTTTTTTTTTTTTTATATAGGGTCTCTGTGAGTTGGAATCGACTCATCTGCACTGGGTTTGGTTTTTGGTTTTTTATTTTATTTTCTTGGGGGCTATTGTAAATCGTATTGATTTCCTCTTCAACATTCCCTTTGTTGGTGTGGAGAGGAATCCAACTGACTTTTGTGTGTTTATCTTATAACCTGATACTCTGATGAACTCTTCTATTAGTTTCAGTAGTTTTCTTGAGGACTCTTAAGGGTTTTCTGTGTATAAGATCATATCATCTGCAAATAAAGATACTTTTACTTCTTACCAATTTGTATGCCCTTTATTTCTTTATCTAGCCTGATTGCTCCAGCACAATGTTGAATAAGAATGGTGATAAAAGGCATCCTTGTCTGGTTCCTGTTCTCAAGGGGAATGCTTTCAGACTCTCTCCATTTAGGACAATGTTCAGCAGTCAAACTTTGATGCATGTGTTATTAATGATATTGTTGGATAATTTCTGTATTTTGTTGAATCACTTTCCTTGGAATGGGTACGTAGTTCATTGCATTGCAATGTGAGCAACATATCGCATTGGGCAAATCTGCTGCAAAAGACCTCTTTAAAGGGTTAAAAAGCAAATAGTCATTTTGATGACTAAGGTGTGCCTGACCCAAGCCATAGTATTTTCAATCACCTCATATCCATGCAAAAGCTGGGCAATGTAAAAGGAAGATCAAAGAAGAATTGGCATATTTGAATTATGGTTTTTTTTTTTTTATTATTGGCAAAAATTATTGAATATACCATAGACTTCCAGAAGAACAAACAAATCTTATTTGGAAGAAGTACAGCTGGAATGCCCCTTAGAAGTGACAATGGGAAACTTTGTTTAACTTACTTTAGACATGTTATCAGGAGGGACTAATCTTTGGAGAAGAGCATCATGCTTGATAAAGTAGAGGGTCAGCAAAAAAGAGGACGACTCTTGATGACATGGATTAACAAGTGGCTGCAAAAATGGGCTCAACCATACCTACAATCGTGAGGACATTTTGTTCTGTTTTACACAGGGTCACTATAAGTGGGAGTCGATAACAACCTAGGAACAATATGTTCCCAGGTGCTGTTGATATTCCTGGTCTACAGATAACACTTTGAGAATCACTGGTCCAAGCCAAACATGAAAATTATTTTCCCTACTTAAGTGTATATCTGCTTGAGTTGGGGGTAATTCTGAAAAATCTTTTACTCTTCTGAAAAAAGGAGAGACATGCTGGCTGTGCCTCTATCGCACTTCTTTCTGCCTTGAAGGCAGAGATGATGTCTGGCAGTAAGGCAACCTTCTTGGAAAGATAAGGTTGCATGCAGGAGCTAAAGGCCTGAGAATCACAGAGTTCCCAGCTCTGCTACCCCTAAACCAGCAATCAGCTACCTCCAAACTTTCCTGTCTTGTGAATACAATAACACCCTTTTAAAACTATGGTTGTTCAAACATTCCATCATTTGCAGCTGAATTCAAGTTCTTATAGTTTCCATTAACTAAGTAGTTTGGACTGTTTTCCGGTGTACAGCATAGGATGGGCAAGGAGTAAGAATAAGTCTCTAGCTAGAGGAAGCTTGGATGCAGACCTAAAACTAAGAGAGAAAGTGTCTCCTTGAGACTTGTCTTGGGATAAAAGGTGGAAGTGCTTTCATGGGAGGCTAGATGAACAACTGGAGGCCATTGCTAAAAAAGTTTGCAAAGGGGGATTCACCAGGAAATATGCGAAATTTATGCTTCTGAGTACCTCATTTGTATGACCCTTTCTAAGACCCTGTAGTTGATTTTCAATTCAAAATTGTATTTCTTTTTACTAAAAAGCCCCCCTATAAAATTGTAGAAGCTTCATGTCCCCACAAAGCCTGGATCTATCCTAGGAGGCTTGTATAGAAAGCTCAGAAATTTGGGTGTAATCTTGAATGAGGGAACCATGCAAGAATGTCATATCAGAAGCGAGTCCATATTTCCATTTTAGGAAGATTACTTGGGGAACAATGGGGACAAAGTTTGACAGGGAGCCAGATCTGTAGGGAAAACTGTAAGGAAGTCGTCATTGTATTCCAGGCAAGAAGTAAAGGCCTTTTGCTTTTACTTTTATAAAAAAGGCTTGGTATGTCCTTTGAAAGAGCTTGATCTTCTGGGACATTTTTAATTTTACTTATAAAAGTGTTCCCAGCCTCCCATTTCAGAAGTATTATTCTTTCTTCATGAAGCCTATGAGATTCAAATCTTTTGTAATAGTAGTCTATTCTTACTTTCAGAAAGTAAAATAAGAAATTTCCATGCTCAACAGTGCTAACTTTACTAACGTAAAGAAAATAACAAGTATCTCAGCTTCAAAATTGACTATCAGTTTAAAAACAGAAAACAAGCTAGTTTTCAGTACTTATTTTAACCTTTTAAGAAACTCAAATAAAGTGTTTACAGTATCACTGGGTGGTAAACTCAATACTGTAAAAGGTATCTTAAGAGAACATATTTTAACAATAATAATTCAGTTTAGAATTAACTGAAAAGATAAATGCATCATTATCAAGAGACTTGAGGGAACTGGAGAGGTGGGTTGTTCTATCAGAAAGTAAATCTTATTTTGAAGCCATGAAAGCAAAAACAGTTGTACAACATGAGAATAAGGAGAGAGATCCACAGAAGTCTGTTAGAAGTTTGAAGTCTACGAATGGATCAAATAAGTATAAACATTTCACAATAATAGGAAAAGAATGAACTGGTAGATGGCTCTTTTTTTTTTTTTAAACAGGGTCACTATGAGTCAGAATCAACTCGATGGCAACGTGTTTGGTTTGGTTTCTTTTTTATAGAGTAAAGGGAAAACAATCAACCCCTACTCTACAAGTAAACTATGGAGAAAATTTCCCTCTCTTTTGGGAATCTTAGACTATGTATAATCAATTGTCTACTCTTACTCAGAAAGTTACCAGGAACAATGTGGAAACCAATAAATCCATATTCTCCCTTGGGGTACTGAGAAGGGAGAAATATCTTATATAGAGCTTATGAGTATTACTCTGAAGTCAGAAGTTACAATTTTTTTTTTTTTTTTTTAATGTATCCTGGGCGTTTTGGGTTACTGCGCATGTAGATCAAGCAAAAAACCTACTGAAAATTCTAAGTTGTTAGAAAGCCATAAAGAGTTTTTCTTTTTGGTTCATGACTTAGGGTTATTTTGGGGAATGCACATTCCAATTTGAGTTCTTAGAGGTTGGGCCACAAATGCATGTTCTGTCTCCAGATCCTGGAAACAACTATCTATGTACATGGTAGACCTCTTACTAAAGTTACTAGGTAAAGGGAGCCCGCTCACACCCCTGCACAGCTGAGGAAGAGACTAAAAGGCATCAGCACCTACATTAGACACAAGAGAGAGGAGCCATCAGCCTTGCTCTGAGGTTTGGCTCTCCCCGTAAGAGAACTTCTTAATTCTTCCACACCTTACAGAATCTAGGAGAAAAATGGAATGCCAGACAGAGGAAACATGGCAGGTTATGGGGGTACAAAGGAGGAAGAACCAACTTTGTCTTGTAGAGGATGAAATAAAGGAGGGTTGGCTAGCCTTCTTCCTAAACACTCTATTTCTCTATCATGTTGTTGTTGTTGTAGTTAGGTGCTGTCAAGTGGATTCCGTCTCATAGAGATCCTATGTACAACAGAGCCTGGTCCTGTGCCATCCTCACAATTGTTGCTATGCTTGAGACCATTGTTGCAGCCAATGTGTCAGTTCATCTCGTTGAGGGTCTTCCTTTTTCTCGCTGACCCTCTACTTTACCAAGCATGATGTCCTTCTGCAGGGACTGGTCCCTCCTGATAACACATCCAAATTATACGAGATGTGATCTCGCCATCTTTGCTTCTAAGGAATATTTTGGCTGTGCTTCTTCTAAGAAAGATTTGTTTGTTCTTCTGGCAATCCAGGGTATAGTCAATATTCTTCACAAACACCATAATTCAAAGGCATCAATTCTTCTTTAGTCTCCCTTATTCACCATCCAGCTTTCACATGCGTATGAGGTGACTGAAAACACTGTGACTTAAGTCAGTGGTACCTTAGTCCTTAATGTGGTATCTTTGCTTTTTAACACTTTAAAGAGGTCTTTTGCAGCAGATTTGCCCAATGCGATGAGTAGTTTGATTTCTTGATCGCTGCTTCCATGGGCGTTGATTGTGGATCCAACATACTCTTGAGGGACACAATTCATTCATGGTAAAGGGTGGGAAATTAATCCGACAAAAATCAGGTGTCTTCCACCTCAGTGAAATGTCTAGGGGTCCAGTGGTGTGGGGCATGTTGAGATGCTCCTTCTAAAGTGAAGGACAGGTTGTCATATCTGGCCCCTCCTACAATTAAAAAGGAGCCACAGTGGCTGGTGAGCCTCTTTGTACTTTGGAGGCATCATATTCCTCATTTGTGTGTGCTCCTCTGGCTTATTTATGAAGTGACTCAAAAGGCTACCAGTTTTATGTGGGGTGCAGAACAAGAAAAGGCTCTGCAGCAGGTTCAGGCTGCTGTGCAAGTCGTTCTGCCACTTGGGCCATATGATCCAGCTGATACAAAGGTGCTTGAATGTCACTGGCAGATAGAGACGCTGTCTGGGGTCTTCGGCAGGTCTCTATTGGTGAATCACGGATTTTTATCTATCCTCTGTGGATAACTACTCTCCTTTTGAGAAACAGCTTTTGACTTGTTACTGGGCCTTAGTAGAGACTGAATGCTTAACCATGCACCACCAAGTCACCATGCAGCCTGAGCTGCCCATGATGAACTGGCCGTTGTCTGACTCAGGAGTCATGAAAGTCAGATGTACACAGCAGCATTCCATCATTAAATGGAAGTGGCATGTATGATATCAGGCTTGAGCATGACCTGAAGGCACAAGTTACCTGAGGAAGTGGTCCATGTCCATGGTCTCCACTCCTGTCATATTACCTTCCTTAGCCCAGTCTGCACCTAGGGTCTCATGGGGAGCTCCTTATGATCAGTTGACTGAGTAAGAGAAAACTTGTGCCTGGTTTACAGATGGTTCTTCATGATATGCAGGCACCACTCGAAAGTGGACAGCGGCAGCACTACAGACCCTTTCTGGGACCTCCCTGAAGGACAGTAGTGAAAGGAAATCCTCCCAATGGGCAGAACTTAGTTGTTCATTTTGTTTGGAAGGAGAGATGGCCAGAAGTGTGATTGTATACAGATTCATGGGCTGTGGCCAATGGTTTGGCTGGATAGTCAAGGACTTGGAAGGAATATAATTGGAAAATTGGTGACAAGGAGGTATGGGGAAGAGGTCAGTGGGTAGGCCTCTCTGAATGGGCCAAAGAAGTGAAGATATTTGTGTCTCATGTGAATGCCTACCACAGGGTGACCTCCACAGAGGATGACTTTAACAATCGAGCGTATAGAATGACACTTTCTGTGGAACCAGTCATCCTCTTTCCCCAGCTACTCTTGTCATTGTTCAATGGGCTCAAGAACAATGTGGTCATGGTGGCAGGGATGGAGGTCATGCATGGGCCCAGCAACATGGACTTCCACTAACCAAGGCTGACTTGGCTACAGCCACTGCTGAGTGCACAATCTCCAGCAATGGAGATCAACACTAAGTCCCTGATACGGCACCATCCCTAGAGGTGATCAGCCAGCAACCCGGCGGCAAGTTGATTACATTGGACCACTTCCATCACGGAAAGGGCAGCATTTTGTTCTTACTGGGATAGACACACTGGATATGAATTTGCCTTCCCTGTACGCAACGTTTCTGCCAAAACTACCATCCATGAACTTACAGAATGCCTTATCCATTGTCATGGTATCCCACACAGCATTGCCTTGGATCAAGGAACTCACTTCACAGCAAACGAAGTGTGGTAATGGGCCCATGCTCATGGAATTCACTGGTCTTAATATGTTCTCCATTATCCTAAATCAGCTGGCATGATAGAATGATGAAATGACCTTCCAAAGACACAGTTATGATGCCAGCTAGGTGGCAATACCTGGGGCATTGTTTTCAGGAGGATGTATATGCTCTAAATCAGCATCCAGTATATGGTGCTATTTCTCCCATAGCTACTATTCATGGGTCTAGGAATCAAGGGGTGGGATTGGGAGTGGCACCACTCACTACTATCCCTAGTGACCCACTCACAAAATATTTGCTTCCTGTCTCCATGACCCTATGGTCTGGGGGTCTAGAGGTCTCACCAGGAGGCGCATCACTGATTCCATTAAACTGGAATTTAAGAATGCCACCCAGCCACTTTGGGCTCGTCATGCCTCTGGATCAAGAGGCAAAGAAGGGAGTTACTGTATTAGCTGGTGTGATTGACCCTGATTACCAAGGGAAAATCAGATTGACTTTTCATAATGGAGGTAAAGAGTATGTCTGGAATACAGGAGATACCTTATGACACCTCTTAGTACTACCATGCCCTGAGATTAAAGTCAATGGAAAACTAAAGCAAACCAACTTCAACATGACCACTAAAGGCCCAGACCCTTCAGGCAAAGAACCACAAGCAGCGGAAGTGCTTGCTGAGGGCAAAGGGAATACAGAATGGATGTTGGAAGAAGGTAGTTCTAAATACTAGCTACAACCAGTGACCAGTTGCAGAATGAGGATTGCAATTATTATGAGTATTTCCTTCTTATTTTGTTATACGTGTATGTGTGTGTGTATGTATACATATATATGCATATATGTATATATGTATAGATATAGAGCCCTGATGGTGCAGTGGCTAAGAGCTCAGCTGCTAACTAAAAGGTCAGTGGTTCAAATCTTCCTGCCACTCTTTAGAAATCCTATGGGGCAGTTCTAATCTGTCCTATAGTGTCACTATGAGTCAGAATCAACCTCATGGCAACAGAATATATATATAGATATATATGTATATAGCAAACATCTTTGTTTTCTTCACTTCATTTTCCATTACTTATAAAATTTAATATGTAAATGACAGGACTAGTGTGTTTTCGGTTAGTTATATCATGTTAGGTGCAAGTATAATTTTATTATTGTCTTTATTTAGAGATTATGTATAGTTTAAGGTGATGTGAAATCTCTCTCTCTCTCTCTCTCTCTATATATATATATATGGAGCCCTGGTGGCACAGTGGTTAAGGGCTATGGCTGATAACTGATAGGTTAGTAGTTCAAATCCACCTACTGCTCCTTAGAAACCTTATGGGGCAGTTTTATTCTGTCCTACAGGGTTGCTATGAGTTGGAATTGACTTGATGGCACTGGGATTGTTTATATATATATATATATATATATATATTTATGTATATTGAGAGAAAGATGCAACAGTCTGCTTCCATGAAGATTTACAGCCTTGGAAACCCTAGCTGGTTGCCATGAGTTGGAATTGACTGGACGGCAGTGTGTTTGGTTTTGGGTTTATATGTGTATATGTATATGCTTTACTGTTTTTGCTTCTCTAGAGAACTCAGCCTAAGACAAGCACAGAGACCAGGCTTACCAGTCTCGGTATCACTATGCCCAAACACAGTGCCAGCACAAAATATGTACTCACATAGTTGTTGTGCAAATTAATGAATAAACAAATCCTAGAAAATAGTTTCTGTTGCTGTCAAAAGCAAAATGTTGACCTTAGATTTTTTAGTTTGGGCTTCATACTCACATCTTCAGGGGGACAGTTAAAAAAGAAATTCTGTCGTTATCAAAATTTCACTAGTTTCAAAGGCAGAATGGATTAATTTTCCCATTCATGAAGCAAAATGTGTAGGTGTGGAGGAAGGAATTCATCCACACTAAAGGGCTAGGAATAAATAAGGCATTTGGATTTAATGTTTTATTAGCATATAATGGTTTAGGCAACAGATTCCCAAACCTCAAGACGAGGTGCCAATAGCCATTTGTGAAACAGGTTATCAAAAAGTCTGGCATATTGTGGATTGAGATGCAGAATTGTACCACGAAGGTGTGGTAATTCCACAGGAGGCAGCATCTAGCAGATTTTGCTGTTATTAGACTCTAGGAAGTCCCATTAAGAGAGCTTTCTCCTATGGTATTTATTGTTTACTCTATTTCCTTGGGGGAAAAATGCCATTCCAGACTGTAAAATAAATTAAATTTTCTTAATCTAGCCCTTGAATAATAAAACTATTACTATTTAACCTTCGAAACTCTGACAAATCCTATCAATCCTCCTTGTTAGTACCCAATGTGTATAGAATCAAAGTGCTACCGATATATTTGATGGAACAGAAATCTTATCAGGAAACTTGGCCAAATGTTTCAATATTTGCAAGGAGTTATTTATCTGCTATGTTTCCCATCTGACAGTTTATGCACTAGCAGATTAATGGTTTATACCTTTAGCAGCCTTACTTTTTTTTTTCAATCTAAGCTTAAGAGCATCTTCACTACCTCAGCATGCATTCCACCAAAAAGAAATTCAGAAGCGTTGCATTTTAATGTCAACTTTTTTTTTTTTTTTATTGTAGTAAAAGCTGCTGATGCCTGTCCAAATTTCTTTTCACCAGGCCGAAGTACCCATGAGTAATGGCTACTCACTGTTCATAGCTGCATTTTTCTCCAAAAAATTACCCTTGGTCAACAGGCATCATCTCATCTAGAGATGTCTGGGGCAGTCGACAGCCAATAACCAAGTAATGTAGGTACAAAGTCCAGCTCTCTTACCCCAAATTAGGACACGTTTTGTGGTGCCAGTCACACTCCAGAGCGCATCTCATGGTGCCAGAAATCCGTAGTGCACAATTTCGCATGAGTTTCACCACATCTTAGCAAGTAAACACAAGTAAGTCTGTGCCTATCTGGCTTACTGTAAGCCCATGAACATCTTGCTTACTGGTTAATCCAAACATTGTTGGTTGTCACAGTTGGGGGTGGGGGTGCTACTGACATCTACCAGGTGGAGGCCAGGGATGTTGCTAAACATCCCACAATGCACAGAAGAGCTCTCAACAACAAAGAATTATCAAGTCTACGATGTTAAAAATGCCAGCGTCAAGAAACCCTGAACTAAAACACACCTAAAACCCTTTAGCATGGCACAGGGGCCTAGAGACTAAACAACTGGCATTATATCTTCTTCAGTGTTTATAGATCCTTTATTCTACCTAAGTACAACATAGGTTAGTTTTTTTTTTCTTTAAAATTTGTTTTTTGCTTATTTCAAGAAATCCTTCCCTACCTTCAGATTAAAGATACTTTATTATATTTTTTCTAAACATCCAACAAATATTTCACATTCATATCTTTAATCCATATGCAATTTGTGTGATGAAAATCAGAGATGTAATTGATTCCATATGGATTGTCCATTGCTTCAACAGCATTCATTGGATAGTTTATCTCTCTCCACTAATCGGTAACACTGACTTTGTCATATACAGAGTCCCTACATAAACCTTCACCTATTTTCAGGCACTACATTTTCTCCTTATTTGTGTGATATCATTATTTTAAGTTATGCTGTTATTAGGAATCTTGCTATCAGATGTGGTGATCCCTTCCTCAAGCTTCGTTAAAATTTGCATATGGATTTCAGGATGAACCCACTAGGAATTCAAGTTGAAATTCCACTGAGTTTATAGATTGGGCAAAGATATTGATTTTCTTTCCATGAACATTATACCCCTATTTAGATTTTTCCATGACTTTCAATAAAGTTTAGTAATTTCTCCACAAAGATAATGATAGATTTACTCTTAGGTACTATATATGGTTTGTTATTGAGAGTTGTTTTCTTTCTTTTTTCCTAACTACTATTTCTAATAACTTTTCTTTAATTTGGATATCACATACAGCAATCTTGCTGTGCTGTCTTAGTAGCCTGTCTGCAGATTCTCTTGGATATTTTACTTAGTCAATCATATCAACTGCAATAGTTTTTTTTTCTTTTGTAATACCCCTATTTTTTAATTTTTTTTTTGTCTCTGTACACCGACTCTGATCTCTAGTACAGTTTTGAATTCAGAATGAATGTCTTCACCTTGATCTCAGCTCTAGAAGTCATGGCATCTAATGCGTCATATTTAAATATGACTTTTTTCCCCTAGATTTTTAGCAGACATTTTTTATTAGATTAGAGAAGCATTATTCAGTTAGTGGTTTTCTAAGTTTTTAAAGCCATGAATGAGTGGTACTAAGCCACTTTATAACACAAAGCAGCTTGGTTCTTTAAGCCTGCCCACTTTTCTTGGAGGACTTGTTCTTATATTTGGAGATGCAGCTTGAAAGCCTTCTTCAGTCTTTGAACCCATCTCCTTTTCGCCTCCAGCCTTGCTAAGTACTTTCAGAGAAATCTATTTAGCTTAAATAAACTTTCATCGGAATGCTGTTCAGTCAACTTTGAATGAGAAGTTATTCCATTTTCAGAGATTAGGCCATTCACTGGAAGACACTGAGGGCCTCAAAATCACCTCTGGTCATCTTATAGATAGTTTGCAAAAGATCAAAGTCAAAAGCCCAGCTATGAACTGTGGTAACACAGTAGAGCCAGGGATAAATCTCTCTTAAGATCCTTTAAAGGCAGCATGAACATACTTCGACATTACATTCTCTTCAAGTCCTCACTCCTTTGTCAATGCATTTCAGAGCCAGTCCTGTAAAAAAAAAAAAAAAAAAAAAACTAACACAAAGGTACTCAAAAGTTTCCAAGTGGCTCAGACAGGATTTGAGTGTGGGTTTGCTCACATACGTGAAGGATACTACTTCCATCAAGGAAAAGACCTTTTGGTGTGTTATCGACTATTTATTGTGGGTAACTAAGGAATCAGGAAAAATTACTCCTGAGACTTATAAAAATAAAATGACATTTTACTGTTCTTCCCCACATTTTTGCTGTGGGAAAACACAGTGTTCAAAAGTTGGCTTTTCTTTTATTTCTTTCATTCTCTCTGTGCTCCCACAGTTACTGAAAAAGCAAACCAAACCCATTGCCATCGAATCAATTCAGACTCATAGCAACCTTATAGGACAGAGTAGAACTGCCCTATAGGGTTTCCAAGGAGCAGCTGGTGGATCTGAACTGCTGGCCTTTTGTTTAACAGCCAAGCTCTTAACCAGTGCACCACCAGGGCTCCACTACAGTTATTGGGGACATTTTGTTTTAGTGTTGTTGCTTTTTTTCTTTTTAAGACTAAATTAAAAAGGGAAGAATAATTCTTCAAACAGCTTTCAAGCCAGGCTAAGTCAATATTGTACCTGAGAAGGAAACAGCTAGGTTCTAGGAGAGTCTCCCCACCCCATGAAAGTACATTCATCATTTTTGGAGAGTTCTCATCAGCCAAAAAGCAATGCTTGACTACTTCACACTACATGCTATACAAGTCCTGAAAACATCAGAGCATCTTATGCAGGCATCATGCTCCAGGTGGACATCCATTTTCCTAGGTGTAACCTATTTACCGTTTGACTTCTGACACCTTTTTCAAAGTCATTTTAAAAGCCACAGGCTGCTTGACCGAACACCCCAAAGTATGTATCTCAGCTTTTACTGATTTCTTTTTCATCCTAAAAAGCTATATCCAGCTGTTTTGTGCTCTGAAAGTTATACACGCATACCACAACACACTACACTTCCCAAACATGTGGTAGTGGGGATGTATGGGGAAGAATCACTCCTTCCACAGGGCTAAGAAAAAGAAAGACCAGTTTGACAGTGGGATAGAGTCAAACCCAACTTTCGTGCTTATTTTTATTTTAAAAAAGCTGATTAATGACTCATCATGGAAACAATGTTATTTAAAAAGCATTTCTCAGTTGGCCTTCCCTTTTGAGTTACTTTCTACATAGGTCAGTTTTATGGTGTTTTTTTTTTTTTTTCTTTTCCTCTTTGTATTTCCTCTCTTTCGTAACTAGGAAAAGGTATTTGCCTTTATGATTTTTCACTTTGATACTTTTATCAGTATCAAATTCGTGAGCTCTAGATGGATATTAAAATGAAAGTGCTCTTCTGCTCATTTCGTCTACCAACAACAATTACAGGCACATTTAAAACTTCAGCTATGTCAAAAAGTGCGACTCTTCTATATATTCACTGGCAGATACAAGAGATCAGAGATCCCTCACATTAAACACAAAACTCGTGTTCAATCTGGTAAGTTTTCATCCCTCAGGAAACCTCCGGGCATCTACCAATTACCTCATACTTTCGGTGACCCATTAAAAACCCATTGCCATCAAGTCAATTCTGACTCATAGCGACCCTATAGGACAGCTGTTAGGAAAGCTGCTCCATACACAGGCTGCCGAGCACTGGAAAGCCGGTCCATATAGTGGTCAGTTAGTCCCCTTTCTTGCATGTATATTTTAGGTCAATAGCAAGTAACAAGTACCACCTGGTCTTTAGCCGCATTTAGCGCTATAACCAAAAAACCAAACCCGTTGCAGTGGAGTGGATTCCGACCCTACAGGACAGGGTAGAACGGCCCCATAGAGTTTCCAAAGAGCGCCTGGCAGATTTGAACCGCCGACCTTTACATTAGCAGCCGTCGCACTGAACCACTACGCCACCAGGGCTCCCTTTAAGACTACAGCGCAGGGAGATTCTTGCAAGATAATCTCCTTTATTTTGTTGGTGTTGACAAGGTACCCCAAAGCTGCATGCTGCATGTAATGGGCTTAAACCACTGGGCAGCGGGCTGAGCGGAGCGTGGTTTTGGGAGCAGAACGAACGCTCCCGAGGTCCCCGTTTTGCTCGTCGTCTCGGTCTGTCCTCTTCCACCGCCTCCCCAGCAAGCCCCTTCCGAGCACTCGGGTGGCGATGGGCCTTTCGTCACGTATTATAACACGCCGTTAAATCAAATAAACCACTGCCTCACAAGGTAGAGGTTAAGTTTTTTAAGAAGACTCTCTCTTTGAAAATTCCTGCGATAAAGTGAAACCTACAATATCGACTGCCTTGAAAACTTTCAATATTGAGAAGAAAAAAAAAAATCAGCGGGATAGCGAAGTTATCAACACTAAGCCTCTCGGTCTCCCTTTCATCTTGCCCACCAGCAGGCCCAGGCGCCGGCCCCGCGGCCCTTAGCAACCAGCCGGGCACGAAGCCCCGCCCCCAGGGAGGCTGAGACTCAGGAACGCGGGCGGCCCTTAGCAACCAGCCGGGCACGAAGCCCCGCCCCCGGAGAGGCTGAGACTCAGGAACGCGGGCGGCCCTTAGCAACCAGCCGGGCACGAAGCCCCGCCCCCGGGGAGGCTGAGACTCAGGAATGCGGGCCAACCTTAGCAACCAGCCGGGCACGAAGCCCCGCCCCCGGGGAGGCTGAGACTCAGGAACGCCGGCGGTCCTTAGCAACCAGCCGGGCACGAAGCCCCGCCCCCGGGGAGGCTGAGACTCAGGAATGCGGGCCAACCTTAGCAACCAGCCGGGCACGAAGCCCCGCCCCCGGGGAGGCTGAGACTCAGGAACGCCGGCGGTCCTTAGCAACCAGCCGGGCACGAAGCACCGCCCCCGGGGAGGCTGAGACTCAGGAACGCAGGCGGCCCTTAGCAACCAGCCGGGCACGAAGCACCGCCCCCGGGGAGGCTGAGACTCAGGAACGCGGGCCGCCCTTAGCAACCAGCCGGGCAAGCCGGGGCCCCCCCGCCAGGGGAGGCTGAGACTCAGGAACGCGGGCGGCCCCGCCCCCTGAGAGGCCGAGAGGAACGCGGGCGGCCCTTTGCAACCAGTCGGGCAAGCGGCCCCGCCCCCGGAGAGGCTGAGACTCAGGAACACGGGCGGCCCCGCCCCCGGAGAGGCTGAAAGGAACGCGGGCGGCCCTTAGCAAACAGCCGGGCAAGAAGCCCCGCCCCCGGGGAGGCTGAGACGAACGCGGGCGGCCCCGCCCCGCCTTTAAGCCGCCGCGGGAAGAGGCGCGGCCGGACGTGGGGCACGGAACGCCACGCCTCCAGGGGCGGGGCTGCCTCCGAGCCACCTCCTCCCTGCCGTCGGAGGGGCGGGGTCCGTGGTGACGTCACCTGGAAGGCCCGCCCCGGTTGGAGGGAATTTAGAAGTGACGCGGAGGTTCCGGGATGGAGGCGGAGTCTAGTTTCCCTGGTGACGAGTTGCCCGATGGTCGCCTAGCAACGGGAGGCGGCGGTCCTGGCGGCCGCTGCGCGGGCGGCGGAGGCCGGAGCCCTCGCCGGAGTCTCTCTGTCTGTCCTGCGATGGCTGCCGCCGCCGCGGTGGTCACGCCGTCGGGCCTGGAGGACGGGGTATCTCGGCCTTGCGGCGAAGGAGCCGGAGAGGTGGCCGTGGAGCGCGGGCCCGGCGCGGCCTACCACATGTTCGTGGTGATGGAGGACCTGCTGGAGAAGCTGAAGCTGCTCCGCTATGAGGAGGAAGTCCTGCGGAAGGACAGCCTGAAGCCCCCGTCCAGGTGGGTCCCTTCGCCCCGGGCGCCTGGGTGCCGGCCGGGCCCCGGGGAGGTGCCTTCCCCGTCGGGCCTGCTTCGGGCGCCGAGCGGGTCCGCGAGCCCTGCCTCCACCTTCCGGCCGGAGCGCGCGCGGGCAGTCACCCCGAAGCTGGCGGCCGAGGGCCCCGACTTGGCATTTTTGTGGAGCAACAGGTTTGGGAGCGGCAGGAAGGACTGGGAGACAGCCTTCCTGTTTAAAACATACACAGGCACCTCCAAAAAACGCAGGCTGTGTTTTACGGTTCTAAAAGGAATAAAAACATCCACTCTAGATAACTTAGAAAAGCACAAGAAACTGTGTGTAGAAAAATACTAAAATCACCCATAGTGTCGTCCCCAGAGACGGGTGCTGTTACCGTTCCGATCTCTGTCCAGTATTTGTTGTCCTCTCTGAGAACCGGCCCCTCCTACTACCTTGCTGAGCACTTTGTTTGCAGTTAGTGAGCTTGTTGACTGACTGCTGTGGTACTCTCAGAAACCGAAAGTGGGAAAGACAAAGAAAACGACAACCCCTGGAATTGTCCCCGTACCCTAGAACCTAAAGTTCAGCCCTTACTCTTGGTGGGCAAAGTTCGTCACATCCTGAAGGCAGTGCCGTTAGCTGCTGAAGGGAACGGACGGGAGCACTTTATCCTCCAATCGGGGTAGCCTGGCTGTGGCCCGACAAGAACGTTTTATAGCTTTGTCATCACGTTAGAGCTCACAGGTGTTTATCTTGTTGTATAACAGGTAGATTAGGAATCTTTAGCACTTCCTCTTAATACCTATAGGTAAACTCAAATAATTTCCCTTGACAGTTTCCATCTCATTCTTCTGCTCTCTTAGGACGCTTAATCCCCTTGACTGCACGGCAAGTGCTTTTCTTGGTTCATGCTAGGTAGGCTGGATGGGTACTGTCGATATTGCTAAGTCAGCTCTTAACGGCAGAAAAGTAGAGGGAAAAGAAGCAGTGTTGCTTGATCTATGATTTAAATTGTGGGATTGGGAGTTACTAGAATGAATTGATCAGGTTAATATAGACAGCTTATATTTTCTGTTAATCAAAATGATAACTTTTTTTTTTCCAAGTATATTTTTGAAGCTAAAGGAAAATGACCTCAAGATTTCTGTTGCTGTCAGCTCTGTACGGTTTCCTCAGGGGTTCAGCAGGATACTTTGAATCATGGATCCAAGCGGAGATACCCTAGTTCAGTGGCTCTAAAGTGAGGCCACCAGACCAGCAGCATCAGTCTCACTTGGGAACTTACTAGAAACGCACTTTCTCAGACCTGTTCCCAAGTCTACGGCATCAGAAATTCCGGCGGTGGCACCTAGCGGTCTGTTTTAACAAGCCTTCCAGGTCGTCCTGGTGTACACTTAAGTCTGAGAACCACTGACCTAGGCCTATCAGTACCTATTCTCTGTCCTCGAGGGATTATCCTGTAAGGAAAAGATGAGTTGTTGGTGGGTGGGTGCTTTGAAAGGGTTGTAAACACATACCTGGAAGGGCTTCATGCCCCCCCCCCCCCGCCCCGCTGCCCGGCTTTTTTTTTTTTCTCAACTATATGTTACCATTCAGAGCATTTACACCTATCGCAGGACAAAAAGTTGGGGAAACATGAAGAAGCAGGCTGCTGATTGTTATGAAAAGTGGCAATGATAACTATGATATAAACATAATAGTAATAGCTACAAATAAAAAAAGCAAATTAAGATTTTTGATCAAACTGACTCAAATGTTGTTGCTAACATGTTTTGTTCCACACATATTTAGGTGTAAATTATATTGATCTTCGTAGGACTGTTTTCAGTCGGCTAGGAGATTTAGCAAATTTCAACAAATGTTTGTTAGAGTGAGAATGAACTTCTTAAGCCTCTCTGTACCTTAGAACCATCTAGCGAGCTTTTAAAATACTGGGGCTCTGCTCCCAAAAGCTCTGATTTGATGCATTGATGAGGGAAGAGGCAATGTTTGGATGGGCATCAATATTTTTTATGGTCTCCTCAGGTGATTCAAAGGAGCCCAGTAGCACAGTGGTTAAGCACTCACTTGCTAACTGAAAGGTTGGAGGTTCAAACCACCAGCTGCTCCACGGAAGAAAGATGTGGCAGTCTGCTTCCATAAAGATTACAGCCTTGGAAACCCTATGGGGCAGTTCTCTTCTGTGTTGTAGGGTCGCTAGGAGTCTGAATCGACTCTATGGCAATGGGTTTGAGTTTTTTTAGTTCAGTTGATTCAAATAATGCAGCCAAGTTGAGAACAACTGATTAACACAGCTGATAAAAAAGATAGGTTAGAACAACTATGTAAAGACAGCAGTAACATTGTAAAAAGTGCAAAAATGCATAGTGAATAATCTTTAAGGTCTATTTTCACTCAGATTCCTTTAATTCCGAGTTACCATTTTCAGGAGGCACTCTGATTAATTATTTTTAACACGTGAATGATTTTGGCAAAAGTTCCACATGCTTTGTTTTCTAACATGCACTTCATTTTCTGCGTGTAAGGACTTTGAACTAATTGCCCTAATCCTGTTGGCTAAAAACTTTAATCTGTGTGCTGTAGGTTAATGGAAACTCCAACGGGTAAAATATCAGTATCTTTTGATTTTAAGACCGTTAAAGAAAAAACTTATTTGGCAATTTTGGACCGAGCACCTTTAGTTACGGTAGGCTTACTTGCCTTTTTTCATGTTCTCCCCACCTTGTTTTGAAGCAGACACTACTTCGCACTGCCTACCAACCCTGGTGAGCAGTTCTACATGTTTTGCACCCTTGCTGCTTGGTTGATTAATAAAGCAGGACGTCTCTTTGAGCAGCCCCAAGAATACGATGATCCTAATGCAACAATATCTAACATATTATCAGAGCTTCGGTCATTTGTAAGTGTCAACAACTCTCTTCGTCTTCTCGAGTTATGAATTGTAATATTGATAATTCAGTAGTGTAAATGCTAGCTTTTAGATGAATCCTCTGTGAATATATGTGACTGTATCTGAATTTATTTTCAGATAAAAGCTCAGAATGGTTGATATTATAACATTAGTGCCACTTCTAAAAAATGTTCAGTGGACACTCTTTATAGCCCAAAGTAATAATATTTTTCTTAGTCTTGACATATATTAGAGGTAAATTTATGAGTTCTTAGTTCTCCCTCTTAAAAGTGATAAACTAGGAACATGAAACACTCTATATTAAAAGCAAACCTTGATTTAATAGACAAGGATAGCAGTTGTGTTTTTCATTTTGACTCTTCCTGGGGACAGGCAGTGATACATTTTTGGCACAAATGTTATTAATTTTTGCAAGCGAGTGTCCCTCATGTGGTTTTCCTGTGATACCAGGCTGGCACTTTTACTGATCCCTATCCCAGCAGGATCAATGATTTGTTCTGCTAACATGGAGTTATTGCCTTTTAACACTTTTGACAACAAAATGTCTTTGTTTTCCTTTAGTTTTTTATGTATCAATGGATTAAAAAAAATTGAGATGAATTTCTACGAGGCAATGTAGTTATTCATAGTTACTTTAAGTCATATTTGATAAATGCAGAAGTAATAAATCTCTTTAGAATTTTTTGCTTAAAATATTTTGAGATTTGGAATGTAAATAACAAATAATAACCAGTTTATGTTTTGTATTTCAGGGAAGAACTGCAGATTTTCCTCCTTCAAAATTAAAGTCTGGTTATGGAGAGCATGTATGCTATGTTCTTGATTGTTTAGCCGAAGAAGCATTAAAATATACTGGTTTCACCTGGAAAAGGTAAACACTGCCCAACCTAGTATTAGTAATTATATGTGCCTAGTTTCTTCTTCTAAGAGTTGGGAGCTGCTTAATCAAATTGATAAGAGTTATTTTCTCTTGACTGTTATAAACAGAAAATGAAAAATTTGGTATAGACAAAATCGGAATGCCAGGTCGCTTCAAAAACAGTTCAAAGTAATATGTTAGATATTATTGTGCTCCTTCTCTGATGAAATATGTAATTATTAAACTATATATTCTGGTCAATTTTAGAAAAAATTTTAAAGTCTCTTTCTGTATATATTTTCACACGTAAGTGTAGTATATGCTTGGGAAAACTGATAGCTACAGATTTAAGGAAAAAATGGAAGTTACTACAAATGGGATTGTCTCTTTTGCTTCTAGTGATTGGTCAAGAATAATTCTGGAAGAAACTATCTGATACTCACCTAGACATTGTCCGTTGCTTCTTTTCTCTGACCTGACAGTCCTTTGTTTATATTTCTATTAATATATTGTAATTATCCTAAAATCATTTGTTCATAGGTTGGATTTCCTTGCTAGAAATCGTGAGATCTTCATGTGTGTTCTATGACAGCATAGTGGTTGATATGTCATAGATGCTCAAATGTTGATCATATGGATGAGGAAATAAAATATTGAAAAACTATCTCAATTTTAGGAGCCCTGGTAGCGCAGTGGCTAAGTACCCAGCCGCTCCTCAGGAGAAAGATGGGGCAGTCTGCTTCTGTTAAGATTGTCCTATAGGGTCACCATGAGTTGGAATTGACAGCAACTGGTTTGATTTTTGGTTATCTAAATTTTATAAGTTAAAATTAGAAAATAGGAAAGTTTGCCTCTTGGATATTGGGATCCTTGATAGGTTAGAGGATGTGGAAAGCACTGTGAAGGTAAGACATGAGCAGACTGATTTTTGTGCTAGAGCTAACTTCTGTGGAAATGTGTGCGTAGTGTTCCCTGCTAGTGTTGTAATACGTATTCAGCTACACTGTCTCAGGTGAAATAACTTACTCCCTTTTAATAAGTACTTTTAAAAATTTCCCCGACTCAGGCTCTCATGAGATTGAACCATATAAAATTATTTTTATAAGCTTTGAACTAAAATAAATGTCATCTTTATATGCTTCAACCTAACATTACCATTTAGTATAATACGAAGAATGATTATATGATCCGAAACATTTCTTTCCTATACTTCAGAAAAGATAAGTTATGAGATGTGTTGCTCTATTTGGCATTTTTATTTTTTACTAAGTCTTTAGTTCAATATATTCTAAGTTCACCAGAAGCTATTATTATCTCAACCACTGTTCAATTTTATACATCCTTTGTTGTAGGCACACATTACCTGCTGGTTATATATAGTGACTTGGGTAATTTATGAGGGCAGCATTATAGAATTCTCCCCTTCCATGTGGGGGACCTGGGTTCAAATACCAGCCAAGGTACTTTATGTGCAGCCACCAACCATCTGTCATTGGAGACTTCCGTGATGCTATGATGCTGAACAGGTTTCACTGAGGCTTTCAGACTAAGACAGACTAGGAAGCAAGGCCTGGTGATCTCTCTCTAAAAAGCAGCCAGTGAAAACCCTATGGATCATAATGGTTCGATCCACAACCAATTATGGTGATGGCACAGGACCAAGCAACATTTCTTTTTGTTGTCCATGGGTCTACTTGAGTTAGAGATCTGCTGCATGGCAGCTAACCACAACAATAATACATGGGGAAGAATAAGAGGAAAAAACATTGCAAAATACTAACATTAGTGAATATACTACTGTTGTTGTTGTTGTTAGGTGCCCTTGAGTCAGTTCCAACTCATAGAGGCCCTACATACAACAGAATGAAACAGTGCCCAGACCTGAGCCATCCTCACAATCACTGTTATACTTGAGCCCATTGTTGCAGCCACTGTGTCAATCCATCTCGTTGAGGTTCTTCCTCTTTTTTGTTGACCCTCTAGCAAATGTCCTACTCCAGGGAATGGTCCCTCCTGATAGCGTGCCCAAAGTATGTGAAACAAAGTCTCACCATCCTTCCTTTTAAGGAGCATTCTGGCTGTACTTCTACCAAGACAGATTTGTTCATTCTTCTGGCAGTCCATGATATATTCAGTATTCTTCACCAACACCATAATTCAAAGGTGTCAGTTCTTCTTCAGTCTTCCTTACTCATTGTCCGGTTTTTGCATACATATGAGGCAACTGAAAACCCGATGGCTTAGGTCATATGCACCTTAGTCCTCATCGTGACATCTTTACTTTAAAGAGGTCTTTTGTCCAGATCTGCCCAGAGCAATGCATTGTTTGATCTCTTGACTGCTGCTTCCATGGCTGTTGATTGTGGATCCAAGTAAAACGAAATCCTTGACAAGTTCCGTCTTTTCTCCATTTATCGTGTTGTTGCTTATTGGTCCAGTTGTGAGCATTTTTGTTTTCTTTATGTTGATGTGTAATCCATACTGAAGGCTGTGGTCTTTGATCTTCATCAATAAGTGCTTTAAGTCTTCTTCACCTTCAGGAAGCAGGGTTATGTCATCTGCATATCTCAGGTTGCTAATGAGTCTTCCTTCAACCCTGATGCCCCATTCTTCTTCGTATAGTCCAGCTTCTCAGATTATTTGCTGAGCATACAGACTGAATAAGTATGGTGATAGGATATGACACTGATACCTTTCCTGACTTCAAACCATGAAGTATCCATTTGTTCTGTTTGAACAGCTGCCTCTCGTTCTGTGTACAGATGCCCCATGAGCACGATTAAGTGTTCTGCTTTCCCATTTTCCACAATGTTATCCATAATTTGTTATGATCCACACAGTCGAAAGCCACTGCACAGTCAATAAAGCAGATAAACCTCTTTCTCGTATTCTGCGCTTTCAACCAAGGTCCATCTGATATCAGCAATGATATCCTGTATTCCACATCCTCTTCTGAGTCTGGCTTGAATTTCTGGCAGATCCCCATTAATGTACTGCTGCAACCATTTTTTAAATTATCTTCAGCAAAATTTTACTTGTGTATGTTATTAATGGTGTTGTTGATAATTTCTGCGTTCTGTTGGATCACCTTTCTTTGGAATGGGCACAAATATGGATCTCTTCCAGTTGGTTGGCCAGGAAGCTGTGTACCGGATTTCTTGGCATGGATGAGTAAGCGCTCCCAGCGTTGCATCCGTTTGTCAAAACATCTCAATTGGTATTCGGGCAATTCTTGGAGACTTTTTTTTCACCAGTGCCTTCACTGCAGCTTGGATTTCTTCCTTTAATTTCATCGGTTCTTCATCATGTGCTGCATCCTGAAGTGGTTGAACATCGACCAGTTTTTTTTTTGGAACAGCGACTCTGCTTATTCCGTCCATCTTCTTTTGATATGTCCTGCATCATTTAATATTTTCCCGGTAGAATCCTTCAGTATTGGAACTCAAGGCTTGAATTTTGTCTTCAGTTCTTTCAGCGCGAGAAATGTCCAGCATGTTCTTCCCTTTCGGTGTTCCATCTCCAGGTCTTTGCACATTTCATTATAATACTTTATTTTGTCTTCTTGAAATATTCTCTTCAGCTCTTTTACTTGATCATTTCTTCCTTTCACTTTGGCTACTCTATGTTCAAAAGCAGGTGTCAGAGTCTCTTCTGACATCCATTTTGGTCTTTTCTTTCTTTCCTGTCTTTAAATGACCTCTTGTTTTCTTCATGTGTGATATGCCCTTGATGTCATTACACAACTCATCTGGTCTTTGATTTAATGTATCAAATCTATTCTCGAGATGGTCTCAAAATTCAGGTGGGATATACTCAGGGTTGTACTTTGGCTCTCGTGGACTTGTTCTAATTCTCTTCAGCTTCAACTTGAACTTGGATGTGAACAATTGGTGGTCTGTTCCTCAGTCTGGTGACTGATAATATTGAGCTTTTGCATACACTCTTTCCACAGACATAGTTGGTTTGATTCCTGGGTATTCCATTTGGCAAGGTACATGTATGTAGTCATCATGTTGTTGAAAAAAAGGTATTTGCAATGAAGAAGTCACTGCAAAATTCTGTCACATGATCTCTGACATCATTCTTATTACCAAGGCCATATTTTCCAACTATTGTTCCTCCTTCTTTATTTTCAACTTTCACATTCCAATTACCAGTAATTATCAATGCATCTTAATTCCATGTTTGATCAATTTCAGACCGTAGAAGTTGGTGAAAAACTTCAGTTTCCTCATCTTTGGCCTTAGTGGTTGGTACATACACTTGAATAATAGCCATATTAACTGGTGTTCCTTGTAGACTTATGAATATTATTCTATCTCCGACAGCATTGTACTTCAGGATAGATCTTGAAATGTTCTTTTTGACACTATGCCTCTTCAAAGTCGTCATTCCCAGCATAGTAGACCGTATGATTGTCCAATTCAAAATGGCTAGTACCAGTCCATTTCAGCTCACTAATGCCTAGGATATCAATGTTTATGCATTCCATTTCATTTCTGATGATTTTCAAATTTCCCAGATCCATACTTTGTACATTCCACGTTCCTATTAATGGATTTTTGCTGCTCTTTCTTCTCATTTTGCGTGCTGACACATCAGCAAACAAAGGTCCTGAAAGCTTGACTCCATCCACGTCATTAAGGTCAACTCTACTTTGAGGAGGAAGCTCTTCCCCAGTCATCTTTTGAGTGCCTTCCAGCCTGAGGGGCTCATCTTCCGGCGCTGTATCAGACAGCGTTCCACTGCTGTTCATAAGGTTTTCACTGGCTAATGCTTTTCAGAATTCGCCCTCCAGTTCCTTCTTCCTAGTCTTAGTCAGGAGGCTCAGATGAAACCTGTCTACCATGGTCACCCTGCTGGTATTTGACATACCGGTGGCATAGCTTCCAGCATCACAGCAACATGCAAGCCACTACATTACAACAAACTGTCAGACATGTGGGGAGTGAATATACTAGAAAATATAAATTGCAAGAAGTTAGATATTTATAGTTGGTTATTTTATGTATCTAAATATACCAAAACAAATCCTAGAAGAACAGTTCTTTTGTGTTACCATATTTTAATACAAATAACACATGCCTTCTACATTTGTTTGCCAAACACTCCTTCCCTCTGTGAGATTTTCAGCACCACTATGCTAATTTCTTACAGCATTCCCCCCCCGAGGTATTTTCATGAGTGCCGCTATGCCAAATTTTTTACACTATTATCATCTAATTCTAATTAATTACAAATTAGGAAATTTATTCCTTTCTGAGATTAATTTGGTTCAAAGTACTTTCTTTCCTTGATAATAAATGTTGATGTTTTATTTTGTTAACCTGTCTAAGTTACGGATTTTTAAGACAAGTTTCCAGGAATGAACGCAAATAGTTTTGTGTATTTTTAATATGGGAGATACATGTTGTTAATCTCAAAGGAAAGGTGATGGACTGTTCAGTATTAAATGCTGGGAACACTAATTAGATTTTAGAAATAAGAATAAAACTGGAGTCCTTCTTATTATGCATATCAAAATAAATTTCAGAATGATGAAAGATGTAAAAAAGGAAGCTGTAGAAGTACTAAAAGACCAGAGGAGTACGTGGTGTAAGAGAATGCCTTATTATGTCATATAAAACTAGGGTCAACACAAGTTAAGATTGTCAAGTTTATCTCATAAGAATTGTACCTGTCTTGAGTAGCTACTTACTACTTATTATAATACATAATAAACTTAGAAAAATATTTTTAACACAGGTCAGGGAAAACATTAATTTTCTTAATATACAAAAGTCAAAGGGCAAAGGATGTAAATGGGCGTTTCACTGAAACACAAATGACCAATTAAAACATGAAAAGATGTTCAGCCATTCTCGTAAGAAATAAATGCGAGAATGAGATGTTTGTACTTGGATGATTAGCAAAGATTAAAGCTTGTACCCCATATTGGTGAAGGTCTAGAATGGGAGTGACTGCTGTTCTTCACTGTCGTTGGAGGTATAAATTAGGACAATATTTTGGCAACATATAGCAAAACAGTCATATATACAAAGCTGTTGACCCAGCCATACTACTTGTAGGAATTTATTCTAAGCGATTTTCAAAAAAGTACGTATACAAGAATGATCTTTGCAACATTGTCTCACACACACACACACACAAAAAAAACCTAGAAACAATCTCAATGTTCACTTATAGGCTGACGGTTAAATTAATTATGTGTGCAGAGTAGAACTGCTCCATAGGTTTTCAAAGCTTTGACCTTTCAGAAGCAAGTCACCAGGCCTGTCTTCCAAGGAACTTCTGGGTGGGTTTGAACTGCCAACGTTTGCACCCAGGGTCTCCTATGGGTACAATGGAATACAGTGCACGTGTTCTAAAAAATGAGGAAGATGTATATATATTGCAGTGTAGTATATTGGTGAGTGAAGAAAGTAATTTGAGTAATTGTATGCATGGTATGATTCCATTTATGTACATTTGTTTTTAAGATCTGGAGATGAACTTTTTTTTTTCCTTACATAGCAAGTTTTGGGAAGGAAACATGAAACATTTAATAGTGGTTATGGGGTTGGCAAAGAAAGTGCTAAGGTCTGGTGTAGAGAAGATTCTTAACATCTGCATTATGCTCTTGTATTCTGCTAAGATATTAAACTCCCATCTCATATTAAGTCTTATTATTTTAGGCCAACGTACCCAGTAGAAGAATTAGAAGATGAAACTGTTCCAGAAGATGATGCAGAATTAACATTAAATAAGGTGGATGAGGACTTTGTGGTATGTGTGTTGCTGACCTTTCTCTTCCTTGGATTCCTTTCCCTTCTTTGAGTTCCTCCACAATTCCATTTTTTGGAATATATTGTATTTCAGTGTTTCTAGAGTAAAAAAACCAAAATCCATTGCCGTCAAGTCGATTCCGACTCATAGTGACCCTATAGGACAGAGTAGAACTGCCCCATAGAGTTTCCAAGGAGCGCCTGGTGGATTCGAACTGCAGACCTTTTCGTTAGCAGCCATAGCTCTTAACCACTACACCACCAGGGTTTCTGCTTCTAGTGTAGGAAGGCTTTTAAATACAGTCTCAAGCATCAGTCTTTTACATCTTTGGTTAATTCTTCAGTTCTCTAATGATTCAGGTCTGAACTTTAGCAGAGGCTTTTTAAATTGTAGGTAGGAAGTTGTATACGCTAGCTAATATGAGTAAATATTTTATTAACAATCATTCACGATCTTAAATAAGCCATGACTAAGAAAGGCTTTAGAATAGGACAGTAGAGTTTAGGATTAATGCATTCTGCTTATAGGAATACCACCATGTTCAGTTCTCAGAAATTCTTTTATGCTTCTAAAATTGAGATAAGTACTACTCTGAAGGAATAAAAAATTGCTTTTAAATAACCAGCATTTATTTAAATTATTTGGTAATACCTCAGCCTTTCTCCATGCCTGACATTGAATCCATAGTGTGAAGCTAAATGATCAAGTCTGTAACTGATCAGACCAGTTAAATAGTGGAAACAATTTTCTTAAGATAATTCTTCCTCAGAACTAGAGATAGATTAAACCTGGTGTTTTAGTTTACCTCTCGGAGTATAAGTGTGATCTGCAACAGAAATAGAGAAAAAGTAACTTTATAGTGTATTTTACTGTAATAATCCAGTTAATGCTTTCAGGTGATTTTTAAAATCAGTCAATAGTAAAGTCCATCTGTATTTCAGTTTAAAGTAAGTTATTAAACTACCATATTCTCCAAAGAGGTTAATAACTGCATTATTTTAATAGCAAATGCTGAAAATAACCACTTTCTAAAAAGATGATTGTGGTTAAATAAATCAGACTATATCCAGAGAGTAGAATATTATGTAGTCATAAAAATCGATTACAAAGAAATGTTAGTGGCATAGGGATGATACTTTTACTATACTTTTTGCTTATAGTCCGTGCTATAAAATTGACTCAGAAAAGGATTCTAAATTGTGTATCACCATAACTCAACCGTGTAAAATATGCAAAAAAATATATCACTATGTTAACAGTATTATATATGGGTAGAAGGATTATAGATGATTATTTTCAATGCCTCTCTGAATTGTCTAAGTCTTAACCTGCATTTTATCAGAGTATATTTTTAACCACATATATCAAAAAATTTATTCATAAGGCTTTCACTGGCTAATGCTTTTCAGAAGTACACTGCCGAGTCATTCTTCCTACTCTGTCTTAGTCTGGAAGCTCAGCTGAATCCTGTCCTCCATGGGTGACCTTGCTGGTATCTGAATACTGGTGGCATAGCTTCCAGCATCACAGCAACACACGAGCCCCCACAGTATGACAAACAGACAGACCCGTGGGGGATCAGTAGTTGGAAAATATGGCCTTGGTGATAGAAACAATGCCAGAGATCAAATGATAGAATTTTGCAAGACCAATGACTTCTTCATTGCAAATACCTTCTTTCACCAACATAAACGGCAACTATACACATGGACCTCACCAGATGGAACACACAAAAATCGAATTGACTACATCTGTGGAAAGAGACGATGGAAAAGCTCAGTATCATCAGTCAGAACAAGGCCAGGGGCCGACTGTGGTCAGACCATGAATTTCTCATATGCAAATTCAAGCTGAAACTGAAGAAAATCAGAGCAAGTCCATGACAGCCAAAATATGACCTTGGGTATATGCCACCTAAGTTTAGAGACCATCTCAAAAATAGATTTGACGCATTGAACACTAGTGACGAAAGACCTGACGAGTTGTGGAATGACATCAAGGACATCATCAATGAAGAAAGCAAGAGGTCACTGAAAAGACAGAAAAGAAAGAAAAGACCAAGGTGGATGTCAGAGGGGACTCTGAAACTTGCTCTTGAGCGTCGAGCAGCTAAAGCAAAAGGAAGAATTGATGAAGTAAAAGAACCGAACAGAAGATTTCAAAGGGCCTCTTGAGAAGACAAAATAAAGTATTATAATGATATGTGCAAAGAGCTGGAGGTGGAAAACCAAAAGGGAAGAACACGCTCAGCATTTCTCAAGCTGAAAGAACTGAGGAAAAAATTCAAGCCTCAAGTTGCAATAGTGAAGGATTCCATGGGGAAAATATTAAATGATTCAGGAAGCATCAAAAGAAGATGGAAGGAATACACAGAGTCATTATACCAAAAAGAACTAGTCGATGTTCAAACATTTCAAGATGTGGCATATGATCAGGAACCGATGGTACTGAAGGAAGAAGTCCAAGCTGCTCTGAAGGCATTGGCAAAAAAACAAGGCTCCAGGAATTGATGGAATATCAATTGAGATGTTTCAACAAACAGATGCAGGGCTGGAGGTGCCCACTTGTCTATGCCAAGAAATATGGAAGACAGCTTCCTGGCCAACTGATTGGAAGAGATCCATATTTATGCCTATTCCCAAGAAAGGTGATCCAGCTGAATGTGGAAATTATAGAACAGTATCATTAATATCACATGCAAGCAAAATTCTGCTGAAGATCATTCAAAAACGGCTGCAGCAGTATACCGACAGGGAACTGCCAGAAATTCAGGCCGGTTTCAGAAGAGGACGTGGAACCAGGGATACCATTGCTTATGTCAGATGGATCCTGGCTGAAAGCAGAGAACACCAGAAGGATGTTTACCTGTGTTTTATTGATTATGCAAAAGATTTGACTGAGTGGATCATAACAAACTATGGATAACACTGCGAAGAATGGGAATCCCAGAACACTTGTGCTCATGAGGAACCTGTACATAAATCGAGAGTCAGTTGTTCGGAGAGAACAAGGGGATGCCGATTGGTTTAAAGTCAGGAAAGGTGTGTGTCAGGGTTGTATTCTTTCACCATACCTATTTAATCTGTATGCTGAACAAATAGTACAAGAAGCTGGACTATATAAGAAGAACGGGGCATCAGGATTGGAGGAAGACTCATTAACAACCTGCGTTATGCAGATAACACAACCTAGCTTGCTGAAAGTGAAGAGGACTTGAAGCACTTACTAATGAACATCAAAGACTGCAGCCTTCAGTATGGATTACACCTCAACATAAAGAAAACAAAAATCCTCACAACTGGACCAGTGAGCAACATCATGATAAATGGAGAAAAGTTTGAAGTTGTCAAGGATTTCATTTTACTTGGATCCACAATCAACAGCCGTGGAAGCAGCAGTCAAGAAATCAAAAGACGCATTGCATTGGGTAAATCTGCTGCAAAGGACCTCTTCAAAGTGTTGAAGAGCAAAGATGTCACCCTGAAGACTAAGGTGCAACTGACCCAAGCCATGGTATTTTCAATCACACCATATGCATATGAAAGCAGGACAATGAATAAGGAAGACCAAAGAAGAGTTGATGCCTTTGAATTGTGGTGTTGGCGAAGAATATCGAGTATACCATGGACTGCCAAAAGAAAGAACAAATCTGTCTTAGAGGAAGTACAACCAAAACGCTTCTTAGAGGCAAGGATGGCGAGACTGCATCTTACATACTTTGGACATGTTGTCAGGAAGGATCAGTCCCTGGAGAAGGACATCATGCTTGGCAGAGTACAGGGTCAGCGGAAAAGAGGAAGACCCTCAACGAGGTGGTTAGACACAGTGGCTGCAACAATGAGCTCAAGCATAACAACAATTGTAAGAATGGCACAGGACTGGGCAGTGTTTTGTTGTTGTGCATAGGGTCGCTATGAGTCGGAACCGACTCGACGGCACCTAACAACAACAACAACATCAAAAAGTGACACCATGCTATTTACTGAAGGAAAAGACCATTGTCAAATGGATCTATTTAAAATATATCTTTTTTTGATGAGATAAATTAAAAAAGTCGTGGTAAAAATATATTCATTCATTCTGCATGTATTTATTGAGTACCTGTTATGTGGCAGGCACTGGTCTGGGGACACAGCTTGTCCAAAAGTTCTGTGGCTGGAATGAAGTTAGCCTGAGCAAGGAACTGAGAAAACACTACTGTGTCCAGAGCTACTGAGTGAAGGGAGGGTGCTTAAAATTAGCTGGGAAGATCATTTTGGGCATTTTAAGGAGTTTAGACTCTATTCTTTTCATAATATATTGGCTTTTTCCATTTAAGCTCAGAAATTTTTTAGCTCCACATATATTCTCAGTTGTTCACTTTCCTTATTCTACTATAGTGTCTTAGTTATCTAATGCTGCTATAACAGAAATACCACAAGTGGATGGCTTTAACAAAGATAAATTTATTCTCTCACAGTTTGGGAGGCTAGAAGTCCAAATTCAGAGTGCCAGTTCTAGGAGAAGGATTTCTTTCTCTGTTGGCTCTGGAGAAAGGTCCTTGTTATCAGTCTTCTGCGGTCTAGTTACTTCTCAGTTTAGGGACGCCAGGTCCAAAGGATATGCTCCACTCCTGGTGCTTCTTTCTTGGTGATATGTGGTCCCTCTTGTCTCTGCTCACTTTTCTTTTTTATATCTCAAAAGAGATATATCTCAAACCTAATCCTGTAGGTTGAGTCCTACCTTATTAACATAACTGCCTCTCTAATCCTGCCTCATTAACATCATAGAGGTTAGGATTTACAACACACAGGGTGATCACATCAGATGACAAAATGGTGGACAACTATAAAATACTGGGAATTTGTTGCCTGGCCACATTGACACACATTTTGGGGGACACAGTTCAATCCATGGCATACGGTATATCCTTCATTCCGCCATCTTTGCTGTTAACATTTCTCGGGAGATAACTGACCTTAGTGCTCAGCATTTCACTTTAAAGACATATCACGGAAAACCGTTAGGGAAAAAAATACACAAAAAACCTGTGAGTCATAAAGAAAACAGAGTGAGAGCAGAAGCCATGTCTTTTTTGTTCACACTCGTGTCTCCAACTTACTGTGCAGTGCCTGGCACACAGTAGAAAAAAAGATTTATTAAATATTTGATCCTAAAACGCTTCTGTTAGCACCTTGTCGTGTAACTTTTGGAAATTATAGCTACTGTTTTTCTGGGAACCCTTTAAAGATTAAAGCAGCATGATTAGGTATGTAAATTTAGAGAAATGATACTAAAAAACATCACACGAACTCATTTCTTCACAACCGTGAGGTAAAGACCTTCTACCGTCACAAAGACCAAACGGATGGCTTTCCTCAGAGTGCTGGCCCCAGAGGCTGTTCCTGCCTTCATGTCATATTTCTTGAATTTTCTTCTTTCTTCCTTATTATTCTAAGAGGCCCTGTTTACCTCTCCCAATCCTTCTCTAAGGAGAACTAGATCAGTGACACAAGCTATAGAGAAAAGCGTTTAGATGCTAAGATATTAGTGATTCCATTGCCAGAGTTTGTGGGGTAGTGTGAGGATGATAAAAATCATTCCTGGCATAATGGAAGTCTCCCATGCAGAAAAATTTGAAACCTTTAGTTTTAGACTGGCCAAATCAAGGCAAGGCATGTTGATAACTGTTAAAAAAAAAGTGACATAGTACACTCACCTGCTGTGTGTGATCATATCCTTAGTACTTGGCAGTGAGGAAACTAAGAGGGTGTGTCTTAGGCAAAGTAATGGTAGAAGAGTATTGAGTGCCTTCTGAAAATTAGTGAGATGAGAGTTCTAATTTATCTAAAAACGTTTCTCTAACTTTGTTTATATCCTACCTGTCTTAGTCATCTAGTGCTACTATAACAGAAATACCACAAGTGGATGGCTTTAACAAAGAAAAATTTATTCTCTCACAGTGTAGTAGGCTACAAGTCCAAATTTAAGACATCAGCTCCAGGGGAAGGCTTTCTCTCTCGGCTTTAAAGGAAGGTCCTTCTCATCAGTCTTCCCCCGGACTAGGAGCTTCTCTGTTCAGGAACCCCAGGTCCAAAAGACGTGCTCTGCTCTCGGCACTGCTTTCTTGGTGGTATAAGGTCTGCTCACTTCCCTTTCTATCTCTTCAGAGATGAAAGGTGGTATAGGCCACACCCCAGGGAAACTTCCTTTACATTGGATCAGGGATGTGACCTGAGAAGGGTGTTAAAATCCTACCCTAACCTTTTTTAACATAAAACTACAATCACAAAATGGTGGACAACCACACAATACTGGAAATCATGGCCTAACCAAGTTGGCACACATTTTGGGGGGACCCAGTTCAATCTGTGAGACTACTACCTTTTAAATATCCTTATAATAATATTTAGTAACTTAAATACTTTTTCTAGTATTTACTATTTAAGATTTTTTTTTTTTTTACCAATTAGTGTTCATTTCAGTAGAATTCAAGAAGTATTTATTGACCACCTATGTAACCAGTACTGTGTAGATTAGTATAGAAGCATTATAAATGTGTCTCCTCCCCCATGGGTATTGAGTCATTGGTGTTTCTGTCATTTGTGCTGGTTGTTAAGTAGAACGTTAGTACGAACACAGGATAGACATGACTTCCTGAGCTGCTTTTCAAAGATGTGCATTTATGCTTAAGATTTAAGATGTAAGCAGTTAGATCAGTTTTATCTGCTTCTTCATGTCCCATTGTCCCTCTCCGCCCAAAAAGTGAACTTCAATTGAGTGTATAGAATCTGCATTTACATTGTTTCATATTTTGCTAAAATCTTTCCAGTTGGAAAGTTTAGCATACTTATCATCTCTTAGTGCTGTACCCTCAGTTTCTGAGTAGGTCTGGGAGGAGCCTCAGATTTTACAGTCTAACAAGTTCCTAGGTGATGCGGATGCTGCTGGTTTCATACCATACTGTCTTACTTGCTTTTAAATTCCTGAAGATAAGAATTATCTTTGAAATCTACCATTGCAGTTTTTGTATGAAAGTGCTCACAAACCAATACCCACTAGTTTATCTTTCCTTTAAAAGAGCATAAGACTTGAGAACCAGGCTCCATTGGTTTTATTCCCATGTTCTTAAGCTTGGGGTATTCTTATTAGACTTGTTTCACTTGTTACCAAACAATATATTAAGAGAAAGGGGAGCTGAAATTTTTCCTATATGTGTATAGGTACTGCGCAAATTCTGTATTTACTGTACATTGGGGAGGGGGTTGCCACTCAACAGATGCTTCCGCTCAACCTCCCATACGTCTGGGGATAAGGACCTGTTAGGAATCCACTTGAACCATCCTTTTGAAGAGATTTAGGGACCATGGGTGAGGGGTACTGATGGTCATTAACTCCTCAAGCTTTCTGCACCACCAGGACTCCAACTTACCAAGCTCAAGCATATGAAAGGTACTGGTTATTGTTAAGTGCTGTTGAGTTGATTTTCGACTCTTGGCAATCCCGTGTGACAGAGTAGAACTGCCTTGTAGGGTTTCCTAGACTGATCTTTTTTTTTTTTTTTAATTTATTGTGCTTTAGGCGAAAGTTTTCAAATCAAGTCAGTCTCTCATACAGAAATTATACACACCTTGCTGTGTACTCCTGTCTGCTCTCCTCTTAATGAGACAGCACACTCTTCCTCTCCACCCTGCATTCCCCGTGTCCTTTCAGCCAGCTGCTGTCCCTTCTTCCTTCTCATCTCGCAACCAGACAGGAATTGCCCACATAGTCTCAAGTGTCTGCCTGAGCCAAGAAGCTCAGTCCTCACCAGTATTGTTGTCTGTCTTACAGTCCAAGCCAATCCCTGTCTGTAGAGTTGGCTTCAGGAATGGTTCCAATCTTGGGCTAACAAAGGGTCCAAAGACTATGACCAACTGTCAGGGTCCCTCCAGTCTCAGTCAAACCATTAAGCCTGGTCTTTTTAACAGAATTTGAGATCTGCATCCCACTGTTCTCCTGCTCCATCAGGGATTCTCTGTTGTGTTCCCTGTCAGGGCATTGATTGGTGGTAGCTGGGCACCATCTAGTTCTTCTGTTCTCAGGCAGATGGAGTCTCTGGTTTATGTGGCCTTTTCTGTCTCTTGGGCTCATCTTTACCATATGTCTTTGGTGTTCTTCATTTTCATTTGCTCCAGGTGGGTTGAGACCAATTGATGCATCTTAGATGGCCACTTGCTAGTGTTTAAGACCCCAGATGCCTCTCACCAAAGTGGGATACGGAATGTTTTCTTAATACATTTTGTTATGCCAGTTGACCTAGATGCCCTGAAACCATGGTCCCAGATCCCTATTCCTGCTACTCTGGCCTTCGAAGCGTTTGTTTGTATTCAGGAAACTTCTTTGCTTTTGGTTTAGTCCAGTTCTACTGACTATCCCTGTGTTGTGTGTTGCCCTTAACTTCACCTACAAAAATTTATTTTTATCTAGTTAGTGAATATCCCTCTCCCTCCCTCCCCACCCTTATAACCATCAAAGAATATTTTCTTATGTGTTTAAACTTTATGTAGAGTTCTAGTAATAGTGGTCTCAGACAATATTTGTCCTTTTGCAATTGACTAATTTCACTCACCGTAATACCTTCCAGATTCCTCCATGTTATGAAATATTTCACAGATACATCATTGTTAATTGTTGTGTAGTATTCCATTGTGTGAATATACCATAATTTATCCATTTATCCGTTGATGGGCACCTTGGCTGCTTCCATCTTGTTGCCATTGTAAACAGTGCTGTGGCGAACATGGGTGTGCATTTATCTGTTCATGTGAAGGCTGTTATTTCCTTAGGGTATGTTCCAAGGAGTAGAATTGCTAGGTCGTATGGTAGTTTTTTATGGTAGTTCTAGTTCTAGCTTTTTTAAGGAAGCGCCCAATCCATTTCCAAAGTGGTTGTACCATTTTACATCTCACCAGCAGTATATGAATGTTCCAGTCTCTCCATAACCTCCCCAACATTTATTATTTTGTGTTTTTTGGATTAATGCCAGCCTTGTTGGGGTGCAATGGAATCTCATTGTACTTTTGGTTTGCATTTCTCTAACGGCACTGGGTTTTGGGTAATGGCTAATGATCGTGAGCATTTCCTCATGTTATCTGTTAACAGCCCAAATGTCTTCATTAGTGAACTGTCTATTCATATCCTTAGCCCATTTTTTAATTGGGTTATTTGTCGTTTTTGTTCTTGAGTTTTTGCAGCAACGTGTAGATTTTAGAGATCAGATGCTGATCGGAAATGTCACAGCTAAATACTTTTTCTAAATTTGTAGGTAATCTTTTTACTTCTTTGGTGAAGTCTTTGGATGAGCATAGGTGTTTGACTTTTAGGAGCTCCCAGTTACCTAATTTCTCTTCTGGTGTTTCTACATTGTTAGTAACGTCTTCTGCATTGTAGAAATGTTTTGTATACTTTTATGCCATGTATTAGGGCTCCTAGCATTGTCCCTATTTTTCCTTCCATGATCTGTATCTTTTTAGATTTTGTATTTACGTCTCTGATCTATTTTGAGTTCGTTTTTGTACATGATATGAGGTATGGTTATTGTTTCATTTTTTTGCAGATGGATATCCAGTTATGCCAGCACCATTTGTAAAAGAGACTGTCTTTTCCCCATTTAACAGACTTTGAGCCCTTGTCAAGTATCAGCTGCTCATATGTGGATGAATTTATGTCTGGATTTCAATTCTGTTCCATTGGTCTATGTATCTCTTGTTGTACCAGTACCAGGCTGTTTTGACTGCTGTCGCGGTATAATATATTCTAAAATCAGGTAAAATGAAGCCTCCCACTTTGTTCTTCTTTTTCAGTAATGCTTTACTTATCTGGGGCCTCTTTCCCTTCCATATGAAGCTGGTGATTTGCTTCTGCATCTCATTAAAAAATGTCTTGGGTATTTGGATCGGGATTGCATTGTATCTATAGATCGCTTTGGGTAGAACAGACATTTTGACAATGTTGAGTCTCCTTATCCATGAGTAAGGTATGTTTTTCCACTTATGTAGGTGTCTTTTGGTTTCTTTCAGTAATGTCTTGTAGTTTTCTTTGTATAGGCCTTTACATCTCTGGTAAGATTTATTCCTAAGTACTTTATCTTCTTAGGGGCTATTGTGAATGGTATTATTTGGTGATTTCCTCTTCAATGTTCTCTTTGTTAGTGTAGAGGAATCCAACTAATTTATGTGTGTTTATCTTGTATCCTGATACTCTGCTAAACTCTTCTATTAGTTTCAGTAGTTTTCTTGAGGTTTTTATGTGTATAAGATCATGTCATCTGCAAACAGAGATACCTTTACTTCTTCTTTGCCTGTTTGGATGCCCTTTATTTATCTAGCCTAATAGCCCTGGCTAGGAGCTCCAGCACAGGGTTGAATAAGAGTGGTGGTAAAGGGCATCCTTGTTTGGTTCCCATCCTCAAGGGAAATGCTTTCAGACTCTCTCCATTTAGGATGATGTTGGCTGTTGGCTTTGTATAAATGCCCTTTATTATGTTGAGGAATTTTCCTTCTGTTCCTATTTTACTGATGGTTTTTATCATGAATGGGTGTTGGACTTTGTCAAATGCCTTTTCTGCATCAATTGATAAGATCTTGTGGTTTTTGTCTTTTCTTTATTTGTGTGATGGATTACACTGATATTTTTTCTAATGTTGAACCATGCCTGCATACCTGGTATTAATCCCACTTGGTCATGATGAATTATTTTTTTGATACGTTGTTGAATTCTGTTGGCTAGAATTTTGTTGAGGATTTTTGCACCTAAGTTCGTGAGGAATACTGGTCTGTAATTTTCTTTTTTTGTGGTGTCTTTACCTGGTTTTGATATCAGGGTTATGCTGGCTTCATAGAATGAGTTTGGGAGCATTCCATCCTTTTCTATGCTCTGAAAAATACCTTTAGTAGTAGTGGTATTAACTCTTCTCTGAAAGTTTGGTAGAATTCTCCAGTGAAGCCATCAGGGCCACAGCCTTTTTTTGTGTTTCAAGAAATTTGCCCATTTCCTCTACTTTTTCAAATTTGTTAGAGTACAATTTTTCATAGCGTTGTTATGACTCTTTTAATTTCAGTTGGGTTTGTTGTGGTATCGCCCATCTCATTTCTTATTCAGGTTATCTGCTCATCTCCTGTTTTTCTGTTGTCAGTCTGGCCGATGGTTTATCTTTTGTTAATCTTTTCAAGGAACCAGCTTTTGGTCTTGTTAACTCTTTCAGTTGTTTTTCTGTTCTCTATTTCATTTAATTCTGCTCTAATTTTTATTATTTGCTTTCTTCTGGTGCCTGAGGGTTGCTTTCGTTGCTCTCTTTCTATTTGCTCAAGTTGTAATGATAATTCTTTGATTTTGGCCCTTTCTTCTTTTTGGATGTGTGCATTTATTGGTATAAATTGATCTCTGAGCACTATTTTAGCTGTGTCCCAAAGGTTCTGATAAGAAGTGTTTTCATTCTCATTGCATCCTATGAATCTCCTTATTCCATTGTTAATTTCTTCTATAATCAAATTGTTTTTGAGCAAAATGTCCAGTTTCCATGTGTTTGATTTCTTTTCCCTGTTTTTTTTTCTGTTATTATCTTCTTTGTTTTATGGCTTCATAGTCAAAGAAGATACTTTGTAATATTTTGATGTTTTGGATTCTTTTAAGACTTGCTTTATAGCCTAATATGTGGTGTAGTCTAGAGAATGTTCCATGTGTGTTGGAAAGAAAGTGTACTTGGATGCTGTTGGATGCAGAATTCTGTATACGTCTATGAGGATTGTGGCTTCTAGCTCTTCTGCATCTTTATTGAGCTTTTTTCTGGATCTTCTGTCCTTCACCAAAAGTGGTGTGTTGAAGTCTCCTACTATTCTTGTGGATCTGTCTAACTTGCTTTTCAGTGCTCTTAGAGTTTGTTTTATGTATCTTGAAGCCCAGTTGTTGGGTGCATAAATATTTAATACAGTAATATCCTCCTGGTATATTGTCCCTTTAATCATTATATAGTGTCCTTCCTTATCCTTTGTGGTAGATTTAACTTTGAAGTCTGTTTTGTCTGAAATTAATATTGCCACTCCTGTTCTTTTTTGATTGTTGTTTGCTTGATATATATTTTTTTCCATCCTTTGAGTTTTAGTTTATTTGTGTCTTTAAGTCTAAGGTGTATCTCTTGTAGGCAGCATATAGATGGATCGTGTTTTACTATCCATTCTGCAACTCTGGGTCTCTTTATTGGTGCATTTAGTTGTTTTCTATTCAGCATGATTATAGATAGGTATGAATTTAGTGCTGTCATTTTGATGTCTTTTTTTGTGTTCACAGTTGTTTTTTCAATTTTTTGTGCTGAGTAGTTTTTCTTTGTAAATTGTGTATTTATCTTTTTCGTTTTTGTTTTTGCTGAGTCTTTATGTCGTTCTTGTAATTTATATTGACGTGTAGGATTTTTAGTCTCCTTTATGGTTACCTTAGTATTTACCCCTTTTTTTCTAAGTTCAAGTCTAACTTTTATCTCCCTATATTGCCTTGATTTTCTCTCCACGTGAAAGATCTATGGCAACTTTATTTAGTCTGTCTTTATTGATGCAATGTTGTCATCTTTTACATAAGGACATCGCTGATTCCCTGTTTTGAGCATTTTTTTATCTTGATTCATTTTTGTGATTTCCCTATCAGGGTTGATCTCTTGTTGCTCTGTCCTGTGTTCTAGTGTTGGGTTGATATCTGATATTATTGATTTTCTAACCAGAGAATCCTCTTTAGTATTTCTTGTAGTTTTAGTTTTGTTTTTGCACATTTTCTAAACTTTTGTTTATTTGGCAATGTCCTAATTTCACCTTCATATTTGAGTGACAGTATTGCCGTATATATGATTTTTGGCTGGCAGTCTTTTTCCTTCAGTGCTTTACATATGTCATCCCTTTGCCTTCTTTCCTGCATGGTTTCTGCTGAGCAGTCTGAGCTTTTTCTTATTGACTCTCCTTTGCAGATGACTTTTCATTTATCCCTGGCTGCTCTTAAAATTTTCTCTTTATCTTTGGTTTTGGCAAGTTTGATTATAATGTGTCTTGGTGACACTCTTTTGGCATCTACCTTCTATGGGGTTTGATGAGCATATTGGATAGATGTTGTCTCATCTTTCATGATGTCGGGGAAGTTTACTGTCAACAAATCTTCAACAATTCTCTCTTTATTTTTGTTATCCCTCCCTGTTCTGGTACTCCAATCACTTGTAGGTTATTTCTTTTGATAGAGTCTGACATGATTCTTAGGGTTTCTTTACTTTCTTAAATTCTTTTATCTGATTTTTCTTCAAATATGTTGTTGTAAAGTGTTTTATCTCCAGTTCCTCAATTCTGCTCTGCTGACTTTCTACTGAGTTGTCTAATTCTGCAATTTTGTTAATCTTCAGAATTTCCGGGTGCTGTCTCTGTATGGATTCTTGCAGCCTATTAATTTTTTCATTATGTTCTTGAATAATCTTCTTAATTTCCTTGACTGCTTTATGTCTGTGCTCCTTGGCTTCTTCTGCGTTTTGCCTGATCTCCTTCCTGATGTCTTAAAGAGTTCTATATATTAGTGTTTTGTATTCTACATCTGGTAATTCCAGTATACATCTTCATCTGGAAGATTCCTTGATTCTTTGTTTTAGAAGTTTGTTAAAGCAATCGTGGTCTGGTTTATGTGATTTGATATTGACCACTGTCTTCGAGCCATCAATAAGTTATTTATTAATTTATTTCATGTTTGCTCACCATGCCCTAGCTTCTTGTGTCAATATACCCAAATAGGCTACTAGAGTGAGCTAACTTGATTATTGGAGCCTTTGAAGCACTAATGTCCTCTCACCAGATGGCTAGAGCTGTTACCAGATATATAAACCTAGGAACCCATTCACTGTTCTTATATAGATTCAGCTCAGGTGTCCAGGTAGTTGGCCACCTAGTGTGTGGTGCAGGCTTTCACCTAGGATCTTAGAGGAGCAGTGGTGATTGGTGTATGCACAGGTTTCTGGTAGCAGCTGGGATCACACCCTGAGGAAGGCAGGGGCTGACAACCTTTCCCTGGGTGTCTGTGAGGAAGGTGCATCCCTGTTCTCTAGAGTGCTCTGGTGGGTGGGCTGTACAACTGTACCATAGGCACCCAGTGCTTTTAACTGCAAGGACTGTGAGGCATCACTTATCTTTGGACTCCTGTCACAGGTGGCTAGGTGGCTTGGGTGGAGCCACCAATCCTGAGGCCCTGGCTGTGGGTAGCTGAGGACCCTGTTTAATATGCAGAGCTGTATCAAATTTCAAAAACCCACCTCTCCACCACCCAGCTGAGACAGTTACAGTCAGGCCTCACACAGATTCACGCTGCAATATAACAGTGAGATCCTGTCTGCTATAATGGGGCCACTTGGATCCATGCAGGGGTTAAAGACAAAGTCTGTGGACTACTTGTTTCTGGACAGGAGCCACTTCTACTCTGAATTTCCAAATCAGGGGAGTCAGCAGTGTATTTTTCCCCCGTTTATTAATTTGTTCCTTCTCCAAGGCCAGGAGAATGGCTCATGGAGTGGAGCAGAACCTATCTCAGGCCCAGGGAAATCAACTGTTAATGAAGCCAGCTGGGGCAAGGGTAAGAGGGATCAGATAGATGGGACAGAGTTATTTCAAAAGGAGGAGCAATTATATCCATGCAGGAAATTAGACAAAATCACTTCTTTTGTGCCGAGAGCAGTGTTGTATCTCAGATTCCGGAAGTGTGCATAGATTCTGTGCCCTGGCTCAGTTCTACTGCGGTCATGCCAGGGGATCAGAGCTGTGCCACCTCGCTTACCTTCTTTTACTGAAGTAGGCACGTCCTGAATGCCAGCGCCAGCCCCGCTACAATTGTGCCAGGGAATCGTGGGTGTGCCACTTCACTTGCCTTCTCTCGCTGAAGAAGCCACATCCCCAAACACTACTGCCAGCCCTGCCGCGGTTGTGCCAAGGGATCAGGGGTGCGCCACTTTGCCTTCTTTCGCTGAAGCAGCCGCGTCCTGAACACTACCACCAGCCCTGCCATGGTTGCGCCAGGGATTTGGGCCCGAGGCACTCTTGCCAACTCAGCAACTCCTTGCTGCTTCTGCACTGCCTCTCCCTCCTCCTGTTACTCAGTCCGATTCCTTAACTTTGCCTTTGATGATCAGGGTTCCTAGTTTGTCATATATATAATCGATTCACTTGTTTTTTTGGGGTCTTTTTTGTAAGAGGGACCATCGGAAGTGTCTGACTACTCTGCCATCTTGGCCCTGCCTCCCCTAGGCTATAATCTTTATGGGAGCAGATTTACAGGTCTTTATTCAGCCGAGCGGCTGGGTAGGTTTGAACTGCCAACCTTTTGGTGAGCAGCCGAGCACTTAGCCATTGGGCCACCAAACCCAAAACCAAACCCACTCATGGTGACCCTATAGGACAGGGTAGAACTGCCCAGTAGAGTTTCCAAGGAGCACCTGGTGGATTCGAACTGCCGACCTCTCGGGTAGCAGCCATAGCACTTAACCACTGCACCACCAGGGTTTCTGACCCCAGGGCTCCTTCTATAAGAGGTAAGAGATGTCACAAATATGCATCAGTATGATCGGTCTCTGGAGAAGGTGAGACTATTCTGTCAATCTCACTTTTATCTATTTCAGTCATCTTTCTCAAAATTACCTTTAACTCCTTCCACTATTTCAGATATGCTACTTAGAGCCATTTCCTGGTTCTGTTCTTATGTTTATTTATCTCTAGTATTATGACAGTGACTCTTTTCTTTCCCCTTAAAAAAAACCCCTCATTTATTCAGTGACTACAAAAACAGATTCTATATTAATGGCACCATCAAAACTTCAAAAGACAGATAAGCTGCTAATATTAATACTCCCTAGTTATGTATGCTTTCACTGGACTTTTAAGTACTCTTTCCTGCATTAGCCTTTATATCAAGCTTAGTAGACTAGCTATGTGAAAGCTGGGAATATACTTCTTATAATTTTTTATAATTATTAACTTTAAAAATGTTTTTATTTTTTTTGAAGGAAGAAGAGACAGACAATGAAGAAAACTTTATTGATCTCAATGTTTTAAAGGCCCAGACTTATCGCTTGGTAAGTTACATTCGATATATACAGGACCAAATAGCCGTCAGCACACATTCTGCTAGAAATTAAAATGAGTAGAAAATATTGCTGACCATTGTTTTGTGTGTCATTTGAAAAGTAGTTGTCAAAATTATTTTCCCATGTATAAAATGCTATAATGATATGAAATATAAAGATCCACAGGAATGAGTGTCTCTTCTCCAGACTGTGGAAAACCAACACAGTGCTTTTGTGCAAACTGAAAATAATTTATTTGCCTGTTGGCATTTCTTATTATCCTATTTCAAGTTATTTTCTATTATGATAGACCAGCATTAAAAGATTTTGATTATCGGAAAATACTTAAATCATTTGTAATTCTTTGAAATAAAATAGGTTATATTAAGACTGATACATGGATAAGTAGTCACACATTGCTTTAAGTCGGTTTTTTGCTCAGTTTTTAAAGCCAGTCTATAAGGCACTACATACTCAATGAGGTATTTCAAAAGTATTGGTGTTAAATGCCATTGAGTTATTTCCAACTCATAGTGACCCTCTGTACAGTGAACGAAACACTGCCCAGTCCTGCGCCATCTCACAGTCATTCCTATGCTTGAGCCTATTGTTACAGCCACTGTGTCAGTCCATCTCGTTGAGGGTCTTGCTCTTTTTTGCTGACCATCTACCAAGCATGATGTCCTTCTCCAGAGACTGGTCCCTCCTGATAACATGTCCGAAGTGCGTGAAACAAAATCTTGCCATCCTTGCTTCTAAGGAGCATTCTGGCAATCCGTGGTATATTCAGTATTCTCTTCTAACACCATAATTCAAATGTATCAATTCTTCTTCAGTTTTCCTTATTCATTGTCCAGCTTTTGCACGCATATGAGGTGATTCAGAATACCATGGCTTGAGTCAGAGTCATCTAAGTCCTCAAAGTGACATTCTTCCTTTTTAATACTTTAAAGAGGTCTTTTACAGCCTAATGCGATATGTCGTTTGATTTCTTGACTGCTGCTTCCATGGGCATTGATTGTGGCTCCAAGTTAAATCCTTGGTATCATACACGAAGAAAGCAAAAGTTCATTAAAAAGTCAGGAAAGAAAAGACCAAAATGGATGTCAGAGGAGACTCTGAAACTTGCCCTTAAATGTAGAATAGCTAAAGCGAATGGAAGAAACAAATGAAGTGAAAAAACTAAACAAAAGATTCCAAAGGGCAGTTCTAGAAGACAAATTAAAGTATTATAATGAAATGTGCAAAGACCTGGAGTTAGGAGACCAAAAGGGAAGAACATGCTCACATTTTCTCAAGCTGAAAGAACTGAAGAAAAAATTCAAGCCTCAAGTTGCAGTGTCAAAGGATTCTGTGGGCAAATGTGAAACAATGCAGGAAGCATCAAAGGAAAACGGAAGGAGTATACAGAGTCACTGTACCAAAAAGAACTGGTCGGCATTCAGCCATTTCAGGAGGTGTCATGTGATCAAGAACCAACGGTACTGAAGGAAGAAGGCCAAGCTGCACTGAAGGCATCGGTGAAAAACAAGGCTCCAGGAATTGATGGAATTTCCAAAGTACGTGTGGGGTTTATGTGTTTTTCTATATGTACGTTAAAATTTAGTATAGTATATTACTGTTGCACACTCAAAAAAGGGTATATTGAATATAATATTCTTACTTGACCTTTAATTTTTCTTGTCTGAATTCTACAAACAAGTTTGGATCTAGTTTTGTTTTTATATCATGACCACTCCATCCCAGGATTATTTATCATTTTACTATTTTAGGATTGTCAGTTATTATTAGTTCTTGTTATTGTTATTATTGTGGTGTGTATGTTTTCTGCCTGAGTTTGTGAATTAACTTTACCACTTAATAGATGTCTGACCTTGGGCAAGCTTTCAAGCTACTTGTGCTTAGCTTCTTCATCTGTAAAATAAGGGTAAAAAATCTCACCTATTTCGTAAGGTTCTGAAGATTAAGAGTAATGCATATAAAGCACTTAGAAATGTGTCTGGCACATAGGAAGTGTTCAGTAGGTGTTGGCAGAAACCAAAACCACATCTCCTCTCTGCCCCCTCCTGTCTAATCTGCTTTATAACCTCCTTGGTAACAGGGATAGCTGTCCTTTTTTTGTATATTCCCTGTAGTGTAGCACAATACTAAATAAATATTTCTTAAATGAATGAATACATTTTGATTGATAAATTGAGAATTCTATCAGAATAATATGCTAACATTTAAATTCAAACAGACTCCATTTGTAACAGTTCCTTAAATTTACAGATCACTTTTTAGCTTTCAAAGTACTTTAAAACATATCCTTTGACTGACCTTGTAAGACATCTGGATAGATGTTATCTCAACTTTACAGACACAAAAACTGAAATTTATAATCTTGGGACACTTTAGTCTTTTACCCAGTCCCAGTGCCGTCAAGTCGATTCCGACTCATCGGCACTGGGACTGGGTAAAAGACTGAAGTGTCCCAAGATTATAAATTTCAGTTTTAGTCTTTTAGAGCTAATAAATCACAGTATCTGCCTTTGAACTCAGTTCTCCAAACTCCCAAGTCTATTGCCTTTTCCCCTCTGTCTCATAACAAGAATTCAGCAAGGTAGGTATGGTTCAGTCTCCCTTGAGCAGGTGCGTTGTGGTGCTGGTGTTTATGAAATATATGTGCTGAAGATGATGATGACGGAGTGATCCTAAAGGAAGAAAAGCAAGAGCTAGAGATGCAGAAACAGTCATTCTCAGAAAGAAAATGGCATTTGTGTTATTTATTTTTATATAGATGGCATAAATAGAGGCCTGTGAAGACCACCAAGGCCACCTGGGATTCCCCATAGACATAATAGTTTCTGAGTATTTGGGAAGGAACAAAGCCATTTAATTCTCCCCTACCACTACTATTTTTTTTTTTTACCACTACTGTCTAAGTTCCTATTTTTCCCTTTTCTGTGCCTTTATAAGTCATCTAAGTATTAGATCCTTCTGACAAAGATTATATAGCATATACCTTTAGATCTAAGACTATGTGTGGTTGCTTTTTTGCAAGAAGAAGCCTGAATAACAGGTGTTTGTGGATGGTCAACCGTCATGTCCTAATGAGGTAGAAAACACTTTCATATTTTAAAAAATCTGGCAAGTTTATGATATTGCCCACTAAAGCCATCTGCCGTAGACACCTGTGTCTGACTTCAGCTTATGATGGCTCAGGCAGCTCTTTCCCCAAGACAGAATTGCTCTCTAGGTTGGTAACATAGATTAAAGATTTTATGTTTCGTGCAGCAGGTGGACTCACAATGCAGAAAAAATTGTAAGGCTGAATGTGATGAATTCTTCCCTAGAACAAGAATGATACATACTACCTAGGAAACTGATATACGGAGTGTGTATATGACTGTACAAGCCCAGAAGTATATGGATTATAGCAGTCCCTCCCTGCCTGTGGACCAGAAAAGGTAGATCCTTCTTTAGTCGTCCTCTCTCCCCTCACCCTGCTTCATTTTACTTCGCAGACCCTGACATTGTATTGGATTGTATTCATTTCTGTCATGACACTAGGATGCAAACTCCTCTACAGCAGAAGCTTCGTTCACTGCTCTTTCCCTTGTGCCTGGTATCTAGAAGGCGCCCAGTGATCTAGGAGTGAATGCATGGATGAATGCTATTTTATATTTGTGTTTTTATGGGCAAGACATAGTTTAGTCTTCATAAAGAAAAAACTTTTCAACCATGATTGTTTGCTCTTTTGTGTACCATGTAGGGTAATGCAGGGAGAAATCTATTATATTCCTTCCTTTCATTAAATGAAGTGAGGACTATACCCTGAAAAACATAACTCAAGAAGATGAGTATAGACATGCATTATCCTGAAGTGTGTGGTAAAATGAAGCAAGAAAGAAGGGGACACTGAGACAGTTTGGGGTACAAAATATTTATTAGAAATAAACACCTGTGAAAAGAAGCGAGAAGAAAGCAGATTGGGGAGAGGGAAAGGTGTCACTTCGATGCAGGCTTGACAAAGCCTTGTCCCCCCGGTGAGGTGCCCTGGAACAAGCATGGCCTGTTTGGCTCAGTCCTTGGATGCAGGTGGCTCTTTGCAGATGAGACTGACCCAGATGAGCTGACAGCAGCAGGCTAATTTACTGGATGTATTCTTGGCAGCTGGGCAGCAAGCCCTTCCTTGAAAGAGGACTTGGGTGGCTCCTATTCCTGACTAAGACCAACATATCTGTAGCCACTGATTTGAAAGTTTTGTAAAGAGATAATGTCAGCCTATTGCCTGAACTTGAAATGTCTGTCTTAGTCATCTAGTGCTACCGTAACAGAAGTACCACAAGTGGATGGCTTTAACAAAGAGAAATTTATTTTCTCACAGTCTAGTAGGTTACAAGTCCAAATTTAGGGCGTCAGCTCCAGGGGAAGGCTTTCTGTGTCAGCCCCAGAGGAAGGTCCTTGTCCTCAATCCTCCCATGGTCGAGGAGCTTCTCAGGCACAGGGACCCAGTGTCCAAAGGACGTACTCTGCTCCTGGTGCCGCTTTCTTGGTGGTAGGAGGCCCCCAACTCTCTGCTTGCTTTCCTTTCCTTTTATCTCTTGAGACATAAGAGGTGGTGCAGGCCCCACCCCAAGGAAGCTCCCTTTGCATTGGATCAGGGAGGTGACCTGAGTAAGGGTGGTGTTAAACAAGCAAACCATAATTCTCTTCAGCATAAAATTACAATCACAAAATGGAGGACAACCACACAGTACTGGTAATCATGGCCTAGGGGAGTTGACGTATTTTGGGGGGACACAGTTAAATCCAGGACAGTGTCTAGGTAGATCATGGCACAGCAGTGATGTTTCCTGAACGTTGAGTGAAGTGTTTTAAGACAAGCGTTCCTCCTACAGTTGATGACTGCTTACACTGCTGGAATTGGTTTGTTTTGGAAGCAGGTGCTTTTCAGAACATTTGCTTACTTTGGGGTTTTATAAATATATTTACAGCCATTCTTATTGTGTGATATTCCTTTCCCTGCTCCCAGTTATCTTACCCTAACCATGGGTTTGATAAACATAATACTTTTCAGGAACAAAACTCCTGTAGCTGGTGAGAGATTACTTCATCTTCCAAAATTTCATCTGTCCAAAACCCACACCAAACCCGCTGCCGTCGAGTCGATTCCAACTCAAAGCGACCCTATAGGACAGACTGGAACTGCCCCGTAGAGTTTCCAAGGAGTGCCTGACGGATTTGAACTGCCAACCTCTTGGTTAGCAGCCATGGCACTTAACCACTACGCCACCAGGGTTTCCATTTCATCTGTAAGTTAATTGAATTTTGGGATAAATTTTCTTAGAAGGAAAAAATTATGGATAATGTTTGGCTTCAAGGCTAGCCCACAAAGTTCTCCCTTATTTATGTTTATCTGATTCCTGAGTATTCTTGAAATCTGAAATTAGCCAAAGCCACCCTGAGACTGGCCATAGGGGAGGACCAAAACCTGTTGTTGTTGAGTCAGTTCTGACTGGTGCTGAATTAAAGGTCTTACTGGGCAGGACCCGTGATGGTTTGGGGTAGGAAAGAACGTTCACACGTTGGAGGGGCAGGGAGAAAGGCTTTGGTGGCAAGGTAGTAGGGCGGTGGCTAGTCATTTCTGTTTCTAGGTTCTCTGTGTCATTTGGAAACTGCATGTTCATGGTGGCCATGCTGTAATTATGAGTGATCTTTGTGGCTCCTCTCTCCATTGTGAAGCTCAACAGAATCTCTGCACTGTGTCTGGCAGCCAACGCAGATGTGTCACTCTCCTCCCCCAATGAAAACAGACGGGAGGGAGCTGTGCACGCTCTGAATTCTATTTTTAAATGCCCATCACTTCATTTCAAAACATTTTTTTCAAACATGCCATAGTTACCATTCTTTCTTGAGATGCTAAATTTGAGGTTTTAGAAACCAAATCCTGAGTTATACAGCATAAAACCAAGTATCTCAAAAGGTTTAAACACAATTGGTTTTTCATTACTTAGCAAAAAAAATCATTGTACCAAGAATGAGAGATGTTTTAGCTTAAAAAGCAAAAGCTGTAAGGAAGTTAAAAACGAGCTTAGAATAAAAATGTCATTCCAGTTTTAGAGTGTCATTGAAGCAAGTCTGCAGTATTGTAATCAAAGACAGGAAGGAGATGTATCTGTTTTGGTTGCTATCTTAAAAACCTTAAATTTTCTTTATGATTTGTGGTTTCCTTCTGGACAAAATGTCTTTTCTGAGTAATATGAAAAAAATAACTTACTACAGCATAGCTTGCCCCATGAGTTACTATTAGTTCTGATACGTGCTTGAGGAAAATGTTTTTTCTTCTTTCCTAAACCATTTGAGTGTTAGGCCTCCTATCTATGTTGTGAGAGAAGCCTATGGTTGGTATTTCACAGGAGAAATGATTAAAAAAACACATTCTTGAGTGTGATGGAATGCATTATGACTGAATAAATGCTTTTATTTCTCTGATGAGTATCTTGTACTACCCCCATCACCTCATCTGGAGGTGAGTAGGATATGTGGGTTAGAGAAAAAAACCTGTACTCCTCACTGCTCAGAGGAGGCCCAAATGGCAGTTCTTGCTGGGTATAAAAGAGAATTTTGCTTGATTTTATTTTTAGTTTAACTTTTGAGTCCACACTTGAAATAAGAGAATTCTTATTTCTGTCTATCTGGTTTATTGTGGGCCTACCAAGAAGTAAGAAGAAAGGACTTTTCGAGGTCCCTTCCAAATCTGAATCCATACCTTCAAGGCAGGTACTAGGCAGAAGGAGCAGCCTCAGGTAAAATTCTGGCTGTGCTTCACTAAAAATAGCAAATTATGGATAATATTTTGAAGAATGGGAATTCCAGAACCCTTAATTGTGCCCGTGAGGAACGTAAACATAGATCAAGAGGCAGTAGTTGGACAGAACAAGGGAATACTGTGTGGTTTAAAGTCAGGAAAGTTGTGTGTCAGGGTTGTATCTTTTCACCATGCTTATTCAGTCTGTATGCTGAGCAGATAATCCAAGAAGCTGGACTATATGAAGAAGAACGCGGTATCGGTATTGGAGAAAGACTCATTAAGAACCTGTGATATGCGGATGATACAACTTTGCTTGCTGAAAGTGAAGAGGACTCGAAACACTGATGAAGATCGAAGACAACAGCCCTTCAGTATGGACGGTACCTGGACATAAAACAAAAATCCTTACAACTGGACCAATAAGCAACATCATGATAAATGTAGAAAATACTGAAGTTGTCAAGGATTTCATTTTACTTGGGTCCACAATCAACACCCATGGAAGCAGCAGTCAAGAAATCAAGCGACACATAGCATTCGGCAAATCTGCTGTGAAAGACCTCCTTAAAGTGTTAAAAAACCAAGATGTCACTTTAAGGACTGAGGTGCTCCTGACCCCAGCTGTGGTGTTTTCAGTTGCCTCATATGCAAAGAAAAAAAAATTTTTTTTTTTTTATATGCATGTGAAACCTGGACAATGAATAAGGAAGAATGAAGAAGAATCGATGCCTTTGAATTATGCTGTTGGTGAAGAATATTGAATATACCATGGACTGCCAGAAGAGCAAACAAATCTGTCTTGGAAGAAGTACAGCCAGAATGCTCCTTAGAAGCAAAGATGGCGAGACTTTGTTTCACATCCTTAGGACCTGTTATTAGGAGAGACCAGTCCCTGGAGAAGGACATCATGCTCGGTAAAGTGGAGGGTCAGCGAAAAAGAGGAAGACCCTCAATGAGGTAGATTGACACAGTGGTTGCAACAGTGGACTCAAGCACAGCAAAGATTGTGAGGATGGCGCAGGACCGGGCAGTGTTCCGTTCTGCTGTACATAGGGTTGCTATGAGTCGGAATCCACTTAATGGCACCTAACAGCAACAACATGCTTCATTACCCACATGGCTGTGGAAAGTTAATTAACCTCTCTGTGACTCTGCTTTCTTCTCTGTAAAATGGAGGAAAAAATAATTCTCTTCAGGGTTGTTTGAGATTAGATAACCTAACTTGTGGACAGCCTGTACCATGGTGCTGACAGAGCATACACTTGATACCATTCTTATTTTGTATAAGTTTTACCTTTCCTAGAGACTGGCATAGTTACCAACATTCTTATATGCCATCAGGGAATAGAAAAAGGCTCCATATCAGTATGTCCCTAGATTGCCATGAATATTTTTGAGTGAGAAGCTTACATAGAATGTAGTTATCAAGAAGCTTGCATTTGGATGGAAATTAGGAAGTCTTGGTGATGTCATAGCTTTATTTTCATAATGCTACATGGATTACTATTGAAGGCCCACTAAACTCAATCTGCTGTTATATAAAGTTTCTTCTACAGAAATGACTCAGGGGAATCTGGTGGAAATCAATACAATGATGTGTTCAGGTGTAATTTGAGAGCTGTAATTTTTTAAGTGAATAAGTTAAATTTCCTGGATCAACAATAATATCAGATATTTAGATGGGTACCTAGAATATATACATTTCTTAGTAGTTCTCTATAAACCTATATTCTTTAAAAAAAAAAAAAAAAAAAAACACCACCACCACTATCTCCCCCCTCTACTCTCCTTCCCTACCCTGGCTGTGTTAGCGCTTTGAATATCTAACTTCTGGGTGTTTGGAAGTCTGGGAGTCACCTTTCACTAATGATCCTCATTTACCCAGAACGTGCAGTGGAGTCACTAAGGCCTGTGAATGCTGCCTTTATCACTCCAGCCGTCTTTCAAGACTAGGCTTTCTTCATTTCCTGTCTGGATTATACAACAGTAGTGTTCTAAATGGTCTTTGGTCCTCATCCTTCAGTCCCACTCCCACATTTTTCCAAAATTGTTTTTTACCCTAATCCTCTGATTTATCAGGTCATCCTGAGTTCACTAGCATTTCATGATTTTTCACTACCTACAGGTCCATTTATATAGATTGTAAAACAATAAAATTTTGGTCTGTCTTTCAAGGCCTTTAGCAATTTGACAACTATCTACATAGCCACTTATTTTCTTCCACAGATGCCTTATGCCAGGTAAACTGGTCCTCTCATAGGCTTGCAATCACATTGTGAGCATATCTGATGCCACCCCTTCCTTCCTCATCACCTAGTCTCTTATCTAAAAATGCCTTATCATCTGGCTTTTACGTGTTCAAGACTCAGATCGAATTCTGCATCCTTTGTGATATCTTCCCTTATCACATCAGCCCCATTTCCTCCTACAGAGTCTCCATTGTATACATCTACATAAAATATAACTTGAGAATTTTTGTCATTTAATTCACTGTTACTGGACTAGAACGGTACCTGGCACATAGTAGGTGCTAAATAAACATTTGTTGGACAAATAAATGAAGTCATTGTACCTTGCTCGTAACTTTTCTTTACCCCTCCCCCGTTTTGGTTAGAGAACAAATTTTATATTCCTCAGCCTTGCTTCCAAGGTTTTTCACACTGTATTCAACTTTTCTCCCCAATGTTCACCTAAGTCCCTAATCTGTCTTTGCATTGTCATCTTCACAAAGTATGTTAATTCATATTTAAGTATTTTGGCTTATGCCGTTTCCCTCACTAAAAGTGCTCCCCATCTCTCTTTTCTGCCTGTTTACATCCCATACATCCATGTCAAGCTAAACTTAACTCTCACCATCTCCATTAAAACACTTTTCTCTCTTATTCAAGCTCCTAAAGTATTTACCACCTGTACCAGCTAGTTTTTGGAAGTTAATCAAACTTAAAATTTTACCTTCTTATTGAAACCAAAATTTTATTTGAAAAATGAAATATGCTCCTTGTTTAAAAAAAAAAAAAAAAAAAGAAAGTATAAAAAACTACAAGGAAGAACAAAATTCCACCAAATCTCAGCACCCATATGGGAGCATTTTATGTCCCTTTGTGCATAGTTGTCCTGTAGTTACGTACGATACTAACATTTGGGGAACCTGGATAAAGGGTATAAGGGAATTCTTTGTACTATATTTGCAATTTTTTGTAAGTCTGAAGAAATGAAGTATAATACTGACATAGACAAAGATTAATGAAATAGGTCAGAGTCCATAAAATAACTCCAAATATATGGTGATACTAGCATATGAAGCAGTGCAAATTAATCTTTACATGAAAGTATCTAGTACCAGGTTTGGCATATAATAATGATAATAGTTAATTGCTGACATATACTGAGGACTTACTGTGTATCAGGCACTGTGTAAGTTTTTTAAATACATCGTCTTATTTAATTCTCACAGCCCTTCCAGTGAGGAAGATGCTGTTATTATCCCCATTTTACAGATGGGTACCGTGAGAGATTTAGAGAGGTTAAGCAACTTGACCAATAGCTAGTAAGTAATGGAGGTGGGATATGAGCAAAGATGGGATTCCAGGCCAGTCCTCTTAACAATGACACTGTACTGTGGTGACTCAAGGTAACTTAATTTATTTTTCCTTGAGGATTGGGACCATTTTAATTGTGAAAGTTAATAGACTTTCAAGTGCCTCATAGATATATGAGCTGAGCTCTTCAAATGTATTTAGGTATTTGTATATCAGTGAGGTTGTCATCTCAGAGAAAAGTAGCCTATTGGAAATTCAAGCCATAAAGAATTTAATTTGCATATTTATTCTACAACCCAAGCAGATTGTGATCCTATAGTAGTTTCTCATTACGTACTTCTCAATTGAGGTGCTTTCTTTTTGTTTTGAGAAAGTGGTGAGCATGATCAGAGATGGTTTTACTTTAGCACTTGTTATATAGTGTACACTAAAGTAACTAAAGTAATAGCAAAGATGAGCATTTGATATGCAAAACAAATAATTTGGGAAGTTAATTCTCTTTCAAAAATAATTTCAGATCTCTTACTGGAAAATTAAATGATTTTTTTTAATTTATGAAAATGTAGTTCATTCAAATCTTCAGTTCACATTATAACTCAGGATAAAATTTGTTTTGATTAAGCTTAAAATTGAACTTAAAAAAAACTTTTATGAACTTCATATGTTTAAAGGAAGAGATGACCATCTGTCTACTTCTTCTGAGAGATAATAACCAGGGTTAGGTTCAGTCATTCAGAGCAAATCTGAAGATCCTTTTTGTATAGTATTAAACATTTTTCTTCATAGTGATACACTGCTAAATTATTTAAAACCTAATTCAGAAAGAAAACAGCGAATCAAACTCATGATTTATGCTTCTTAAGTCATGAAGAAGAATCAACTTGAAGGAACATGAAAGGTCTTATTTTTCTGCTTTAAATTTGATTTGCTTAAAAATCATTGCATTTCAAGGAATCGTTCTTCTTGATTAAAGTTATTATTTATTCTTCTATCTAGCTTTTCATTGATAGTAAAGAAGAGGGTGACTAGATAGACCTTGAAGAAACCTTGTTTAACTCATAGTAATTATAGTGTATGATATTATATATTAAATATATATCATGTATATTTTGGTTTATATATATATTTATAGCTTTTCAGCAGACTGTCCTATCTTGAAAACACATCAAATGAGGAAGAATGCAAAAAAGGCCCCTGAACAGCCAAAATAGGTATAACCACTTCCATCTAATAGAATTTCTTAAAAAAGAAGAAAAACATAATGAGTCAATAAACACAAAATCTATACTAATGAAAAAAAATCTACAAACAAAAGGAACTCAGCACAGGAAAGTAAGAGGAACAAAGAAATCGTCAACACCATAAAAAATACAAGAATATGACAGTAATAAACTCAAACCTATTGATAATCACAATGCATTTAAATGGATTAAAGGTACCTGTAAAGAGACAGATAGTGGCAGAATGAATAATAAAACACGACCCATCAGTACGCCGTCTACAAGAGACACGCCTCAGGTACATGGACATAAGTATATTAAAAAATCAAAGGATGGAGGAAATACATCAATCAAACAGTAACCAAAAAGGAGGAGTGGCAATACTAATTTCAGATAAAATAGACTTTAAGGCAAAATCAACCATAAAAGAAAAGTGAGAATATTATGTAATGATTAAAGGGACAATCCACCAAAAAGACATAACCCTCGTAAATGTCTTTGCACCCAATGACAGGGTTCCAAAATACATAAAACAAACTCTAATAGCACTGAAAGAGAAATAGTTCCACAAGAATAGTAGGACACTTCAACATACCACTCTCGGTAAAGGACAGGACATCTAAAAAGAAACTCAACAAAGATAAGATGACCTAAAAGGCCACAATCAACCAACCTGACCTCATAGACATGTATAGAACACTCCACCCAACGGCAGCAAAGTATACATTCTTTTACAACACATGTGGAACTCCAGAATATACCATATTTTTGGCCTTAAAGCAACACTCAGTAAAATCCAAAAGATCAAAATAATACAAAACACTCTCTCAGATCACACCACCATGAAAGTACAACTTAACACTAAGAGCAAGGAAAAAAAAAAAAAACCATCAAATACATGGACACTGAAAAACACCTTGTTTAAAAACAACTAGGTAATAAAAGAAATCAAAGAAGGAATCAAAAAATTCCCAGAATCAAATGAGATTGAAAACACATCATACCAAAACTTTTGCAACACAGCAAAGGCAGTGCCCAGAGCTCAATTTATGGCAATAAATGCACACATCATAAAAGAACAAGCCAAAATCAAAACCTTAGCCCTACAACTAGAATAAATAAAAAAATAGAGAATACTAAAATAAGCCCACAGGCACCAGAAGAAAGGAAATATAAAGATTAGAGCAGAAATAAATGAAACGAAGAACAGAAAACCAATAGAATCAATAAGACCAAAAGTTGCTTCTATGGAAAGATCAACAAAATCAATAAACCACTGGCCAAACTGACAAAAGAAAAACAGGAGAGGAAGCAAATAATCCAAATAAGAAATGAGATGGGACATATTACAACAGACTCAACTGAAATAAAAATTAATAGAATACTTTCTTTATGAAAATTGTACTTCATTAAACTTGAGAACCAAGAAGAAAAATGGACAAATTTCTAGAAACACACTGCCTCCCTAAATTAACACAAACTGAGATAGAAAAGTTGAACAGATACATAACAAGAGAATAGATTGACGAGGTAATACAAAAAACTCCCAACAAAAAAAACCCTGGCCCGGACAGCTTCACTGGAGAATTCTACCAAACATTCAGAGAAGAGCTCACACCAGCACTACTCAAACTATTTCAGAGCATAGAAAAGGAAAGAATACTCCTATATTAATTTTATAAAGCCAGCATAACTCTGATACCAAAGCCAGGCAAAGACACCACAAAAAAAGAAAAGAAAAGAAAATTACAGACCAATATCTCTCATCAGTGTAGATGCAAAAATTCTCAACAGAATTCTAGCCAATAGAATTCAGCATCATATCAGAAAAAGAATACACCCTGACCAGATGGGATTCAGAACAATATACAGGGATGGACCCACCACATAAACAGAACAAAAGAATCATGTGATCGTCTCAGTTGACAAAGAAAAGGCATTCGATTAAGCCTAACACCCATTGCTAATAAAATCTCTCAGCAAAATAGGAATGGAAGGGAAATTCCTCAGCATAATAAGAGGGATCTATTCAAAGCCAAGAGCCAACATCATACTCAGTGGAGAGAGGCAAAAAACATTCCCCCTGAGAATGGGAACAAGACAAGGATTGTCTTCAGTACAACTCCAATTTAATACTGTGGTGAAAGTCTTAGCTAGAGCAGTAAAGTAAGAAAAAGAATTAAAGGGCATCTAAATTGGAGAGGAAGAAGTAAAACTATCCCTATTCACAGATGATACGGTACTAAACATAGAGAGCTCCAAAGATTCCACAACAAAACTACTGGAACTAATAGATTCATCAAAGTATCAGGATATGAGTTCCGCTTACAAAAATCAGTTGTATTCCTATTCAGCAACAAAGAGCACTTCGAAAAGGAGATCAAGGAAATAATAACCATTTATAACAGTAACAACCCCTAAAAAGATAAAATACATAGGAATAAAACTAACCAGAGACATAAAAGACCTATACAAAGAAAACTACAGAACACTACTACAAGAAACCAAAAGAGACCTACATAAATGAAAACTATGCCATTCTCACGGATATTGTGGTTGTTAGGTTCCATGGAGTCAGTTCCCACTCATATCGATCCTCTATACAACAGAAGAAAATACTGCCTGCTCTTGTGCCATCCTCACAATTGTTGCTGTGCTTGAGCCCATTGTGGCAGCCACTGTGTCAATCCATCTCTTTGAGGGTCTTTCTCTTTATGCTGACCTTCTGCCTTACCAAGCATGATGCCCTTCTCCAGGGACTGGTCCTTCCTGATAACATGTCCAAAGTACGTGTGATGACATCCTGCCATCCTTGCTTCTAAGGAACATTCTGGTTTTACTTCTTCCAAGACTGATTTTTTTGTTCTTCTGGCAGTCCATGGTATATTCCATATTCTTTGCCAACACCGTAATTCAGAGCCATCAATTCTTCTTCAGTGTTCCTTACTCATTGTCCAGCTTTCACATGCATATGCTCACAGATGGGCAGACTGAACATTGTGAAAATGTCAGTTCTACCCAATGCGATCTACAGATACAGTGCAGTCCTGATCCAAATAGCAACAACATTAACGAGATGGAAAAACTAATCACGAACTTCATATAGAAAGGAAAGAGGCCTCAGATAAGCAAAGCACTATTGAAGAACAAGAACAAAGTAGGAGGCCTAACACTACCTGATCTCAGAACCTATTATATAACCAGAGTATTCAAACCAGCCTGGTACTGGTACAGTGACAGACACACAGACCAATGGAACAGCATTCAGAACCTAGACATAAATCCAGCTCTCTGTGGTCAGCTGATCTTTGACAAAGGGCCAGAATCCGTTAAATAGGGAAAAGGCAGTCTTTTTTAACAAATGGTGCTGGCAAAACTGGTTGTCCACCTGTAGAAAAAAGAAACAGGACCCATACGTCATGCTGTACACAAAAATACTTCAAAACGGATCAAAGACCTAAATATAAAACCTAATACGATATAGCTCATGGAATGAAAAATAGGGACAATGTTAAAAAAAAAAAAAATATGACATAAATAGACTAAAAGCTATAACTAACAATGCAGAAAAACCAGAAGATAAACTAAGTAACTGGGAACTCCTAAAAATTAAACACTTAAGCTCATCGAAAGACTTCACCAAAAGAGTAAAAAAAGAACCTACAGACTAGGAAAAAAATTTTGACTACGACATATCTGACAAGGACCTAATCTCTAAAATCTATGGAATGCTTCAACACCTTAATATAAAAAAGATAAATAATCCTATTAAAAATGGGCAAAGGATATGAACAGACACTGCACCAAAGAAGACATTCAGGTGCTAACAGACACGTGAGGAAATGTTCATGATCACTAGCCATTAGAGAAATGCAAATCAAAACCACAATGAGATACCGTCTCATCCTGACATTAGTGGTACTAATCAAAAAAAAAAAAAAAGAAAAGAACAAATGTTGGAGAGGTTGTGAGGAGATTGGAACTCTTATACACTGCTGGTGGGAATGTAAAGTGGTACAACCACTATGGAAAATGATATGGTGCCTCCTTAGAAAACTAAAAGTAGAAATTCCATAGGATCTAGCTATCCCACTTCTAGTAATAGACCCTAGAGAAATAAGAGCCCTCACAGGAATGGACATATGCACACCCATTGTGGAAATATCATAGCCAGAGCCAACTGCACAGCCTGACTTGAATTCTTGGGATTCAAAACATTCTGTAGTGCCAGACTTTTTGCTGACATAAACCAAAACAAACATTGAGCTGCCATTGAGTTAATTTCAACTCATAGCAACTGTAAAGGACAGCGTAGAACTGCCCCATAGGGTTTTCAAGGAGCAGCTAGTGGATTTGAACTCCTGACTCTTTGCTTAGCAGTCTGAGCTTTTAACCACCGTGCCACCAAGGCTCCGTCATGAACATAGCAGAGCTGAGCTGAGTTCCAGGGCAATTCTTGAGGATATCATGAAGTCATAGTCAACATTGCTTTGTGTGGTAACCTGGTGAGTCCCCTTACTTTCATGGAGTTTTCCAGTAATAGATGTGCAGCACATACTAGGAATAGTTTTACCCCAAAGAGTTAGTTTTGTTTTGTTTTGTTTTGTTTTGTTAGTTCTTTAAGGTAACAATTTATCAAAAACTTGACCAGTGCTCCCACTGTGTATCTTATCATCTGTAACTTGGGTTTAACAGTTTTTTTTTTTTTAATGTTAATACTTATTTGTTAATGGATCCGTCTCCCTCCTTTAGTATCAGGTTCATCACTCCTGCCGGGTAGTCATAGCCTACCTGGGGCCACCAGAGTTAACAAAAGGTGAAGATACTTGTAGGTTTATCAGGTTTTGTATTCACACTTAACCCGTTGTGACCAGAATAGCTTTGCAGCACTAGATAGGCTACCCAACATCTAAGAGGCTGCAGAGGGGTTTATTTACCTTCATGTGACCTCCCTTCCTGATATGCTTGGCCCTCCCGTTACACTCGCATAAGTGTAAAACCAACCACATCCCATTATATAAATAGAACATATTCTCCCTGCAGCTACTGAACTATCGCATAATGTTATCTAGGAAAAGGAGAGGTCACCGAAAGAAACTCAGGATTCTGAGCAGGCTACTAGCGCTGCATGTTTGATTTTTTAGCTGACTTTGGTGTTGTGCTCCACTATTTGAGCCCAAGGTTACTTTACAGAATGATTTTAACAGTTATCTTCAGATCTTCCTTTGCCAGTTTTAGGACTAGTTTTCACCTCATCAGTTTCTGCTTTTGCCTAGGACCATTTATTACCCTCAGTAACTAGCCACAAACTCGTAATAATAAACTGTAAACTTTCTGCAGGCAGGGATTAAATTCTTTTATCTTTCCATACCCAGTGCAGTGCCTGAATTCTAACTTTGCATGTTATAGGAGCTTAACAAATGTTTTATTAGTTAAATTAATTAATTATAAATGCAACTTAGAGATAGCCCGTATCTTATTGAGCTTCTAATTATTTCTGTAACAGCAGTAACTAGAAAACACAGTTTCCTAAGAGCTATGCTTTATTTCAGTTAATATTGTTTCAGAGAGGGATTTTGTCAGGATATTATAAAATTTTGATTAAATAGAAACAGCAGTTTATTTCTCTTATGCTAATAGCTCCACATAAAATACAGTTTGTTAAATGGAGAAACAATTGTAGAGAAAGGTGTTCTCAAATTGTTACAGCCAAAGCCCAGGTATGGAGTTTTAAAATGATTTATACTTCATGTATAGTAAAATTTTGGTGAAGATCATTCAGAAGCACTGGCAGCAGTACACTGACAGGGAGCTGCCAGAAGTTCAAGCCAGATTCAGAAGAGGACATGGAACCAGGGATGTCATTGCTGATGTCAGCTGGTTCTTGGCTGAAAGCAGAGAATACCGGAAAGATGTGTTCCTGTGTTTTATGGACTATGTAAAGGCATTAGACTCTATGGATCATAGCAAATTATGGATAACATTGCAAAGAATGGGAATTACAGAACACTTCATTGTGCTCATGAGGAACCTGTACATAGACCAAGTGGCAGTCGTTCAGTGTGATTTGAAGTCAGGAAAGGTGTGTGTCAGGGTTGTATCCTTTTACCATACTTATTCAGTCTGTATGTTGAACACATAATCCAAGAAGCTGGACCATATGAAGAATGCGCCATGAAAATTGGAGAAGACTCATTAACAACAACCTGTGATATGTAAATGACACAACCTTGCTTGCTCCAAGTGGAAAGTACTTAAGCATTTACTGATGAAGATCAAAGACTACAGCCTTCAGTATGGATTGCACCTCAACATAAAGAAAACAGAAATCCTCACAACTGGACTAACAAACGTCATGATATATGGAGAAAATACTGAAATTGTCAAGGATTTCATTTTACTTGGATCTATAATCAATGCCTATGGAAGCAGCAGTCAAGAAATCAAACAACATATTGCACTGGGCAAATCTGCTGCAAAAGAGCTCTTTAACGTATTGAAAAGCAAAGATGTTACTTTGAGGACTGAGGTACTCCTGACCCAAACCATGGTATTTTCACTTGCCTCATATGCATGTGAAAGCTGGACAATGAATAAGTAAGACTGAGTAAGAATTGATGCCTTTGGATTATGATGATGGCAAAGAATGTTGAGTATACCAGGGACTGTAAGAAAAATGAACCAATCAGTCTTGGAAGAAGTACAGCCAGAATGCTCCTTAGAAACGAGGATGGTGAGATTTCACCTTGTGTAATTTGGACACGTTATCAGGAGCTACCAGTCCCTGGAGAAGGACATCATACTTGGTAAAGAAGAGGGTTAGTGAAAAGGAGGAAGACCCAATGAGATGGATTGACACAGTGGCTGCAACAGTGGGCTCAAGCATAACAACCATTGTGAGGATGGCACAGGACTGGGTAGTGTTTTGTTCTGTTGTACATAGGGTCGCTATGAGTCAGAACTGACTCGGTGGCCCCTAACGACAACATGTATTGCTTGCTCAGTTAATGTATCCAGTTATTAGGCATTGGGAAGTTTTGAGTGAGGAACAAGATTCTGAGCTCTGCTGCTAACCAGGTCAACAGTTTGAATCCACCAGCTGCTCCTTGGAAATTCTACTCTATCCTATATGGTTGCTACGAGTCAGAATTGACTTGATGGCAATAGGTTGAATAACGTAATGCTCTTCCAAGTCTAATATTCTCGTTTAGTCCTTTTTTCATTTAGTAACTGGGTCATTTCACCGAATGTATTAGCTGTGGCCTAGGAGTGAGTGATAATTTTTGAGCTGCTACATTAAATCATTTCAGGATACTTAAAGTCAAGGGAACCAGATGATAAACTGGTAAGGGTAAAGCAGCTTATTAAAGGGCCCAATATAAAACAAGCAGTAAGCTCACACGCTAGGCCATCCTAATGCAATGTTGAATCTTCACGTACCCTTCTACTGCTTAGATCCGGGGACTGAGGCAAACAGGGCCGCTGCTAACCCATTTGCCTTTGTGAAAATTAGGAAAGCGTCCCCTTCCTTGAGTAAACATTTTTAAGTGAGTATGTTATTTACAATTTGAACAACCTTATATTCAGGCCTGAGGAAAGTGGGAATGTGAATGGGTGCACCTTCTGGCCTTGTTTGGTGATTCCAGATTTTAAAAGGTCTGCGCGTGGTGCAAAAGGTTTGCCCTCGTCTGCTAACCCGGAGGTTGGCCGTTTGAACCACCCAGTGGCGCCATAGAAGAAAGCCCTGGCGATCTGCATCTGTGGCGATTACAGCCAGAAAGCCCTGGGGAGCTCAGCTCCACTCTAACACATGGGACTACCGTGAGTCAGGACCAACAGCTCCACTCTAACACATGGGACTACCGTGAGTCAGGACCAACAGCTCCACTCTAACACATGGGACTACCGTGAGTCAGGACCAACAGCTCCACTCTAACACATGGGACTACCGTGAGTCAGGACCAACAGCTCCACTCTAACACATGGGACTACCGTGAGTCAGGACCAACAGCTCCACTCTAACACATGGGACTACCGTGAGTCAGGACCAACAGCTCCACTCTAACACATGGGACTACCGTGAGTCAGGACCAACAGCTCCACTCTAACACATGGGACTACCGTGAGTGAGGATCAGCAGCTCCACTCTAACACATGGGACTACCGTGAGTCAGGACCAACAGCTCCACTCTAACACATGGGACTACCGTGAGTCAGGATCAGCAGCTCCACTCTAACACATGGGACTACCGTGAGTTAGGACCAACTCTGTGGAGACGAGCTTGTTTTGTTTTTTAAGAAGGGGAAGAGGGAGGGGCAGGAATGAGGGGATAAAGTTGGGGAGCACTGGCATCCAGCTTCGGTTCACCTCAACAGTGGTTCCCTAAATTAAACGTGTTTAGGTCAGTGCATCTACATTCTACCAAGAATCCTGCAGAACTGCTGCTGAGAGGATGCATCTCCTTGGCTCAGCCTGGCTCTGTGGGACGAGTGTGTGTGCACCCATATCCTGGCAACCCACGCACACACCCAGATGTCAGGACTCACACACAGTGGCATACACACTCATCCACTGCACTTTTTGCTGTGGAAAATGGGCCAATCACCATTGGGCCTCCTAAAGCAGGAGACAGCTACCCAGATACGCCAGTGAATGTGTGTGCCTGGTTCCTCCGAGCAAATTGCTTGTTATGGGGCCAGTGTGTATTCATGTGAAAGAGAACTTTCCTATTGCTTCATTTTTCAACTGGGAGACCCAGGATATCCTCTGTTGCCATCACACGTTTCCATATAACTTCACAGGTCTGCTTTGTGAATGCTGTTCTCCTCACCCCTACCTCCAGTCATGGTGCTCCTGTGCTACCCTGGATTCAACTTTATAAGAAGTAACCAGCATTCCACTTAGTACTCTAAGTAATACAATGTTTTTGTATTTAAATGAGCATTTTGATGTTTAAAATAGTATCTTGAGCTTTTTTCATTTAGAGTTTCCACATTTCACTTTTCTTAAATGAATTCTTGTACTTCTTTATATTCTGGTTTTCTAAATGGAATAAACTGAATAAATATTTCAGCCCATATAGTGTGTAAACTGTAAAAGCATGTATTTAGTCATTAATCCTCCTGAATTTCTGAAAAGGAGTAAGAGATACTCTAAGATTCTCTGCCTCTTCAGGACTTTCTAATACGGGCTGAAGGGTTGGAGAGGCTTTCTTACGTCAGCAGTGCCCCAGCAGTCAGTTGGGAGTGAGTTATAATCCCCTAAAGATCTCATGCTCCCACCAAAATGTAAGCCTCAGCCTAAGGTTAATCACCTACTCAGTATTAGACTCTATTAGGAAGACTAGCCTAACGAGCCTTTCATGTAAGAGGTGCCTTTTAGTGACATAAATTCACGCTGACGATGTAATTTTACCGTGAGGTTGTTTACATTATCTTTTACCTTTAAATTTTGTATTATGAGAATTTCAAAAACATGCAAAATGAGAGAGAATAAGATAATGAACTTTTTTGCAACAGCTCCAGCAGTTACTAACATTTTGTCAGTCGTGTTTCCTCTAAAGTCCGCCTCTCTGTATTTTCTTTCCCATGGTACTTTAAACTTGTAATAAAAGCTTTTTCCATAGCCACCATACTGTTATCACACCTACAAAATTAATAACAGCTCCTTAATATCATCTAATACTCTTCCATATTCAAATTTTCCTGTCTCAAAATGTCTTTTTTACAGATTGCTTATTCAAATTAGAATCCTTATGTGGTCCATGCATTAAATTTGGTTGTTTATTTTTCTTGGGTCTCTTTTTTCCTGTATAAATAAATACTTATAATTCTTCTTTACATTGTAACTTATCAAGAAAGCTTAAGGGAAAAAAAAAAGCTACCAAAATTAATAACTTCGGCATTATCTTTAAATCATTAATTTGTACATGCCTTTCATTTCAGATTCTATAAATACTTATTGCTGAAGTGTGAAGGGTTAAGAAAAAGAAAAAAAAAGAAGTTTTCCTTTTGTGATTCAAAAACAGCCATGAATTGATTTTATCACTAAAACATGGAAACCAAATACAGAAATTTGGCCCCCACCCTATTTGAGTTCCAGAAGTTGTGTATCGAATCATGTTTTCAAGCTACATTATAGTTTGACCTAAGCAAAATATCACTTTAATTATGAATACAAAATTTAAAATAATGAGCCCTTTGCTTCTAGGATTTTATCATTTTCCTCTTTCAAATTTTCAGTTTGTATTTCAGTATAATAAATTCAAACTAGGACAATATTTTCTTAATAAACATGTATCAGTGTTTGATCTCCTCTACTGTTACTAATGAACATAGCTAAGTGGCTTGTCCATTTGATAATATTTCCATTGAACTCAATCTAATATCTCACTATGAAAATAGTTGAATCATTTATTAACATCTTTTTTTTTTAATAATTATTTTGCTGTTCTACCAGGTTGGTGCATTCTTTTCTTTCAACATTGATAGGAGGACAGAAAAGAATTTATATTGCCTTTGTAATTTTACCACCACCATGCTCGATTTAAATTGTGCAGTGCTGCTAAAATGCTTCACAGTTTTTCACCATTTCTTTTTATAAACTCTCAATCCTGTGATATCTTTCGTTCTTAGGATGTGAACGAGTCTGCCAAACAAGAAGATATTTTGGAACCCACAACAGATGCTGCAGAATGGAGTCTAGAAGTGGAACGTGTTCTACCACAACTGAAAGTCACCGTCAGGACTGACAATAAGGTGTAAAGAGAGAACGCATTTTGTTCAAATAAATCTTTATAAGGCAGTTTCAGGGCCAGGGGTGCTCCCAATTATACAACCTAAGAATGGCAGTAGTAATCAGTTTCCAGCATTTTGTCTTAATAGGGATTTAACAAATTGTCATTGAATGAATAGATAATATAATGTAGTCCCAAAAGTAAGGAATAGATCTTTAAAAGAATGGTTTGGAATACGTCATGTTTTCTTGGGATTGAGGGATGTGTACAGAAATGTATTTTCTTGGAAATCATATTTTCTTTGGGTGAATATTGAATGAAGTTGGAATTCTATGACTGATAAAACTGATTAGGCCTAAAGGATGGTTTAGAACTCTTCTGGATGGCAAAACTGAAGACATCCTGGAAGTTGCCTTAGGTAATCTGATTGAAACATATGTTTGAAAGTTAAATATTAAGAATATAATAGCAAAATCATATGTAATAAGATTTAGGGATTAGGGCAGATGAACTTGCTCATTTTATCACATTTCTGCTTCCTTTTTGCCTGCAATTGTATAAATAATGACTTCAGGATAAGCTAGTAAGTGACTAGACACTGCTATTCTAGTGTTCTATTATTAATACTATTAGTACTGTTGTAATACTGTTAGTACTGTTATTAGTACTAAGATAATCCCCACAAAAGGCACTAGACAGACATCTAGGTAAAGAAACTAAAGGACTCCTCTTATTTTCACCCTTGGAGACTGGGGACAAGCCCCAGCATTATGGAATAAGGTTCTAGGCAAGCTTGTTACTCTGAATTTCAGTTTAGTTCTGTCAGGCCCCAAGGTAGAAGACCTACAAAGATGGCCTGTTTCAGAGTGCCTGAGAAGCTAATTCTTTCTTGGAAAGTCTGAATGTGGGCTTGTAGAACTATATCCCAGAGGAGGTAAAAAGTAGCCTAGACCCCTAGGGCAGTTCCAGAATAGATCCAGGATGCCCTAAGTCTTAATGGACGGTGAACAGTGGTGGTACAAACTTCATGCAAGGTAAGTGAACAAACCCTGCAGCCTGTTTACTGTATATTTACCCGTCGTTATGGAAGACCGTTACTATTCACCTACCTTGGGGGGAAGTCTCTGTTTTCATATCTCTTGTATGTAAATATGTATCATTAAGAATTTCTTCTTCCATGATTAGAGCTTTCCTGCGAGCAGTCTAATTTTCAAAAATGTAATTTGCAATTCTTTGCTTTCATCAGAACAGATTCTCTTCTTCATAAAGTTAAAAATCACTGTTATTGTGATTCTGGTTAGAATGACATGTTAAAATAATCTTTTATCTGAGAACCTTCAAATACAGTTTAGTCCCATGAGAAAGCAAGTTTAATCTGTTCATTTTCAGGCTAAGTAAACTCTTGCTGTCAAACATCTCATTTAGGATCTAATAGGACCACACGAGGATTTTTTTTTTAAGCGCCGTCATTGATTTCCACACAACAGGAGTAACTTAATAAAGAAAAAAAGAATATAAATTTAACTGCTGACAAGTGCGGTTTTACGTAACTAAGTGCAGGCCAAATTCTATTACAAACCAATGTTGTAGTAATCACAATACTGGGTACTTGGAAAATTGATGCTCCCCTGAGTAGAGAAGCATTAACTAGTTGAAAGTTAGACTCATACCATTCATTACTCATGCTGATTTTATGAGGATAACTATGCCAAATAAATTATACAATCAAGTTTTAGACAACATTCCGGAGTGTCAGATATAGGTTTTTTTTCAGCGTTTTTTTTTTAGAATATGTGAATATCATTTTGAATTTAAATTTTTATGGTAAAACTGACCTTAAGTCATTTTGTTCTTTCAGAATTCTTTGCAATCATTTGGTGTTTGTTTCTAGTATTTTACAAATTCTTCTTTCTTCTGTCTTTCAAAAGTAGCAAATCAAAAACACAGCTTTAGGGTCAATTCTTCATTCAGCTTACTTAAGGAAAAATATAATTATATATCGGCTTGAGGAAATAAAAGGCTAATGAGTAAAAAAAAAAAAATGAGTAGGGAGATTATATTTCTAATGTCTCGGAAATAGAGATGAAATAATGTTTCAGTATGAGATGTCTTCTCACAGACTTGTTATCCTCCTTCTGTAAAGTGGTTGACTCCAGAATCAAAGTAGACTCTATTCTTCCTCACCTCCTGGCACTTCACCAAAACAAATCTCTCATTTTCTTTAGGCTAAAACAATAATCTCTCATTCTCCACTGCCTATTTATATTTTGGCCATTTAGAGAGTTTAACTTTGTGTTTGAGGGGGGAACATTTGTTTGAGGATCATTGTATTTTACTGGTCACCATTTGATTTGTTTTTATGTAGCATAGAAAAAAAAAATTTTACATGGGAAATAAGTAATACATTATTTCCATTATTTAAATCTAGTATAAGTTTCTTTAAGATGGCCTTGTGTCAGTAGTAAGTAAGTCCCATATTTATTTGGAATGGACTAAATATTTGTTTTTGCTTTTTTATTTCTCTTACAAATTCTGTTTATTCTTTATATACTTTCTAGCAGGGAATTATTTAAAAAAAAAAAAAAAAGGAAATCTCCTTTTCTGTTCTTTTTGTGTATTAGAGCACCTACTTGAGATCCTGTCAGTAACTAATATCTTATCTTTGTGTATTTGCCATAAGGCTGCTTACATGTTTTTATTGCTAAGCCAGCTTCTTCCTGTTCTCCAGCGCCACTTGCTATGTTGCCAGTTCTCAAAGAATGCAAACTAATTTTGATATTAGCTTAAACAAAATACAATTAGTGAAATAAGAATGTTGCCAAAAATGTCAATAACGTGTTCCGTAACTGCAGATAAAAGGCTCTTATTACATGCTGGTGTGCATGCATTATCTTAGTGGTTTCCTTTTTGACGTTAGTTACAGAGATACTCCTGGTGGTCACTTTTAGGGTAAGTTATGTACCCAGAGACCAGTTCAAATCTACCCCCATTTGTAATAATGTGTCCAAAGACACAATTAAAAGCTCAGTGAAGAGAGTCAATAAATTCAACCAAATCCTAGGTCATCCTACTCTAGTTAATGACCCTCAGTTATGAGCAAGTGGGTAAGGTTCAGGGGCCAATTCTTTTGAAGGACGGTCTGAAAACACCTAAACTTAGGTGTCACCTAAAATTGTCTAAGAGTATTGCTGATACAGTGTGACTCTGTATCTTGTACTTTTTGGGGTTTTTCTCTCTCTTTTTTTTTTTTTTACTCCTTCTGCCTTTTTTTTTTTTTTTAACTCTCTCCTTTTTAATATATTTTTTAAAATCTTTATGGTGCTTTAAGTGAAAGTTTACAAATCGAGTCACTCTCTCACACAAAAACTTTTATAAACCTTTTTACATATTCCCAACAGCTCTCCCCCTAATGAAACAGTCTGCTCCCTCCCTCCACTCTCTGTTTTTCTGTCCATTTCACCAGCTTCTAACCCCCTCTACCTTCTCATCTCCCCTCCAGGAGGAGATGCCAACATAGTCTCAAGTGTCCACCTGTTCCAAGAAGCTCACTCCTCACCACCATCCCTCTCCACCCCATTGTCCAGCCCAATCCCTGTCTGAAGAGCTGGCTTCAGGAATGGTTCCTGTCCTGGGCCAACAGAAGGTCTGGGGGCCATGACCACCAGGGTCCTTCTAGTCTCAGTCAGACCATTAAGTCTGGTCTTTTTATGAGAATTTGGGGTCTGCATCCCACTGCTCTCCTGTTCCCTCAAGGGTTCTCTGTTGTGTTCCCTCTCAGGGCAGTCAAATTCAGGTTATAGCCGGGCACCATCTAGTTCTTCTAGTCTCAGGCTGATGTGGTCTCTGGTTTATGTGGCCCTTTCTGTCTCTTCGGCTCGTAATTAACTTGTGTCCTTGGTGTTCTTCATTCTCCTTTGATCCGGGTGGGTTGAGACCAATTGATGCATCTTAGATGGCCACTTGCTAGCGTTTAAGACCCCAGACGCCTCTCTCCAAAGTGGGATGCAGAATGTTTTCTTAATAGATTTTATTATGCCAATTGACTTAGATGTCCCTTGAAACCATGGTCCCCAAACCCCCTCCCTTGCTACACTGGCCTTCGAAGCATTCAGTTTATTCAGTAAACTTCTTTGCTTTTGGTTTAGTCCAGTTGTGCTGACCTCGCCTGTATTGTGTGTTGTCTTTCCCATCACCTAAAATAGTTCTTATTACTATCTAATCAGTGAATACCCCTCTCCCACCCTCCCACCCTCACCCATCTCATAACCATCAAAGAATATTTTCTTCTCTGTTTAAACTATTTCTTGAGTTCTTATAATAGTCGTGTCATATGTGGATGGATATATGTCTGGATTCTTAATTCTGTTCCATTGGTCTATGTATCTGTTGTTCTACCAGTACCAGGCTATTTTGACTACTGTGCTGGTACAATAGGTTCTAAAATCAGGTAGAATAAGACCTCCCACTTTGTTCTTTTTCAGTGACGCTTTACTTATCCGGGGCCTCTTTCCCTTCCATATGAAGTTGGTTGTTTGTTTCTCCATCTCATTCTAAAAAATGTCATTGGAATTTGGATCGGAGTTGCATTAAATGTATAGATCGCTTTTGATAGGATATTTTTACAATGTTAAGTCTTCCTATCCATGAGAAAGGTATGTCTTTCCACTTATGTAGGTCTCTTGGTTTCCTGCAGAAGTGTATTGTAGGTTTCTTTGTATAAGTCTTTTACATCTCTGCTAAGATTTTTTCCTAAGTGTTTTATCTTCTTGGGGGCTACTGTAAATGGTATTGATTTGGTGATTTCCTCTTCAATATTCTTTTTGTTGGTGTAGAGGAATCCAACTGATTTTTGTATGTTTATCTTGTATTCCGATACTCTGCTGAACTCTTCTATTAGTTTCAGTAGTTTTCTGGAGGATTCCTTAGGGCTTTCTGTGTATAAAATCATGTCATCTCCAAATGGAGATAATTTTACTTCTTCCTTGCCAATCTGGATGCCCTTTATCTCTTTATCTAGCCTAATTGCTCTGGCTAGGACCTCCAGCACAATGTTGAATAAGAGTGGTGATAAAGCGCATCCTTGTCTGGTTTCCGATCTCAAGGGGAATGCTTTCAGGCTCTGTCCATTTAGGGTGATGTTGGCTGTTGGCTTTCTATAAAAAAATAGATGCCCTTTATTATGTTGAGAAATTTTCCTTCTATTCCTATTTTGTTGAGAGTTTTTATCATGAATGGGTGTTGAACTTTGTCAAATGCCTTATGTGCATCAATTGATAAAATCATGTGATTCTAGTCTTTTGTTTTATTTATGTGGTGGGTTACATTAATTATTTTTCTAATGTTGAACCATCCCTGCATACCTGGTATGAATCCCACTTGGTCATGATGAATTATTTGACTGATATGTTGTTAAATTGTATTGGCTAGAATTTTGTTGAGGATTTTTGCATCTAAGTTAATGAGGGATATAGGTCTGTAATTTTCTTTTTTTGTGGTGTCTTTACCTGGTTTTGATATCAGGGATATGGTGGCTTCATAGAATGAGTTTGATAGTATTCCATCCTTTTTATACTCTGAAATACCTTTAGTAGTAGTGGTGTTAACTCTTCTCTGAAAGTTTGGTAAAACTCTGAAGTGAAGCCGTCCGGACCAGGGCTTTTTTTTTTGTTGGGAGTTTTTTGATTACCTTTTCAATCTCTTCTTTTGTTATGGGCCTATTTAGTTGTTCTACCTCTGTTTATGTTAGATTAGGTAGGTAGTGTGTTTCTAGAAATTTGTCCATTTCTTCTAGGTTTTCAAATTTGAGTAATTTTTCATAGTAATCTGATGTGATTCTTTTAATTTCAGTTGGGTCTGTTGTAATATCGCCCATCTCATTTCTTATTCTGGTTATTTGCTTCCTCTCCTGTTTTTTCTTTTGTCAATTTGGCCAATGCTTTATCAATTTTGCTGATTTTTTCAAAGAACCAGGTTTTGGTCTTGTTAATTCTTTCATTTGTTTTTCTGTTTTCTATTTCATTTATTTCTGCTCTAATTTTTATTTGTTTTCTTCTGGTGCCTGAGGGTTTCTTTTGTTGCTCTCTTTCTATTTGTTCAAGTTATAGGGATAATTCTTTGATTTTGGCCCTTTCTTCTTTTTTGTATGTATGCATTTATTCATATAAATTAACCTCTGAGCACTGCTTTCGCTGTATTCCAAAGGTTCTGATAGGAAGTGTTTTCATTCTCATTGGATCCTATGCATTTCTTTATTCTGTCCTTAATATCTTCTATAATCCAGTCTTTTTTTGAGCAGGGTATTGTTCAGTTTTCTAAGTGTTTGATTTCTTTTGCCTGGTTTTTCTGTTATTGATTTCCACTTTTATGGCCTTAGATGGTCAGAGAAGATGCTTTGTAATATTTCAGTGTTTTTGGAATATGCTAAGGCTTGCTCTATGACCTAATATGTGGTCTATTATGGAGAATATTCCATGTGCACTAGAAAAGAAAGTATACTTGGTTACTGTTGGGTGGAATGTTCTGTATATGTCTATGAGGTCAAGTTGGTTGATTGTGGCATTTAGATCTTTCGTGTCTTTATTGAGCTTCTTTCTGGATGTCCTGTCCTTCACTGAAAGTAGTGTGTTGAAGTCCCCTACTATTATTGTGGAGCTGTCTATCTCACTTTTCAATGCTGGTAGAGTTTGTTTTATGTATCTTGCAGCCCTGTCATTGGGTACATAAATATTTACTATGGTTATATCTTCTTGGTATATTGTCCCTTTAATCATTATATAGTATCCTTCCTTATCCTTTATGATGGATTTAACTCTAAAGTCTATTTTAGCAGAAATTAATATTGCTACTCCTGCTCTTTTTTTTTTTTTTTTTTATTAAGCTTCAAGTGAACATTTACCATTCCAATCAGTCTGTCACATGTAGGTTTACATACATCTTACTCCCTTCTCCCACTTGCTCTCCCCCTATTGAGTCAGCCCTTTCAGTCTCTCGTTTCGTGCCAATTTTGCCATCTTCCCTCTCTCTCTATCTTCCCATTCCCCCTCCAGTCAAGAGTTGCCAACACACTCTCCAGTGTCCACCTGATTTAATTAGCTCACTCTTCATCAGCATCTCTCTCTCCCCCACTGACCAGTCCTTTTCATGCCTGATGATTTGTCTTCGGGGATGGTTCCTGTCCTGTGCCATCAGAAGTTCTGGGGAGCATTGTCTCTGGGATTCCTCTAGTCGCAATCATACCATTAGGTATGGTCTTTTCATGAGAATTTGGGGTCTGTATCCCATTGGTCTCCTGCTCCCTCAGGAGTTGTCTGTTGTGCTCCCTGACAGGGCAGACATCGATTGTGGCCAGGCACCAACTAGTTCTTCTGGTCTCAGGATAATGTAGGTCTCTGGTTCATGTGGCCCTTTCTGTCTCTTGGGTTCTTAGTTGTCGTGTGACCTTGGTGTTCTTCCTTTGCCTTTGGTCCAGGTGGGTTGAGACCAATTGCTGTACTTTAGATGGCCGCTTGTTGGCATTTAGGACCCCAGGCGCCACAATTCAAAGTGGGATGCAGAGTGTTTTCATAATAGAATTATTTTGCCCATTGACTTAGCAGTCCCCACAAACCAAGTTCCCCAGACCCCAGCCCCTGCTCCGCTGACCTTTGAAGCTTTCATTTTATCCCGGAAACCTCTTTGCTTTTAATCCAGTCCAATTAGGCTGACCTTCCTTGTATTGAGAGTTGTCTTTCCCTTCACCCAAAGCAGTTCTTATCTACAGATTGATCAATAAAAAGCCCTCTCCCTCCCTCCCTCCCTCCCCCCTTTGTAACCACATAAGTATGTGTTCTTCTCCGTTTTTTCTATTTCTCAAGATCTTATAATAGTGGTCTTATACAATATTTGTCCTTTTGCAACTGACTCATTTCGCTCAGCGTAATGCCTTCCAGATTCCTCCATGTTATGAAATGTTTCAGAGATTCGTCACTGTTCTTTATCGATGCGTAGTATTCCATTGTGTGAATATACCACAATTTATTTACCCATTCATCCGTTAACGGACATCTTGGTTGCTTCCAGCTTTTTGCTATTGTAAACAGAGCTGCAATAAACATGGGTGTGCATATATCTGTTTGTGTGAAGGCTCTTGTATCTCTAGGGTATATTCCCAGGAGTGGGATTTCTGGGTTGTATGGTAGTTCTATTTCTAACTGTTTAAGATAACGCCAGATGGATTTCCAAAGTGGTTGTACCATTTTACAATCCCACCAGCTGTGTATGAGAGTTCCAATCTCTCCGCAGCCTCTCCAACATTTATTATTTTGTGTTTTTTGGATTAATGCCAGCCTTGCTGGTGTGAGATGGAATCTCATCGTAGTTTTAATTTGCATTTCTCTAATGGCTAATGATCGAGAGCATTTTCTCATGTATCTGTTGGCTGCCTGAATATCTTCTTTAGTGAAATGTGTGTTCATATCCTTTGCCCACTTCTTGATTGGGTTGTTTGTCTTTTTGTGGTTGAGTTCTGACAGAATCATGTAGATTTTAGAGATCAGGCGCTGGTCGGAGATGTCATAGCTGAAAATTCTTTCCCAGTCTGTAGGTGGTCTTTTTACTCTTTTGGTGAAGTCTTTAGATGAGCATAGGTGTTTGATTTTTAGGAGCTCCCAGTTATCTGGTTTCTCTTCATCATTTTTGGTAATGTTTTGTATTCTGTTTATGCCCTGTATTAGGGCTCCTAGGGTTGATCCTATTTTTTCTTCCATGATCTTTATCGTTTTAGTCTTTATGTTTAGGTCTTTGATCCACTTGGAGTTAGTTTTTGTGCATGGTGTGAGGTATGGGTCCTGTTTCATTCTTTTGCAAATGGATATCCAGGTATGCCAGCACCATTTGTTAAAAAGATTATTATTTCCCCAATTGACTGACACTGGTCCTTTGTCAAATATCAGCTGCTCATACGTGGATGGATTTATATCTGGGTTCTCAATTCTGTTCCATTGGTCTATGTGCCTGTTGTTGTACCAGTACCAGGCTGTTATGACTACTGTAGCTATATAATAGGTTCTGAAATCAGGTAGGGTGAGGCCTCCCACTTTCTTCTTCTTTTTCAGTAGTGCTTTGCTTATCCGGGGGTTCTTTCCCTTCCATATGAAATTAGTGATTTGTTTCTCTATCCCCTTAAAGTATGACATTGGTATTTGGATTGAAGTGCGTTATATGTATAAATGTCTTTTGGTAGAATAGACATTTTTACTATGTTAAGTCTTCCTATCCATGAGCAGGGTATGTTTTTCCACTTAAGTATGTCCTTTTGAATTTCTTGTAGCAGAGTTTTATAGTTTTCTTTGTATAGGTCTTTTACATCCTTGGTAAGATTTATTCCTAAGTATTTTATCTTCTTGGGGGCTACTGTGAATGGTATTGATTTGGTTATTTCCTCTTCGGTGTTCTTTTTGTTGATGTAGAGGAATCCAAGTGATTTTTGTATGTTTATTTTATAACCTGAGACTCTTCCAAACTCTTCTATTAGTTTCAGTAGTTTTCTGGAGGATTCCTTAGGGTTTTCCATGTATACGATCATGTCATCTGCAAATAGGGATAGCTTTACTTCCTCCTTGCCAATCTGGATACCCTTTATTTCTTTGTCTAGCCTAATTGCCCTGACTAGGACTTCAAGTTCGATGTTGAATAAGAGCGGTGATAAAGGGCATCCTTGTCTGGTTCCCATTCTCAAGGGAAATGCTTTCAGGTTCTCTCCATTTAGAGTGATATTGGCTGTTGGCTTTGCATAGATGCCCTTTATTATGTTGAGGAATTTTCCTTCAATTCCTATTTTGGTAAGAGTTTTTATCATAAATGGGTGTTGAACTTTGTCAAATGCCTTTTCTGCATCTATTGATAAGATCATGTGGTTTTTATCTTTTGTTTTATTTATGTGATGGATTACATTAATGGTTTTTCTAATGTTAAACCAGCCTTGCATACCTGGTATAAATCCCACTTGATCAGGGTGAATTATTTTTTTGATGTGTTGTTGGATTCTATTGGCTAGAATTTTGTTGAGGATTTTTGCATCTATGTTCATGAGGGATATAGGTCTATAATTTTATTTTTTTGTAATGTCTTTACCTGGTTTTGGTATCAGGGAGATGGTAGCTTCATAGAATGAGTTGGGTAGTATTCCGTCTTTTTCTATGCTTTGAAATACCTTCAATAGTAATGGTGTTAAGTCTTCTCTGAAGGTTTGGTAGAACTCTGCAGTGAAGCCGTCTGGGCCAGGACTTTTTTTTGTTGGAAGTTTTTTGATTACCGTTTCAAACTCTTTTTTTGTTATGGGTCTATTTAGTTGTTCTACTTCTGAATGTGTTAGTTTAGGTAGGTAGTATTGTTCCAAGAATTTATCCATTTCTTCTAGGTTTTCAAATTTGTTAGAGTACAATTTTACGTAGTAATCTGAAATGATTCTTTTGATTTCATTTGGTTCTGTTGTGATGTGGTCCTTCTCGTTTCTTATTCGGGTTATTTGTTTCCTTTCCTGTTTTTCTTTAGTCAGTCTGGCCAATGGTTTATCAATTTTGTTAATTTTTTCAAAGAACCAGCTTTTGGCTTTGTTAATTCTTTCAATTGTTTTTCTGTTCTCTAATTCATTTAGTTCAGCTCTAATTTTTATTATTTGTTTTCTTCTGGTGCCTGATGGATTCTTTTGTTGCTCACTTTCTATTTGTTCAAGTTGTCGGGACAGTTCTCTGATTTTGGCTCTTTCTTCTTTTTGTATGTGTGCATTTATCGATATAAATTGGCCTCTGAGCACTGCTTTTGCTGTGTCCCAGAGGTTTTGATAGGAAGTATTTTAATTCTCGTTGCTTTCTATGAATTTCCTTATTCCCTCCTTGATGTCTTCTATAACCCAGTCTTTTTTCAGGAGGGTATTGTTCATTTTCCAAGTATTTGATTTCTTTTCCCTAGTTTTTCTGTTATTGATTTCTAGCTTCATTGCCTTGTGGTCTGAGAAGATGCTTTGTAATATTTCCATGTTTTGGATTCTGCAAAGATTTGTTTTATGACCTAATATGTGGTCTATTCTAGAGAATGTTCCATGTGCACTAGAAAAAAAAGTATATTTTGCAGCAGTTGGGTGGAGAGTTCTGTATAAGTCAATGAGGTCAAGTTGGTTGATTGTTGTAAGTAGGTCTTCCATGTCTCTATTGAGCTTCTTACTGGATGTCCTGTCCTTCTCCGAAAGTGGTGTGTTGAAGTCTCCTACTATAATTGTGGAGGTGTCTATCTCACTTTTCAGTTCTGTTAAAATTTGATTTATGTATCTTGCAGCCCTGTCATTAGGTGCGTAAATATTTAATATGGTTATGTCTTCCTGATCAATTGTCCCTTTTATCATTATATAGTGTCCTTCTTTATCCTTTGTGGCGGATTTAAGTCTAAAGTCTATTTTGTCAGAAATTAATATTGCTACTCCTCTTCTTTTTTGCTCATTGTTTGCTTGATATATTTTTTTCCATCCTTTGAGTTTTAGTTTGTTTGTGTCTCTATGTCTAAGGTGTGTTTCTTGCAGGCAGCATATAGATGGATCGTGTTTCTTTATCCAGTCCGTGACTCTCTGTCTCTTTATTGGTGCAGTTAGTCCATTTACATTCAGCGTAATTATAGATAAATAAGTTTTTAGTGCTGTCATTTTGATGCCTTTTCATATGTGTTATTGGCCATTTCATTTTTCCACATGCTTTTTTGTGCTGAGACGTTTTTCTTAGTAGCTTGTGAGATCCTCATTTTCATAATGTTTAACTTTGTGTTTGTTGAGTCGTTACGTTTTTCTTGGCTTTTTTCTTGAGTTATGGAATTGATATTCCTTTTTGTGGTTACCTTTTATTATTTACCCCTATTTTTGTAAGTAAAAACCTAACTTGTATCCTTCTATATCGCCTTGTATCACTCTCCATCTGGCAGTTCAATGCCTCCTATATTTAGTCCCTCTTTTTGATTATTGTGATCGTTTATCTATTGATTTCCATGATTTCCTGTTATGTGTATTATTTTGTTTATTTATTTATTTTTTAGAATTAGTCTTAATTTGTTTGTTTTTGTGCTTTCCCTATTTGAGTTGCGTTGATATCAGGACGTTCTGTTTTGTGACCTTTTATTGTGCTGGTACCTGATATTATTGGTCATCAGGCCAAACAATCTCCTTTAGCATTTCTTGCAGTCTTGGTTTAGTTTTTGCAAATTCTCTAAACTTGTGTTTATCTGTAAATATCTTAATTTCTCCTTCATATTTCAGAGAGAGTTTTGCTGGATATATGATCCTTGGTTGGCAGTTTTTCTCTTTCAGTGCTCTGTATACGTCGTCCCATTCCCTTCTTGCCTGCATGGTTTCTGCTGAGTAGTCTGAACTTCTTCTTATTGATTCTCCCTTGAAGGAAACCTTTCTTTTCTCCCTGGCTGCTTTTAAAATTTTCTGTTTGTCTTTGTTTTGGGCAAGTTTGATGATAATATGTCTTGGTGTTTTTCTTTTTGGATCAGTCTTAAATGGGGTTCGATGAGCATCTTGGATAGATATCCTTTCGTCTTTCATGATGTCAGGGAAGTTTTGTGTCAGGAGTTCTTCAAGTATTTTCTCTGTGTTTTCTGTCCCCCCTCCCTGTTCTGGGACTCCAAACACTCGCAAGTTATCCTTCTTGATAGAGTCCCACATGATTCTTAGGGTTTCTTCATTTTTTTAAATTCTTTTATCTGATTTTTTTTCAGCTATGTTGGTGTTGTTTCCCTGGTCCTCCAGAAGTCCCAGTCTACATTCTAATTGCTCGAGTCTGCTCCTCTGACTTTCTATTGCGTTGTCAAATTCTGTAATTTTATTGTTAATCTTTTGGATTTCTACATGCTGTCTCTCTATGGATTCTTGCAACTTATTAATTTTTCCAGTATGTTCTTGAATAATCTTTTTGAGTTCTTCAACAGTTTTATCAGTGTGTTCCTTGGCTTTTTCTGCATTTATCCTAATTTCATTTGTGATATCTTTAAGCATTCTGTAAATTAGTTTTTTATATTCTGTATCTGATAATTCCAGGATTGTATCTTCATTTGGGAAAGATTTTGATTCTTTTGTTTGGGGGGTTGGAGAAGCTGTCATGGTCTGTTTCTTTATGTGGTTTGATATGGACTGCTGTCTCCGAGCCATCACTGGGAAACTAGATTTTCCAGGTAATCAGCTAAAAAAAAATGCAGTCAGATCCCTATCTGAATTCTCCCTCTGGCTCCAGGTATTCAGATGTTAATGGAGCCGCCTGGGGAGGGTGGGGGAGGGATCAGAGAGCTAGGAGTGTAGCACCACAGAATATAGAGCTGAACACCGCGTTCATGCTCCGCCCCCGTCCGCCAAAATCCGGACGGGACGGGTCCCCGGCTGGGATGCTGCTTTCCCCTCTCCGAGACCTGTCACTTCCTCCTGGGGACTTCTCCCTCCGGTGCGCGGCACTGCTTGCGCGAACTGGGTGGGCGTTTCCCGCACGAACGGGTGGGCCCGCCCCCAGGGTCTATTCAGGCGAATATAATTGGACCCCGCGGTCACGCCCTGCCTGCGCGCGCACCCAAATCCCAGCGGGATGACTCCCCGGCTCGGACGCTGCTTTCCCCGCTCCGGGACCAGTCACTTCCTCCTGGGGACTTCCCCTTCCGGAGCGCTGCACCGCACGCGCGAATTGGGTGGGCGTCACCCGCACGACCAGGTGGGCCCGCCCCCTGGGTCAGTTCAGGGGAATATAATTGGACCCCGCGCTCACGCCCCGCCCGCGCGCACGCGCCCAAATCCCAGCGGGATGGCACCCCGGCTGGGACGCTGCTTTCCCCACTCCGAGACCAGTCACTTCCTCCCGGGGACTTCTCCCTCCGGTGCGCCGCGCCACACATGCGGACTGGGTGTGCGTCCCCCCGCACGAACGTGTGGGCCCCACCCTGGGGTCGCTTTAGGGAAATATAGCTGACTCCCCCCACTCACGCCCCGCCCACTTCCCGCCAAACTCCCAGCGGGACGGCTCCCCGGCTGGGATGCTGTTCTCCCCACTCCCAGATCAGTCACTGCCTCCCGGGTGCTTCTCCCTCTGGCTGCGCCGCTACGTGGCCCGCGCCAACCAGCTAGACTTCCTCCCGGGATGGGTTCGGGGGGGAAGGGCTGGGCCCCCCTTCTGTGCCATCTGCCCCCCTGGGCTCTGCCCCAGATCGGGCTCCGAAGGTCACCTGCCTGGTACGCTGGCTCCTAGTTCTGAAAACGGTTGCTGTCTGCCCGTATTTGTTCGTTTTCTGTCTCTAAGTCTGTGCTTGTTGTTCAGAGTTCGTAGATTGTTATGTATGTGATCAATTCCCTTGTTTTTCCGAGTCCTTGTTGCAAGAGGGATCCGCGGTAGCATCCACCTAGTCCGCCATCTTGGCCCCGCCCTCTCCTGCTCTTTTTTTGATTGTTGTTTGCTTGATATTTTTTTTTCCATTCTTTTAGTTTGTGTCTCTAAGTGTAAGGTATGTCTCTTGTAGGCAGCATATAGACGGATCATGCTTTTTAATCCATTCTGCCACCCTCTGTCTCTTTATTGTTGCATTTAGTCCATTTAAATTCAGCATAATTATGGATAGGTATGAATTTAGTGCTATCATTTTGGTGTCTTTTTGTGTGTGTTGTTGACAGTTTCTTTTTCCCACTTAATTTTATGTGCTGAGTAGATTATCTTTATATATTGTCCTTTCCTCATATTCGTTGTCATTGATTTTGTTTCTGCTGAGTCTCTGTTTTTTTCTCGTATTTTATTTTGATGAGTAGGATAGTTTGTCTCCTTTGTGGTGACCTTATTATTTACCCCTATTTTTCTAGATTTAAACCTAACTTTTACTTCTTTGTATCGCTGTATCTTCCTTTCCATATGGAAGGTGTATGATTACATTTCTTAGTCCCTCATTATTGTTTTAATGTTGTCTTCTTTTATATAATAACATCACTGTTACCCTGTTTTGAGCTTTTTTTTTTTTCAATCTTGCCTTATTTTTTTAATTTCCCTGTCTGGGTTGACTTCTGATTGCTCTGCCCGGTGTTCTAGTCTTTGGTTGGTACCTGATATTATTGATTTTCCAACGAAGGTACTCCCTTCAGTATTACTTGCAGTTTTGGTTTGGTTTTTACAAATTCCCTAAACTTCTGTTTATCTGGAAATGTCCTAATTTCGCCTTCATATTTAAGAGGTGGTTTTGCTGCATATATGATTCTTGGCTGGCAATTTTTTTCCTTCAATTTTTTAAATAAGTCATCCCATTGCCTTCTTGCCTGCATGGTTTCTGCCAAGTAGTCCAAGCTTATTTTTATTTGGCTCTCCTTTGTAGGTGACTTTTCATTTATCCCTAGCAGATCTTAAAATTCTCTATCTTTGGTTTTGGCAAGTTTGATGATAGTATGTCTTGGTGACTTTCTTTTAAGATCTACCTTATGTGGAGTTCAATGAGCATCTTGGATAGATATCTTCTCATCTTTCACGATATCAGGGAAGTTTTCTGGCAACAAATCTTCAACAATTCTCTCCATATTTTCTGTTATCCTTCCCTGTTCTGGTACTCCAATTACTTATAGGTTATTTCTCTTGATAGAGTCCCACATGATTCTTAAGGTTTCTTCATTTTTTTAAATCCTTCTATCTGATTTTTCTTCAAATATATTAGTGCCGAGCGATTTATCTTCAAGTTCAGAAACTCTAGCTTCTACTTGCTCAATTCTGCTCCTCTGACTTTCTGTTGAGTTGTCTAACTCTGTAATTTTATTGTTAATCTTCTGAATTTCTGATTGCTGTCTGTCTATGGATTTTTCCAGCTAATTAAATTTTTCATTATGTTCCGAATAATCATTCTGACTTCTTCAGTTGCTTTATCTGTGTGTCCCTTGGCTTGTTCTGCGTATTCCCACAATTTGTTCCTGATGTCTTAAAGGGTTTGTATATTAAACTTCAGTATTCTGCATCTGGTAATTCCAGGAATGTACTTCCATCTGGAAGATCTCTGTATTCTTTGTTTTGAGAGCCTGTTGAGGTGACCACGGTCTGTTTCTTTATGTGACTTGATATTGACTGTTGTCTCTAAGCCACCTATAAGTTATCATATTAGTTTATTTTTTGCTTGTTTACTGTGTCATAGCTTCTTGCTTTCTGTTGTTTTGATATGCCCAAATGGGTTGCTTGGGTGAGCTAGCTTGATTATTTTTGCGTTTTGAGCTCTGATGTCCTGTGCCTAGATGGCTAGAGCTGTTATCAAGTATATCAGTCTAGGAGGCCATTCACTTTTTTTGTATGAATTCAGCTCAGGTGTCCAGGTAGCTGACCAACAAATGTGTGGTACAGGCTCTGTCCTACAGTCTTAGAGGGGCAGGGGTGGTTGGTGTGGGTACCAGTATCTGATTGTAGCAGGTGGTAACGGTCAGAACAAGGCAAGGGCTGAGAACCGACCCCTGAGTGTCTCTGAAGAAAGCATGTCCCTGTTCCCTACACCATGCAGGTGGGTGGATTCTGCAGACCGACCATGGGCACCCAATGTTTTTGGTTGTAAGGACTGGGACTGGGAGGTACCAGTTATCCTTGGACCTCTGTTGCGGGTGGCTGGGTGACCTGCATGGATCTACCAGTCCTTAGGCCCCTGATGTGGGTAGGTGAGGACCCTATTTAATAAGCAAAGCAATGTCAAACATCAAACACCCACCTCTCCACCGCACAGCTGAAACAGTTGGAGCCTGCCAACAAGGGCATATTCCCCTGAAATAGGCCCACACAGGTCCATGCAGAAGGGAGAGGTGCTCAAAGTCCACGGACTGTCTATGCCTGGACAGCAGCCGCTTCTGTCCTGAGCTCCCCCAGTTAGTGGATCCAGCAAATTATCTTTTCCCCCAGTTGCAAATTTTTTCCTTCTCCAAGGCTGGAAGGATGGCTCTAGGTGCTCAACAGTGCCTATCCCAGGTCCAGGAAATTTAGCCACTGAAGCCGGCTTGGGGGTGGGGGGGGTGCCGTAAAATATACGCAAGTGCTTAGCTTTTGCCAAGAGCGCCATTCTTCTCTGGTTCCGGAGGTGTGAGTAGGCCGTGTGGCTGGCTGCTTCTCCCTGAGGAAAATGTGGCCGAACGCTAGTACCAGCCCGCTGCAGCCACTCCCGGGAATGGTGCCTGAGGGCTCCCTGTGATTCAGGTCCGGTGACTCCTTTCCGCTTTTGAACTGACTCTTCCTCCCCCTGCCCCTCTGTTCATTTGCTAAGCTTGCCTTTGATGCTCAGGGCTCCTAGCTTGTCATAAATATACTCATTTCACTTGTTTTTTCGTGTGTTCATTGTAAAGAGGGCTCGCCAGAAGCATCTGTCTATTTCGCCATCTTGGCTCCACCTCACCCTTAATATTCTTTATTAAACCCAGTAGAGGTGCCCGTAAGTGTTGTGTAACTGCTCTGGTGGAATAAAGCTAAGTTAAACGAAATAATATCTGTGAGTATACTCAGACTAGATTTAAATTTATAACTAGTCAAGAGTCATCCTAACTTCTGAGCCTCTTTTAAATTCTGTTTCCATTTATGAAAGTAATACTGAAGCAATTTTTCCTGGTGAGTGGGGTACGGATTATGCTGTTAGAAGCTAGAGATCACACATTCAGTCGCACTGTTAGTTACAGATTCATTGAGCCAAGGTTTCAAAGATAGTATAATTGTGATGGCCAGAAAGAGTCAGAGCAGATGGAGCCTGTCTCATGTACTACCCTTGGCCTCCAGAGTTCAGATTTGTACCACTTTTAGCTGTGTGACCTAGGATAAGCTGATATACCTCGCTGTTGCTGTGAAGCACCTAGAAGAGTGTCCAATACGTAGTTAATACCTAATAAATGGTAACTATGATAATGTTGGAGCCCTGGTAGCACAGTCCTTAAGAGCTGTGGCTGCTACCCAAAAGGTCAGCAGTTCGAATCCACCAGCTGCTCCTTGGAAACCCTATAGGGCAGTTCTAATCTGTCGTACAAGGTTTCTGTGAGTCAGATTCAACTCGACAGCAACAAGTTTGCTTTTTTTCTATTTGGTTTTTATGATGATGTTTTGTTATTGTTGTGTTCTATGATAGTCCTCTTATATTTGGTGCCTTTTTTTTTTTTATGTAAGTATTCAGGAAGAATTTACAAAATTTCTAATGCTTTCATCATTTAAGGGAATATATAAGCCTGTCCTGGTTCTTGAATCAAATTTGTATTAGCAGATTTTATCCTTACATGGGAAGAAAAAAGCCAAGTCAGGGCCCAGGTACCCAAGCAGTATCTCTCTGCCTTCAGCAGAGGATAAGAAAGAAAAAAAAAAAATCTTTCATAATTCTGTGACCTAAGATAATTATAATTATCACTTTGGTAAATCTTTATGGTTTTTTCGCTGGCAAATGTATATATAGTATAATGATGATAATGATAGTTAAACTGACATTTACTGTTAACTATGTGTCAAGTGCTGCTATTAGCACTTTACATGTATTAACTCATTTATTCCTCTCCACCACCCTTTGAGATGCAGGGACCTTTTACTACAGAGGAGGATACTAAAACACAGAGAGCTTAAGTAACTTGCCTCTGCCTTGTAAGTGACAGGTAAGAGATGCGAACCTACAGCCCAGGCTTTTACCTGTTTAAATAAAGGCAATATAGAATACTGGTTAAAAGCACAAATTCTGAATCCAGGTTACTTGAGTACAGATTCTGGCTCTGATACTTACTAGCTGTTAGACTCTTTGGACAAGTTAGTCAAACACACTGTGCCTCAGTTTCCTCCTCTATAAAATGGAGTTACTTATAATACTTGTCTCAAAGAGTTATTAAAAGGACTCCATGAATTAATACATGTAAAGCACTTAGAATGGTCCAAAACAATCCCTGAATATGTGTTAGCTGCTGTTTCTCTACACTTTTTCTTTTTCTACACTTTTATTGAAACAGTTGCAATTATACTTCTTTTTTAACATATCATGAGCATTTCCACACATCATTAAAAATTGACCCCCACGTGTCTTGTCAGTTTGTCATACTGTGGGTGCTTGCCTGTTGCTGTGATGCTGGAAGCTGTGTTTCAGCTGAGCTTCCAGACTAAGAATGACTAGGAAGAAGGACCTGGCTGTCTACTTCTGAAAAGAATTAGCCAGTGAAAAACTTAAGAATAGCAGCAGAACACTAATGACCAAGAAGAGACGAGTTGTGGAATGACATCAAGGACATCATACGTGAAGAAAGCAAAACATCATTAAAAAGACAGGAAAGAAAGAAAAGAAAAGACCAAAATGGGTGTCAGAAGAGACTCTGAAACCTGCTATTCAAAATCAAGTAGCTAAAGCAAAAGGAAGAAATGATGAAATAAAAGAGCTGAACAGAAGATTTCAAAGGGCAGCTCTAGAAGACAAAGTAGAGTATTATAATGACATAGGCAAAGACCTGGAGCTAGAAAGCCAAAAGGGAAGAACACGCTTGGCATTTCTCAAGCTGAAAAAGTTGAAGGAAAAAGTCAAGCCTGAAGTTGCAATATTGAAGGATTCTACAGGGAAAATATTAAATGACGCAGGAAGCATCAAAAGAAGATGGAAGGAATACACCGAGTCACTATACCAAAAAGAATTCAACTATTTAATATTGATATTCAACTATTTCAGGAGGTAACATATAATCAGGAACCAATGCTACTGAAGGAAGAGGTCCAAGCTGCACTGGAGGCATTGGTGAAAAACAAGGCTGCAGGAATTGATGGAATACCAATTGAGATATTTCAACAAACGGATTCAGTGCTGGAAGTGCTCACTTGTCTATGCCAAGAAATGTGGAGGACGGTACCTGGTCAGCTGACTGGAAGAGATCCATATTTGTGCCTATTCCCAAGAAAGGTGATCCAATCGAATGCAAAAATTTATCAAACAATATCATTAATATCACATGCAAGTAAAATTTTGCCAAAGATCATTCAGAAGTGGCTGTAGCAGCATGTTGACAGGAAACTGTCAGAAATTTAAGCTAGATTCAAAAGAGGATGTGGATAAAGGATATCATTGCTGATTTCAGATGGATCTTGGGTGAAAGCAGAGAATACCAGAAAGATGTTTGCCTGTGTTTTATTGACTATGCAAAGGCATTTGAGTGTGTGGGTCCTAACAAATTATGAATAACATTGCAAAGAATAGGAATTCCGGAACACTTAATTGTGCTCATGAGGAACCTATACATGGATCAAGAGGCAGTCATTTGAACAGAACAAGGGGATACTGCATGGTTGTATCATTTTACCATACTTATTCACTCTGTATGCCAAGCAGATAATCCAAAAAGCTGAACTATATGAAGAAGAATGGGCATCAGGATTGGAGGAAGACGCATTAACAACCAGCGTTATACAGATGACACAACCTTGCTTGCTGAAAGTGAAGAGGACTTGAAGCACTTACTGATGAAGATCAAAGACCACAGCCTTCAGTATGGATTACACCTCAACATAAAGAAAACAAAAATCCTCACAACTGGACCAGTGAGCAACATCATGATAAACGGAGAAAAGATTGAAGTTGTCAAGGATTTCATTTTACTTGCATCCACAGTCAACACCCATGGAAGCAGTGGTCAAGAAATGATGCACTGCATTGGGTAAATCTGCTGCAAAAGACCTCTTTAAAGTGTTAAAAAGCAAAGGTTTTACCATGAAGACTAAGGTGCACCTGACCTGAGCCATGGTGTTTTCAGTCACTTCATATGCATGTGAAAGCTGGACAGTGAATAAGGAAGGCCGAAGAAGAAGTGACATCATTGGATTGTGGTGTTGGTGAAGAATGTTGACTATACCATGTACTGCCAAAAGAATGAACAAATCTGTCTTGGACGAAGTACAACCAGAGTGCTCCTTAGAAGCAAGGATGGCAAGAGTACGTCTCACATGCTTTGGACTTGTTATCAGAAGGGATCAGTCCCTAGAGAAGGACATCATACTTGCTAAAGTAGAGCATCAGTGTAAAGAGCAAGGCCCTTAATGAGATGGATTGACACAGTGGCTGCAACAATTGGCTCAAGCATAACAATGATTGTGAGGGTGGAGCAGGATGGGGCGGTCTTTAGTTTTGTTGTACATAAGGTCTCTGTGAGTCAGACTGACTTGACAGCACCTAACAACAACGATAGTACTTGAAGGTTACCATCAATCTCCAGCTGAGTAGCCAGATTACAGATATGGCTTGGCCAAAACCAGGAGGGAGGAGAACTGGCAGGAGAGAGAAATGCAGGAGCTGGGGTTAGAATATAGGCAAGTATAAGGACCATAGGTCTGAGACCACAGATCAGTGCAAAGAGTCCCGGTGGCATAGTGATTAAGGGCTACAGCTGCTAATAAAAAGGTCAGCAGTTCAAATCCCCCACCTGCTCCTTGGAAACCCTATGGGGCAGTTCTACCCTGTACTATAGGGTCATTATATGTCAGAATCCACTTGGTGGCAATGGGTTCAGTTTTTTTTATTTATTTTTTTTTGGTTAGTGCAAAAAAAAGCTTGAAGCTTTTTCAGTTCAAGAGCTGCGCCTGCAGCAGGTGAAGGTGATTGTGATTCAAGTAGGGGTTGGTTCATCGTTTCAAAGTGAGGGCAAATTTACGTAATATTAAAGGGCAAGTAGGACTTGTCTTAAGTCAGGCATTCCTAAGCCAGAGACTGCCTGTAATTATCCATTAGTGCAAAAGTGTACAGTCGGACCAGCAGCTTAGTCGTTACCTTTTTTCAAGCTTTTGTGAGGAGCTCTCCTCCAGTAGAGTTTGGGACTGTTGATTGAAAGATAATACTTTCCTGCATGAATGAAAATGTTTAATTCCATAATAGTAATTATATATATATATATATAAATTTTTAAGTGAATCATCTGAATATTGCTTGAATAATAGTTGACACTGAGCTGCCAGAAAATTCTGTGTGTTCCGTGTTTCTGGGAGAATAGAAAATGTGGATGCATATTGATTCTCACTTTCTGTATTTTTTATTAACTTTGAATCTATAAATAAGTACTTAATGCTGTTTCCTGGAGAGGATTCCTCTATCTTCATAAGTGTTCTTTTTACTATAAAAAGCAAGGCTTTATTTGACTTCATTCACTGAACCAAAGGGAAAGTGGTTTCTTAAAATGATCAATCTTACTATTCTTTATCGGAAGAATGATTTTTCTTTTTCAAATGAAGGATTTTTTACCACAATAGAGACCAAGTAAACATTAATAATATCTACACAGTTCCTCAAAAATAAAAAAAAAAATAGGAAGAGCAAAAAGTGTGAAATCAGTTTTTAACTAAATCTTGCAGAGGCCCTTTTCTTTAATTTTGCAGTACTTATTCCTAAAAGATTGTACATTGTAATGATTTAATATAAGGTATTTAATGCATTGAACCAATGTTCTAACATGTTTTAATGCCCTGCGGATATTGTAATTAATTTTTTGATTAATGAATTAAATAGATTTTTTCCAAATTATAATTAAATGTTTCCTGCTTTGTTGTTTTATACGATAGTTGGCTAGCTATGCCTTTGATTCCACCAAAATGTCTCTAATAATTATGGAAATCTTCAGGTTCATTGCAAGGAATTTAGATAAAAAGATTTTTTTTTAAGACTTTGAAAGTACTGCAGCATGTATTTCTAATTATTTCAAACCTTTGATTTGCTGAACTCCTTTTTTAAATCCTTACCTGTTATTCCTCAGTATCTGACTTTCTCAGGGTACAGCTGTAAAAAGAACCTTAAACTTTAAATTTTAACTCCAAGCAATTGGATTTTGTTTTAAGGTAAATAAACTACACAGGTGTCGCCTTGGGTAATTCACAGCAGGAGATCTTTCCGGAAGAGTCATTGCGCTAAGGATGGAGTCAATGCAATAGTCTTGAGCCCTTGGGCAATCTAGTCTCTGTGAGAGCTAAAACCTAGGAGGGAGGAGAGAGACCTTCATTATTCAGCAGGTGGAATTCCATTTAAATGAACCTGGAGGGACCTCAGAATTGCTATATTAGATTTAAGCCTCTTGGAATTGGAAGCCAAATTTTGCAGAAAGGTACGGCTTTCTCTTTTTACTATTGCAGACAAATCTGTGTTGGGAAGCAACAGAGAAGGTATGGAGTAACTTGGCTTTGACCTTCTGCCATCGCTGTGTTTGGATGCAGTCTAAGATGGTGTTAATAAAATTTAGCTTTTCTGAATAGTTCTGACGTGCATGGGTTTATAAATTGTTGCAGTTTGGGATAGATAGTATTTCCTAAGATTTGTACTCTGGTTGTTGGACAGCAGAGGTTGTTAGGATTCTTGCATCTATGAGCAAAAAGGTATAATATATTCTGTGGGTTAGAATAAGTAAAATACAGGGCTGTATTTTATGTATATATTAGTTGTTAAAATGGGATTCTGCCTGTCATTTGAATAATGAAGAGGCTACATTTATAATTCTTACAGATTTCCTGGTAGACAGACCTCCTGTTGAGAAATATTCACATAATTTAAAGAAAAATAGGGCCCCAACTTAAAAAAAAAAATCAGGTTTAACATTTACCAGTAACAAATGTAAATGCAGGTGCAATAAGTTGGTCTCCATGAGGCTCCATGGAGGAATAGCTCTAATTACTGTCACAAATGTTTGTAATTGTACCTATTGCTGCCAGACAATAAACACTTTTTAACATAGTAAGGCCATAAATGTACATGCTGCTGTTGTTTAAACAAAATACAATTTTCGGGAAATTTATCCTTGAAACACCTGCTATAATCAAAAAGAGGTGAATGCTATCAAAATATACTATCTAAATTAACTAGACACAAACACTTTTTTGGAGCAGCCTGGATGATTACTCAGCTGCCGCATTGTCTCAGAGAATGAGTGGAAATATTCACCAATGGACTGCAAACTAGATTTTAAAGGGAAGCTTTCTTTAAAGGAGACTATGCAAAACAGAATATTGTTTTGGGTCTTTATAGTTTTAAAACAGGGCATTATTTGGGGGGCTTAAAGTTGCATTGCAAGGTGAACTGTTTTTAATTTGTTGTATGTGGGTCATAGATATCAAGGTTGCAGGAAAGAATACTGTGGTTAAATTTATACATGTAAAAATACAGTAGAAAGGCCCAGAAAATTCCAGCCATCCTTAAACAACTGGGAAAGATTCTTAAATGCTTCTGTCACAGTTTTGCTGAACATTCAGGATATGATGCTGTCCAGAATATTTACCCTGAGTATGATAAATATTTCAACTGGTTCAGGGAAAGGTGCCATTTGTCACCAGTTGAAATAGGAGAAAAAGTGTTTTGCTTTAGAGATTACCATCAGCTGTAACCAAACAGCATCACAGTGGTAGCACTTTTTTTTTTTTAATTTTTACTGTGCTTTAACTGAAAGTTTATAAATCAAGTCAGTCTCTCACACAAAAACTTACACACACTTTGCTATGTACTCCTAGTTGCCCTCCCTCTAATGAGACAGTCTGCCCCCTCCCTCCACTCTGTCTTTTTGTGTCCATTTCGCCAACTTCTAACTCCCTCTACCCTCTCATCTCCCCTCCAGGCAGGAGATGCCCCCATACTCTCAAGTGTCCATCTGATCTGAGAAGCTTACCCCTCACCATCATCCCTCTCCAACCCATTGTCCAGTCCATGTCTGAAGAGTTGGCTTTGGGAATGGTTCCTTTCCTGGGCCAACAGAAGGTCCAGGGGCCATGACCACCAGGGTCCTTCTAGTCTCAGTCAGACCATTAAGTCTGGTCTTTTTATGAGAATTTCGGATCTGCATCCCACTGCTCTCCTATTCCCTCAGGGGTTCTCTGTTGTGTTCCCTGTCAGGGCAGTCATCAGTTATAGCCGGGCACCATCTAGTTCTTCTGGTCTCAGGCTGATGTAGTCTCTGGTTTATGTGGCCCTTTCTGTCTCTTGGGCTCATAATTACCTTGTGTCTTTGGTGTTCTTTATTCTCCTTTGATCCCGGTGGTTGAGACCAATTGATGCATCTTAGATGGCCGCTTGCTAGCGTTTAGGACCCCAGATGCAGCTCTCCAAAGTGGGATGCAGAATGTTTTCTTAATAGATTTTATTATGCCAATTGACTTAGATGTCCCCTGAAACCGTGGTCCCCAAACCCCCGCCACGCTGGCCTTCGAAGCATTCAGTTTATTAAGGAAACTTCTTTGGTGGTAGCACATTTTAAGGAAATTACCAATAAACACTTAATGTTATGTAAATACTGCAAAGGGAAGTTATTTATATATATTGATTATAATCGAAATTTCTACACTATCTAAACATTTCATTATTGCAGACTGATTAAACGTTCCATTTAAATTGTCATTGTTGTTAGGTACCACTGAGTCGATTTCTGACTCATAGCGACCCTGTGTACAACAGAATGAAACACTGCCCGGGCCTGTGCCATCCTCAAAATCGTTGCTATGTTTGAGCCCGTTGTTAGAGCCACTGTGTTAATCCATCTCCTTGAGGGTCTTCCTCTTTTTTGCTGACCCTCTACTTTACCAAGCATGATATCCTTCTCCAGGGACAGATCTGTCTTGATGATATGTCCATCCTTGCTTCTAAGGAGCATTCTGACTGTGTACCTCTTCCAAAACAGATTTATTTGTTTTTCCAGCAGTTCATAGTATATTCAGTATGCTTTACTAAAAAAAAAAAAAAATTTTTTTTTTTTTTTTTTTTACTAACACCATAATTCAAATGCATCAATTCTTCTTCAGTCTTCCTTATTCATTGCCTAGCTTTTGCATGCATATGAGATCTTTGAAAATACCATGGCTTGGGTCTGGTGCACCTTAGTCCTCACAGTGATATCTTTGCTTTTTAACACCTTAAAGAGGTCTTTTGCAGCAGATTCGCCAAATGCAAAATGTAATTGGATTTCCTTACTGCTGCTTCTTTGGGTGTTGGTTATGGATCCAAGTAAAATGAAATCCTTGACAACTTCAGTCTTTTCTCCGTTTATCATGACGTTGCTTGTTGGTCCAGTTGTGAGAATTTTTGTTTTCTTTATGTGAGAGCGTAATCCGTACTGAAGGTTATAGTCTTTGATGTTCATCAGTAAGTGCTTCATTTCCATCAAGCCAGGTTGTGTCACCTGCATATCACCAGTTATTAAGGAGTCTTCCTCCAATCCTGATGCCACGTTCTTCTTCATATCGCCCAGCTTCTCGTATTATTTGCTCAGCATACAGGTTAAAGAAGTATGGTGAAAGGATGCAACCCTAACACACTCCTTTCCTGACTTTAAACCATCCAGTGTTCCCTTGTTCTTTTCAAATGACTGCCTCTTTATCTGTGTACAGGTTCCATATAAGCACAATTAGGTGTTCTGGAATTTCCATTCTTTGAAATGTTATCCATAATTTGTTACAATTCACACAGCTTTGTATAGTCAATAAAACACATGTAAAAATATTTTTGGTGTTTTCTGCTTTTAGGCAAGATCCGTCTCATGTCTTGTTTCACATCCTCTTTTGAATCTGGCTTGAATTTCAGGCAGTTCCCTGTCGATGTACTGCTGTGACCATTTTTGAATTATCTTCAGCAAAATTTTACTTGCATGTGATATTAATGATATTGTTTGATAATGTCTGCATTCTGTTGGATCATCTTTGTTTGGACTAGACACATATATAGATCTCTTCTAGTCAGTGGCCCAGGTAGTTATCTCCTGAATTTCTTGGCATAGATGAGTGAGCACTTCCAGGGCTGCATCCACTGTTTGAAACATCTCAGTTAGTATTCCATCAATTCCTAGAGCCTTGTTTTTTGTACTGGTTAAGAGCTCGGCCGCTAACCAAAAGATCGGCAGTTCGAATTTACCAGCTGCTCCTTGGAAACCCCGTGAGGTAGTTCTGCCCTGTCCTACAGGGCTGCTATGAGTCAGAACCGACTTGACAGCAGTGGTCTTTGTTTTGGTTCAGTACCATCAGTTCTTGATCATATGCTACTTCCTGAAACAGTGGAACATTGCCCAGTTCTTTTCAGCATAGTGACTCTGTGTATTCCTTCCATCTTCTTTTGATGCTTCCTGTGTCGTCCAATTTTTTTCCCGTATAATTTTTCAATATTGCAACTTGAGGCTTGAGTTTCTCATCAGTTCTTTCAGCTTGAGAAATGCCAAGACCTTTCTTCCCTTTTGGTTTTCTAATTCCAGGTCTTCGGACATTTCATTTTAATTCTTTGTTTTCTCAAGCCACCCTTTGAAATCTTCTGTTCAGTTCTTTTACTTCATCATTTCTTCTTTTCACTTTAAATTTATTGTAAAACATGACTTGAAGCAGAAACCGTTTGTCATATGGGCCTCTCCTACAAAATGTGCTTTTTATTGACTTGTCATTTTTCTAATCTACCATATTAGAGTAGTCTTCACTATCACATGTCTTATTAAACATTTTCAAATATTTGGACTTATTTTCACATAGTTTTTATCTCATTATGTATCATTCTGTTTCATTATACCAAGATGACTAGTATTTAAGTTTCCTGGTTCTTCGAACATGCTTGAGATGCCTCTAGTTTTGGGGGGATATTTAAGTATCAGTAGAGACTAAAGGTTTTATTGGTAGATTTTATTGGTAGAGTCTTCAAGATCATCCCATCCAGCTATCAACCATGGTTAGTCAGCGTCCTGTGAAATAATTAAATTCTGATTTGTCCTACGAGTGTTCCTGCATTCTCCGAGGGGCACCATTCGCTCCTTTTCTGCCTTTCCAAATGTATTCTCTGGACTTGTAACTCCTTTTGAAGCCTGGAAACCCTCACTGAGAAGATTTGTGTGACCATATAGAAGGAACGTAAATGGAGTAAGCATGAATGACATGTCTGAATCAGCGTAGAAAAATTCTTTAGTAACAGCTCATAGTCAGTAAAGATGATCTCTGAGCACGCTTTAGGAATGTAGTTATTTAGCTAACGAGGTATTTTATTTAGAGATTATGGGTCTCCAGTTTCAGCTCAATTACTGGCAGGTGTGAGAATACCAGTGCTTGTTATAATAGCCTTACTTACCCTCCACGCGGAGCCCTGGTGGTGCACTGGCTAAGAGCTCGGCTGCTCACCAAAAGGTCAGCAGTTCAATCCACCAGCCGCTGTGTCCTATAGGATTGCTGAGTCACAGTCGACTCAACAGCACCTAACAACCACCACCACCCTCTGTACACACCAGCCTAGCTTTCTCTACAAGAAAAACATCTAGAAAGCAGGAACTCCCCTGAAGAAACATATTTCCAGCAATCATGATTATCCCCCACCTCTTGCAACAAATATGCAGCCACATACATACTCATACTTGCCTCTAAAGTCGTGTTTATTCTTCGAACTCTTAAAAAGAAAAACGGTGCTTTCACACCACAGCGTGTACCGCAGGACTCAGTGGAAGGCAAATGTCCCATGTAAAAATCCAGGAAAGCCACGTTCTAATTATCTCACAGCCTGATGGGCATTTTTCATTAAGAAAGTGATTCAATCTCGTGGCACGTGATTTCATTGAATGGACAATCTCTCTCACTCCTTTCTGTCTCTTTCTCATACATGCGCGTGCACACACATACAAATACAAATGCGGGGGGCAGTGAAGCTGAAAATTCTGACAATAAGAACAAGAAGAGATTGCAAAACTGGTCGTGTAAAGTGGTGAAAAGAGAATACAGATCCTGTTTCCTTCTGAGAGAAGGGAGCGCTGTCTGTGGAGGAGGGAAATGCGCTGCTCATATCCTTGCAGAAAGCATGATGAATTACAGACTTCTCCCAGAAATGTTTGCTGCATTGGACTTAGACATATGTAGCTCCTTCTGTGAAGCTGCCTTCCCTGCCTCTTTCACTTAACCTTATTTCCTGCCACCATACTTACTAAGGTTTCTGCCATCGACCATGAATGGGGTTTTAAATATATTACAGGAACATCAGTGTCCCAGATTGAAAGCTTGAGACTGGTCACTTTCGGGTGTAGCTCATACTTACTGCAGCTACGGTTATAACAGCTACAGCTATCATTTTTATAAATAAATTTTATTTATAATTTTATAAATAAGTCTCTGTCCGTGTCCCCTTTTAAACAAGGACTTTCTGCTCAGGCACAGGGAGTGCCGTCAGCAGACAGCCTGGAGCAGCCCTATCCTTCAGGCTTTTCCTACATGGCAGAGCACTGGCTTGCCCTAGGTCATGTCCCTCCCAGGGCAGCCCTCATCTGTGAACTGAGTGTGTAAAGGCCCAGCACGGTGACCTGTGCAGGGCGTTCCGCAGGCAGTGCTTGCTCTAGAGCTCCCTGCACATAGCTGGCTGAGGCTTTGCCAGGCTTGCATCTCTCTCAGTCCACTGTCTCCCTCTGTGTGCTCCTGCTTCCTCTTCCTGCCCTTACAAGTGTTTATCCTGGAGAAACATCTTGTGCCTCACACTCCCCCTCAGTGTATGCTACTGAAGAACATAACCCACAATGTACCCCCATTTGATTTGGTGCTTCTAAGAGACTAGAAATGGCGTTACTTTTATAGCTACCTCATTTTGTGCTATTACCTCTGCTCCCACCCAGCATCTAATACATAGGCTCTGAAGAACTGTGTGTTATCTGCTTATTTGTACTGTAGAAATCACAAATGAGGACATAGTATAGTAGGACTTTGCTAATCAGATTGGCTAATTACTAAGCTGTTTCACAGTCCAAAGTGCGGTAATGCCTTGGCGTTTAGTTAACAGGCATTATTTCCAGGGAACAACCCTGAAGAGTTCTGACTAGTAGCGGGCAGTTCTATCAAGGCACAAATTTTGTACACATGAATGAGGTATGTCGGAGGTGTCACTAGCTTCCATTCTGTCCACCATGCCATTCACTGTCAATAGATACTAAAATGTACACAGTCTAAAGTGTACAGCTGGATAAACTTTCACAGATTAAATTCATCTATTACTGAACAAGCCACTAAATCAAGAAATAGAACCTTAGCAACACCCTAGAAGCCCCAAGCTATTCCACCTCTTGTTCGCTACTCCCTTCTCGTGGTCACCATTTATCCTGAGTTCCAACTCCATAGATTATTTTTGAACTTCTGTGGAATCATACATTTATATACTCTTTTGTATCTTACTTTTTTCACTCAACACAATGTCTTTGAGATTCATCCATGGGGAGCATAGTAATAGTTTGTTCATTATCATTGCTAAATAGCATTACATTGTATGAATCTACCACAGCTAATTTATCTGTTCTATGCTGAGGTATATGTGAGCTGTTTCAAGTTTGGCATTTATTATAAACAACGCTGCTATGAACATTTTTGTGAATATCTTTTGGTAAACATGTGTACACATTTCTAGTGAAATTTCTCCTCAGTGGAATTGCAGGGTCATAGTGTATTTACGTGTTCAACTTTAGTAGATCCTTATGAACAGTTTTTAAAGTGAGCGTATAAATTTATACTCCCTCCATCAGTGTATGAATGTTTCTGTGGCCCCACATCCTTGTCAACATTCAGCACACGCATCCTCACTTATCAACATGGTTAGTTTCCAAAAACCAGGTCGCTATGAGGAAATGGAGGAAGAACACGTCAGATGACAAAATGGAGAATGACTACATCATTATGTAACTGCCAAATAGTATCAATACATAACTGCCAAACCACTGAGAATCACGGCCCAGCCAGGTTGACACACACCATAACCATCACAGCCTGCGTTACTCTCACCTTGCACCTCAGTGTTCGTTACTGCCAGATGTATGTCTTTAATGTTCAAAATAGTTGGATAGTAGGTTTTTTACTATCGTCGTAAATGCAAAATGTCAGGTAACAAGATAGTCGATAAGTGAGGAGTAGGTGTATTGTTTTAGTCTTTTTAATTTAAGTCATCACGATGAATGTGTTGTGATATCTCTTTGTTGTTTTGATTTGCATTTCCCTGATGACTAGTGATGTTGAGCACCTTTTCCTATGCTTATTTGGCCATTTGGATATTCTCATTTGTCTTTTCCTATCGGGTTTTCCGTTTTTTCTTATTGATTTATAGAGGTTCTTTATCTATTCTGGATATGAGCCCTTTGTCAGATATTTGATTGCAAATATATTTCCTTACTCCTTATCTTGCATTTTCACTCACTTATTGGTGTACTCCCAAATTCTTTTTGGGAGGGGGAATGGCTAATACTTCTTATGTCCTGTCTGAGAAATCTTTGCCTACTTCAATGTCATGAAGGTATTCTCTTCTTGAAGCTTTATTGGTCTACATTTTGCATTGAGATTTGCAGTCCACCTAGCATTGACTTTTGTGCATGGTGTAAAGTAGATGTCAAGATTTGTTTTTCACATATATGTGCAACTGATCCAGACAGTTTATTGAAAAGGTTGTCCTTTCATGAGTGTGCTGGTTTGTCATAAATCAAGGGAGCATGTCTGTGTGGGTCTGTGTCTGAACTCTGTTTATTACATGGTCTATTGGTTGTTATTTGGTACTATTAAAAATAGTATTTTTAGATTTTATTTTTCCTGGTATATAGAAATAAAATTCTTTTTTCTTTATTTTTATATGTATCCAGCAGTCTTAGTAAATTCACTTATTCTAACAGTAAGTCTGTAGGTTCTTTTGCTTTTCTGTGCATACAGTAATGTCATCTGTAAATAACGTCGTTTCTTTCTTCACAAGCCTTATTCCTTTTTTTTTTTTTTTATACTACCAGTGGGACTGGTTAAAAACTCTAGTTTTATATTGAATAGATGTGTTGTTGGGAGGAAGCTTTTGATATTTTAATTTCATCCTTAAGTGTAATGTTAGCTTTATGATTTTTAAAATCCTTTTTAGTAGATTAAGGAAGTTCCCTTTTGTTCCTCCTTTACTGAGAGTTTTTACTATGAATGGACATTAATTTTTTTCAAATGATATTTTTCTTCATCTGTTGAGATGATCAAATGATTTCTCTTCCTCACCCCACCCCGTTATTGTAGTGGGTTGTATTGATGGACTTTTGAGTGTTAAACCTACTTGTCTTTGGAATAAATGAATGTGATCGTAGTGTGTTGTCCGTTTTATAGATCACTGGGTTTGATTTGCTAATATTTTGTTTAGGATTTTTGTACCTATGGTTACAAAAGATACTGGCCTGCATTTTTTTTTTTTTCCTTTTCTTTTCTTTTCTAGTTTTCCTTGTCAGGTTTCGGTATAATGTTACTCAGGCCTCATAAAACAGGTTGGCCAGGGCTCCCTCTTTTTTCTCTCTGGTAGTTTGTGTGAAGTTGTTACTTCTTCCTTAGATGTTTGGAAAAATTCACTGATGAAGCCATCTGGGTGTGGAGATTTCTTTGTGAGAAAGTTTTTAATTTCGGATGTTTATCCTCAAAATGTTTTCAATTTGTTTTTTCATTATAGAATTAATATATAAATACATTCTTGTAAAAAAATCAAATATTAGAAGTAAAACTTAAGTCCTCCTTGACCATTATCCCCTTAAAATTTTTAGTTCTGTCTTATTGCATTTCATCAGGGAAATGATATGAAATAGTAGTCATTTGGGCTCTACCATTGATTTACCTGTGTGACCGTGGGCAGTCTACTTAAAAGTAGCTAAGTCTCAATTTCCTTATCTTTGTAGGGCTTTTAAGAGAATTATATGTGATGATGTGTGGATAATGTTTAGCATAGTGCCAGACACATGTTAAACATTCCGTAACTGTTAATATTGTAGTTATCATTACCAGATTTTAAAAGATGTCAAGGTGGGTGTGACTGTCAGGGGACTCCTCTGTATGCAATGAAGAAGCTAGAAAAGGTTTCTGAGTAGCCAAAGCAGATATCCCAAAACCCTGTGTAGCAGAGCTCATGCATTTCATTTAAGGAGTGTCCCATAAATCCTTCTTCGTAACTTATCTACGCTTGTTTAATAGGTGGTCCTAACAAGGTTGGTTATCTAGATTGTTTGTCTGCAGACTTCCTGTAGTGTCTCTGTTTTACCAAAACAACCAAGCTAAGCAACACATTTTTCTTAATGTGCAGACTTTAAATTGGTAGTTGTTAGATTTCCTTATGCTTCTCTTCGGCTTTGGGTGACAAAGTAAGGAGATGAAAGTGGCAGCTTGGTGTAATGGAAAATGTACAGGTGACAAAAAGGGCATTTGGTTTCCTATTCATTTTCTGATTGACATCGTAAAAGCCATACAAGCTCAGTTTTGTTACCCAGTCTGTGAGGTAACAAAAAGTAACATTAGAGTGACTTTGAAAAACGTTATAGAAAGTGAATTCAAAGTTGAACCAAAGACGGAAAAAAATGGGATTGGGAGCCTTAAATGGAGAGAAAGCCTTTATAAATATTTTATTTTCACTAAATAAAACTACAAAACACTGAATTAAGATTTCATTGGTAGTTATTCAAAGCAGAGAGAATTGCAGGAAGGACAACGAGCTTAGGCAGAACAAAGTACTGTTTTGTGATGGAAGGCAATTTAAAACAAATCCCTACCTGATAGCTATTCTTTTTTAGGACAATATTTTCTACTTTACTCTATGTTGTTAGCATACATTTTTGATGATCATTAAATATTCTTTGAGAATATGAATTTAACATTTTAGTAGGCAATATTTGATACATATATAATTATGAAGGAGCGATTGTGGCACAGTGATTAAGCGCTTGGCTGCTAACTGAAAGGTTGGTTGTTAGAACCCACCAGCCACTCTTTGGAAGAAAAATGAGGCCGTCTGCTTACATAAAGATTACAGCCTTGGAAACCCTAGGGGGCAGTTCTACTCTGTCCTAAATAGTCACTGTGAGTCAGAATCAATTCAACGGCAATCGGTTATATAATTAAGAAGCCCACTAATAAAATGAGCACCCACGTACCCACTAACCAAATTGAGAACTAGACCGTTACAATGCCCTTGGAGTTGCCTGCATTCTCCTCTGCCCTTCCCACCCACAGATAACCACTGTCCTCAGGGTTGTGTATCATCACTCCTTTATTTCTGTTCTTTAGTGTTTTTGCATATGTGTGTATTTTTAGTGTATCTTTGAGCTTTTCTTGGTTTCAAGATTTTTAAAAATGGTATCATATTGCGTTATTTTTAAGGGTGGAACAAATAAAATTAAGCTATCCTCTCTTGGTAAATATTTAGAGTGTTACGCTGTTTTACTTTTACAGGTAACTCATACATTAATCTTTGTATGTATCCCCAATTATTCCCTTGAGAATAATTTCTAGAGGTGAAATTCCTTGGTTAAAGTGTAAGAACACTTTTAAGATTTTGTTTTTTTAATGTATATAACTATATACCAGAAAATGTGTCCATCTAGATTTTAATAAAGCAAGCCTTCGGATTTGCCTCGTAAAAAAAAAAATTGCCTCGTAGATGATTATAAATCATCATTATCCTTCCACTTGAGTGAGCTATTTAAGAGAACACAAATGTCCCAGTGGCATACCAAAGTTGACAAGTTCAAAACCAAATTCCTCAGTGTTTCTGACCCCCTGAAAATCTATTCTGTTTCTCTCACACTGTGGTATTACTGTTTTACCTAAGGAACTAAGAGGACAGTAATACCACAGTGTGAGAGAAACAGACACCTCTCTACCTACATACCTCCGCCTCCGACCTCCCCACGCTCACACCTACCCTTGGCCTTCAGGCCTGGCTAGTGCTCCTCTGACCACCTTCCTTTCTTTCCATTCTCACAGGCTCTGCTCTAATTCAATCACTGATAATCTGTCATGTGGACCATTGCGCAGCCTCCTGCCTAGTTTCCTACCTGCCTTCAGTCTCTTACCTAAGAAGTCTTTCGCTTTGTTACTTTCTGAAAACACAGACCTAGCTTTAAAACAGGAACCAAAAATCTTTGAAAGCTCCCCATCATCCACATGATAAAATCCACATTCCTTAGTGTTACAGTCAAAACCTTTGACCTCATTTCACCTACCTTTCTAGCCTTGTCACCTCATGACCAACATCCTCCCCAAACCATCTCCAAAACTTGGCATTTTATATTCTAGATAGCCTAGGCTTATCGTTCCCTGTGTGTTTTCCTTATGCGGCTCCCTCAGCCGCAAATGACCTTCCTCTCCTCCCCATTCCAGCCTGTTGACATGCTACCTATGCTTCAAGTTCCACTGAAATGCCAGCTGCTCCGTGGAGTCTTACCTCAGTCTAAGTTACCGTAGTTTTTGCATAGATGAGTCAGGCTTAGTTCCTTCGCTCAAAGAGATAAATATTTTGAATGTCAGTACATAAAAAATACATTCATAATAATGCTGGGTGGTAGAAAGCTGAACACAAACTATTTTAAACATACCAATTACGATCAAGCAATAAACAAATAGCTAAATAAACAGATGTGATTGCGTGGTGTGTGTGGGTATATATACATAGAGAGAGAAAGACTGCTGGGAAGAGGAGACATTTAAACACCTGAGCCTAGTGTTTAGTAAGCTCGCTGAAATTCTTTTTGGAACTAGGTGGGATTAACCCGTTGCTGTTGAGTCAGCTCTGGCTCACAGGGTTTCCAAGGAGCGACTGGAGGATTTGAACTGCCAACCTTTTGGTTAGCAGCCAAGCTCTTAACCACTGTGCCATCAGGCAGGATTAGTACTTTAAAAAAAGGTGACGATAATACTTGTTCAGTTCATTTTCTTTCATAAAGATGCGTAAACCTCTTGCCATCGAGTCAATTCCGACTCATAGCGACCCTATAGGACACAGTAGAACTGCCCCATAGAGTTTGCAAGGAGAGCCTGGTGAATTCGAACTGCCAGCCTTTTGGTTAGCAGCTGTAGCTCTTAACCACTCTGCCCTGGGCTTAAACAGATATCTGTTTTGAGCCTAGCCATATTTGGTCCAGTGGAAAAGGCCAGCTGGTTGCTCTTCCTCACTGCTGCAGTATAACTGGCTGAGCTGGAGGGGCCTCGCGCCCTTGCCGAATCTGTCTGATCGTAGTCACCACACTTCATGGGTAGTGAATAGTCCCATCAACTGTAAAATGAAAACTTTGCACTAGGTGGTTAAATGGATGAGTAGATGATCTCTATCTCTAAGGCACTTTCCAGCTCTCACATTCTGTGATGTATTTTGCTCCTGAGAAAAAAAAAAAATGCATAAGGAATAAAGGAAAGTGCTGATTTGTCTTCTGCTCCAGCACCATCATTGATGTCAAGTAGCCAATTGCCCCTTTTATTAACTCCGAACTGCCCAAATGTATGGGAATGAGTACATTTGGCTTCCAATCCTGGTGTACCATTGACTGTGTGGCCTTGGTTATATTTTTTTCTATCTCTGGGCTTATGTTAGCTTATCTGGAAATGGTAGGGGTGGGACTAGAAGCTTTTGGAGGTCCTTTACCACTTTAATGTATTATGGTCATATAATTGGTGTGTTTGAAGTACCCAGTGATTTTTTTTTTTTTTTTACCCTGTAGTCACTAGCCCCTGTTTCAAAGTTAAGAAATAGGTCAAACCCCGAGAGCATGGCCCCCAGACACTCAGTACTGAAGTTACTCCTGTGTTTCACCCTTCAGCCAAAGATTAGACAGGCCCATAAAACAAAACAAGACTAAATGGGCACACCAGCTCAGGGGAAAGGACAAGAAGTCAGGAAGGGAACAGGAAGGCTGGTAATGGGGAACCCAAGGTCGAGAAGGGGAGAGTGTTGACATGTCGTGGGGTTGGCAACCAATGTCACAGGACAATATGTGTACTAATGGTTTAGTTACAAACTAATTTGCTCTGTAAACCTTCATCTAAAGCACAATAAAAAAAAAATATGTGGAATGGGACTATTCACAAATTATTTTTCTTTTCAGAAAATAGCGTAGATAGCAAAGTGAAACATCAAGGTATGAAAAAAGATTTGTGTGATCCAGGAATTTCCTAGTTCCAACGTGTGCTTAAACTTAACATATTTTTTTCCTACGATGGGTTTTTCTCAAGTCTTACGAAATTGTTGCCTGTAGCAATACAAACTAAGATATTTTGAAGATATCTTGTAGGAAATTAAAAAGTATAGATTTCAAATATGCACACTAATTCAAACAAGTCAAAATGTATGAACATTAATAGTTATAGACTTCCTTTATTAAGAAAGAGGCTCAAAAACCTTACTGAAGAAGAGAGCCCCATTTTAATTTCCAAGGAACAAAATCATCTTTGATACATGATATTTGAGTCCAGAGTTCCTTCTGGCAAGCACAATTGTTACTGTTTAAACAAGTTTTTCTTTTCTAGTAATTAGATTTTTTTTTTTTTTTTAATGGATAGTCATAAATATTAACCACCAGCAGTGCAGGAATAATTTATATTCAAATTGTCAGACATCATTCTGTGAACACATAAAATAATTTACATTTATTTAGAAGCTTTTATCCTAAAGTGCTCTCTTATTTCTTGGTAATCTGATTGCAAGCTATATATAGGAATCTCCCACCTGAAATAGGGCAGCAACAAAAGTAATTAAAGGACACAACTTTATAGCAAGTAGAGGAAAAAAGGAAGTATACTATTTTTTTTTTTTTTTACTTTTTCTCCTATGTGCTTTATTCCTGTAGGATTGGAGAGTCCACGTTGACCAAATGCACCAGCACAAAGGTGGAATTGAATCTGCTCTGAAGGAGACCAAGGTATGTGAATTGCTTCTGATGAATTAATATACTTTTACTCATCTGTGGTGAACCTGTCATGGGAGAACAGGAAAGGAAAAAAAAAAAAGACATAATACTTGCCTTTGAGGAGCTTACCTACTGAATGTACCATATTACTTTTTCAACAGCCCTGACATTTAAAGCAGCTAAAGAAAGCCAACTTGCTATAAAGGGAAATATTTCTTACTCTTTCCTCTCTAAATCCCAAGGGATGAGAAGAGTACCAGGCCAGCAATGTCTGGAGTCTACAGCTTTCCAGAACTGCTATCCTGTCAGAAACAGGCACTGTTAGAGGACGCCACAAAGAGGCAACGCTGGAATGAGGGGCTCTGGGTCCCAGGTTAGAGGCGTAGGGCTAGGCTCCTACTTCCAGCTGGCGTCTTTGAATTGTGCCACAGGAAAGCCCTGTTGTTACCTCACCTACTTCGATAGGGAACAATCAAAAAAAGCAAACTCTTCTCAGATACCTTTTAGATATGCATAAGGACAAATGATTTGACTAACACTACCAGGTGCTTTTTTATTTTAACATTCACAAAGTCTGAAATATTTCTCATTACAGATATATTTTTGTCATTGAAAATTTCACATTACCCATTTTTTGACATATGATTGAGCATTTATGGGAGGGACTGAAGGAGATTTAACCCACTTTTAAGTGTATTTTTAAGAAATGTTTTTGTGAATTCTTCTATCTACTAAAATCCCATGGAATTTTTAGGGCTTTTTGGACAAACTCCACAATGAAATTAGTAGAACTCTGGAAAAGATTGGCAGCCGAGAGAAGTACATCAACAGTCAGCTTGAGCACTTGGTTCAAGAATATCGTTCAGCTCAAGCCCAGCTGAGTGAGGTAATTTAAGAATGATCTCCAGGGATTTATTCTAATTTCTAATGACCCCAGTCCCTAGATTTTCACAGTGCCTTATATTTGAGAATCATGAAATGATCTTCAAACAGCAGCATGTTCCCTGCCCACCTTAGGAAGCTAGTTGGGGCAGAAGAACTTGACGCCTCCACTTACCTGTAAGAGAAGTCATCTCTCAGAAGTCTCTTTTGAAAGCATTTTAGAAAAGGGTAAGTAAATGGAGGCGTGTCATGTTGGTGAACATGGCTTAGAACAGGAACAGTGTCAGGCCACCTGGCTGGTCCCCAGCTCTGCTGCTAATTCACTGTGTGAGGAGGAGCAGGAATAGTGCACTTAATGTGGCAGAGGGAAGACAGTCCCCGCCATGCGGCCTAAAGCCACCTAAAAAAGAGTAAGAAAGCAAGACAAGTTCAGAGAGAAGCAGTTTAATTAAGTAAGTAAATGAGAAAAAAAAGTAACCCTTCCAAAGTTTTATAATTCTGATTCCCTCCCCCACAACACAAAACAGAAACACAGCATTTGGAAGCAGCAGTTATTCATCCCAGCAGTAGGGATCTAAAGGCTTTCCTTTGGGTTAAGCCCCTGATTCCTGATGTTGAGGTAAGCTGGTAAGAACACTTGAAGACATTAGTCGAAGACATATTCCTTTCTTTCAGCAGACAGGTGAGAAGAAGGAAAAAAATGGAAATATATTTGAGATGCTTCTGTACTTTCAAAGGCCTCAGTTAAAGACCAAATGGAAAGTGGTCTTTACTTTTTTATGAATTATTTGTTTAATTAGTTATTCCCTTGTATACACTTGGAAATATTTACTTTAAAAATGCTGTAAAATTCTCTGATTAAAGATACCATGTGTCTTTCAAACATTATATTAAATAATTGATTGTTAGGTTAGTTCCCAAGAACATGGGGTTCCAGCTGGTTGTTCTGTCATACTGTGTGTTAATCTTTAGTAATTGCTGAGCCTGATGCTCTGTTGTGATTGATTTTTAGAATTGGTTTTCTCTGCATAGTATTCAGATTACACTGACCAGAGCCACTCTGCTAAACTGTATTGGAGTGGCCGAGGACAGTTTTTGTTGTGAACCATGCCTATCCGAGTTACACAGTCAGTATGTGAAGGTTAAGACATTTCGTCATTTTCTAGTGCTTTAGTTCACTACACAGCACCTATTAGGGACGTAAAATAGCGGCAGCTAAATGTCACTTTCATAAATGTATTAACAAACAAGGGAGGGGTTGTCATAAAATAATATGCAGAAATTGTAAACACAAAGAGGTCGTATTTAAGTAATCTTCTGCTTCTATGTCGAATTCGTCATTAAACAAAATGTTTTCCCCCTCAGGCAAGGGAGCGATACCAGCAGGGAAACGGCGGAGTAACTGAAAGGACCAGGCTCCTGTCTGAGGTACGCTCCATGCTCTGGCTAGACTTCGCACCCCGTCTGTCAGTCGGGCTCCAGCTTGTCAGAGCCATCAGATGGTTGAAGACCCTTACGTCTGTGGGCTCGTTACGTCAGTAATTGCTTCCTGTGGCTTTAAAACATTTCCCTTAGTAGAAAAATCCTAATTTTCTTATCAATGAATCAATTATTTATTTATACACTTCCTATTTCCATAAATAGTTTGAAGTTGCTGTATTACTTATATTCAACATAAAACCTATTCATAATATTAATGAATTTCTAGCCTTCCTTAATCTCGATTTTTTAGATAGTAATTAATATATACAAGTGTAGGTAAGTACTGTCTGAGGAGTTATAACAAATTTTAATGAGATTGTGCATAGAGTAAGATTTGTTTCTAGTAACTTCTGTTGATAGCTTGTGTGACCTTGGTATTGTTCTGTCCACAAATTGGGAATGATGTATAACCCCTTCCTTCTGATAACTTCTGGAATAATGACACATGTTGTTAGATTTGTTTTCATGATCTTGCAAGAGAGGTAGGAACTGATATATGTATTTCTGTTTTCACTAAGCAGCTGAGGGGGGAAAACCTTGTAACAAAGTCAGTAGCCAATATAAGACTAAAACCCAAGGTTATCTTTAGTTACAATCCAGTATAATTGTCACAGACTTTAATAGAACTAAGTGTATTTTATAGAGATTGCATAAGGAATAAATACTTAGTTTAAAATACTAAAAATATAACATTAGAAATATTTAGAATCTAATCCATTGGTGCTCTTGGCAAACAGAACGTTATGTGGAAGTAAAGTGTTCACTTACGTTAGGTAAATGAACACTTAAGGGAATCTAGGGAACTATTTTGTTCTTTTGAAGTAGGTAGTTATCCCCAGTTGTAAAGTTTCAGTTGCCTGAAAAAAAATTAATTTGCTTTACTTGGACGAGCACTTTATTGCCAGGGAAGATTTCAGTCACCAGTGTGATAAAAATAAAACCTACTGAGTTACAATAATTATGCCTTAGTTTTAGATCATATCAAAAGTTGCAGTTTCTAAAGATTGTAGTTTTTGCCCATATTAAATGCTAGTTTTGGATTTTGCTAATAGTAGAGGCTAATAATAGAGCACTTGCTGATGAAGATCAAAGACCACAGCCTTCAGTTTGGATTACACCTCAACATAAAGAAAACAAAAATCCTCACAAATGGACCAACAAGCAACATCATGGTAAATGGAGAAAAATATTGAAGTTTTCAAGGACTTTACTTGGATCTGTAATCAATCCCCATGGAAGCAGCAGTCCAGAAATCAAACTATGCATTGCAGTGGGGAGATCTGCTGCAAAAGACCTCTTTAAAATGTTGAAAAGCAAAGACGTCTCTTTGAGGACTAAGGTGCACCTGACCCAAGCCATGGTGTTTTCAGTCACCTCATATGTGTGTGAAAGCTGGACAATGAATAAGGAAGACCAAAGAAGAATTGATGCTTTTGAATTACAGTGCTGGCAAAGAATGTTGAATATAGCATGGACTGCCAGACGAACGAACAAATCTGCCTTGGAAGAAGTACAGCCAGAATGCTTCTTAGAAGCAAGGATGGCAAGACTTTGTCTCATGTAATTTGGACATATTATCAGGAGAGACTAGTCCCTGGAGAAGGACATCATGCTTGATAAAGTAGAGGGTCAGGGAAAAAGAAGGAAACCCTCGACGAGATGGATTGACACAATGGCTTCAACAGTGGGCTCAGACGTAGCAAGCGTTGTGAGAATGGTGCAGGACTGGGCAGTGTTTCAGTCTGTTGTACATAGGCTCGCTATGAGTCGGGACCAACTCAATGGAACCTAACAGCAACAAAATAGTAGTATAATCTCTATTTTGAATATGGATAAGAACCAATATAACAGTGTAGTATGCTTCTCGGAGTTCAAGGTTTGGATTGAGCAGTAGCACATTTTTATGTATTGCCATATGGTATTAAGCATTTTTTTTAGTGTCCTTTTTTTATAAAGGGAAAGGTGACATATTCTCTTATAAAACTGTAATATTAAGAAAGAGACCTAGTGAACCTTTAAAAATCCAAAATCTTTTTAGGATGTTTAAACTTTTAATTAGTAACTGAATCTTAGAGAATGGCATGGTAGATGCTGTGAGGTAACTGGAAGGTTTAAGTGCCTAGTGCTAGAACAACAACTGCAATCATTTTTAAACTGTCGTGTTACAACCTGAGAAAGCTAACAAGAAAGCAGTTTGGCGGAGTTTAACAATAGGAGCCTTCTCAGAAGATGAAAAGCTTTGGATATCTGCATGCTTTATCTCATTATTCACATTATGTCAAGAATATCCCTAATATCCTCCTAGCCCTTTGTATGTGTTTAATATCTAAATTAATTTTTTTCAATATATCATTCAGAATTTTTCAACACTTATGAAACCTTTTTTCCCTGAGGAAAGGTTACAGAAGAATTAGAGAAGGTGAAGCAGGAGATGGAAGAAAAGGGCAGCAGCATGACTGACGGCGGTGAGTGGGCAGGAGACAGACGGGGCAGGAGGCCAGTCCACAAAGTAGTGCTAGCAAACCCAGTTCTCAGTTGGGTACGTGGTGCAACAGTGATGTCCAGTAATCAGCCTACTCTTTTCCTTAAAAATCAACTGAGAATGAGAAGCATAGCTTTTTTTAAACTACCATTTAGATTTTTTGTTTGTTTCAAATTGTATTGATTCAGGGATAGAATGGTAAATATTTAAATATACACTTTTTAATCCAATTTAAAAAATAGCATTTCATTCTGTTTTCTTGCAGTGAGCTTCACTTTTCCATTTTCTGTACAAAAGGACACTAAGTGCATGCCTAGATGACACTAAGGCAGTAATGTCACGGCCTGACAGGGTAGGCTCAGGGAGAGAAAAATTAATAATCCTTCTGTCGACATCCTCCATCCTGGCCTGCTTACTACGACATGGCCCGGCAGAAACTCCCCGAGACTGTTCCAAGCCCTACAAAGAGTTTTAGAGTGACCATTCAAAGGGGATGTATAGGGGGTTTTTGGCAACATTGTTTTGAATGAGCCCATTACCTAGATATCAAAGGTAATTCTCCTTTCCCCTTCTCCCCATTTGTATCCCCTTTTCCTGCCCATAAACTCATATTGAGGACATCCTTAAACACCCTTTAGCAGCTCTTCCCGTAGAAAAGGAAGACGGTACAGGCGCCATACATCAAATGCTGCATCATTTCCCATCCTAAAATCTAAGGTGTTTAAAATGCCACAGCAAAACTGTGAATATCAGCAAGTTGTTGGCTGTGTTTTTAACCCTATTTTTGGCTTAGGATTAAGTGAGGAGAATGTCATACAATTGAATGTTTTTATTCCGTGCTGTTTTCATTCCACAGCTCCTTTGGTGAAAATTAAACAGAGCTTAACCAAACTGAAACAAGAGACTGTTCAGATGGACATTAGAATCGGTGTTGTGGAGCACACATTACTGCAATCAAAACTGAAGGAGAAATCCAACATGACGAGGGACATGCATGCTACAGTTATTCCAGAACCTACAATAGGCTCTTATTAAAACATATTGTTTTCCATGCTTTTGATTTGTTGTTTTTTTAATATCAAGTTATATTTCATGTTGCATGGTTTTCAGAACACAATTATATACCTCTTAAAGTATGTTGAATGGATATTTTTTACATATATACACACGTATTGTTTCATGATGATTATGGATGGTTAAAGCCTTTAAATTGAATACAATATTTAATAAAGTAATTAAAAATTCTCACTCTCAGAGAAGCTTACTAATTATTCCATATGTTGAATTTCCCACCTGGTTGGCTCGTTTTTCTTTCTGTTCCTTGCACTAGCCAGTGTATATGACCCATGCTCTCTGGAGGTGGTGTTCCTGCTGTCCCCATGTAGACCTTTGACACGAGCCTGACCCTTCGCTTTGGTCCACCAGTGCGGTGACCCAAGTTTTTCTGCTCCTAGAAGAACCCAAGCCACCCATGCCTCAGCTTTAGGGCTGCCTGAAATAACAATGTTAAAAACAAGCCTCAGCAAAAACTCAGTGTTCTTATTTTCATTCGAAGTTTATTATTTATCATGAGTTTTTCACAGCGTATAAAAAATCTAAAGCCACCTAATAAGTATAAATATTTCAATCATGTTTGACTCTGCTCCCAGAGTGATGAAAGAGTATGTACACATCTCAGTTTTCCCTTTTGCTGTGGCTTCAGCGGTACAGAGGAGCCATTTTGTAGGTGAAAGAAAGATGATCAATCTTGGAAAGACCAGCCTCCCACTACTGACGATTGTAACATACATAGCTCACTCTCTACACTGGGCTTTCTGAATTGGTGAATTAAATAATATTAGAGTGACCAGACTTAGCACTGAGGGAAGCTGGGCAGGGAAGCACAAACCAGGAGATAGCTGACATTTATTTTAAAAAAGAAAAAAAAATTTTGGTGGCAAAGTTTTGATAAGAATCCTGTTAGGTATAGAACGACAAAAGTAATGAATTCACTTTATCATATTTTTACCTAATACTTTTCTACCCTGAATTTTTTTCTTATATCCCCATATACATCTCTCTGTCTCTGTTTTCTCTTTCACACACACACATCTTCCCCTCAAACTCTCTCTAGTTTTTTAGATAAGAAAAAATCAGTGTGTATAAACTATTACTCAAGAGAGTAGCAATCAATAGAATGACAGATAAGCTGGTTTATTTGATTTGTACTTCAACAGGAAGAGAGAAGGGAAAAAAAAAGAAATAATAGGCAGTTCGACTACATCTGAAAATTTTCTTTTCCTTTATTGTCATTGAGAGGAGTCTAGTAGAAAGAGTGAAAGCTAACCTTCCCACAAGCTAATGTTGATTTGCTGCGGACTTATTTGCATAGGTATTATCATGGCTGAGCAGTTTTCTGATGAATTCAGCAATGCAGAGAACTTCAGGGTAAATCAAAAAAAAAAAAAAAACAAATCAAAGCTCTCCATAAAACAGCCTTTTGCTCAGAAGCAGAGTGTACGGTATTTTGTGCAAACACACAGTAATCTAAGAACTCTTCCAGTGAGTAATATGACCTGCCTAATTTTGTTTCCTTCTGTGAAATAGTCCAGTTTACTCAGGTTGGGCTGGGTGTCCCTCCTCTCTGCTCCCATAGAACACCGTACACACCTCTAATACAGAAGTTATTACACTTCATGATAATCAATGCTCCTTTTTCTTCTGTCTTCCCTAATAGATTGAGCTGCTTTTGAATAGGGACAAAGTCATTCATTTTCATATTCCTAGCCCAGCACCTAGCACATTAAAAGCGTCCAGTAAAAAATTTGAATTACTAAGTGGAGGGATAGATGACTGGCATTGTGCAATTTAGGGGTCTCTTCTAGTGGCTTGTCTACAACACAGGAATTTAAAGACTTCAAGCCTGTGAGCTTTGGCACAGTTTCAAGATAGCAATTAAAACTTACAGTCTTTTCTATGGTTTTGATTGAAATTGAAGGCATCAGTATGAACTCGAGCATTTTTTACACATAACGTCGTCGTTAGGTGCCATCGACCTGGCTCGAACGCATAGCGATACTGTGTACGACAGAACGAAACGCTGCTCGGTCCTGTGCCAGCCTCACTGTTGTTGTTATGCTTAAGCCCATTGTTGCAATCACTCTGCCATTCCATCTCACGGAGGTTCTTCCTCTTTTTCACTGACCCTGTACTTTACCAAGCATGATGTCCTTCTCCAGGGACTGATCCCTCCTGACAACATGTCCAAACTATGTGAGATGTACTCTGATCATCTGTGCCTCTAAGGAGCATTCTGGTTGCACTTCTTCCAAGACAGGTTTCTTCATTCTTTTGTCAGTCCACGGTATATTCAGTATTCTTCGCCAACACCACAATTCAAGGCGTCAGTTCTCCAGTCTTCATTGTTCATCCACCATCCAGCTTTCACATGCATAGGAGGGGATTGAAAACACCATGGCTTGGGTCAGGCGCACTTTAGTCTTCAAGGTGACATCTTTGTTTTTCAGCACTTTAAAGAGGTCTTTTGCAGCAGATTTGCTCAAGGCAGTGCATCTTTTGATTTGACTGCTGCTTCCGTGAGTGTTGATCGTGGATCCAAGTAAAATGAAATCCTTTGACAATTTCAATCTTTTCCCCATTTATCAAGATAGTGGTGCTTATTGGTCCCGCTGTGAGAATTTTTGTTTTCTTTGTGTTGAGATGTAATCCATACTGAAGGCTGTGGTCTTTGATCTTCGTCAGTAAGTGCTTCAAGTCCTCTTCACTTTCAGCAAGCAAGGTTGTGTCATCTGCATAACGCAGGTTGTTAATGATTATTCCTCCAATCCTGATGCCCCATTCTTCTTCATATAGTCCAGCTTCTCAGATTATTTGCTCAGCATACAGATTGAATAAATATGGTGAAAGGATACAACCCTGACACACACCCTTCCTGACTTTAAACTACACGGTATGCCCTTGTTCTGTTTGAACGACTGCCTCTTGATCTAGGTACAGGTTTCTCATGAGCACATTTTAGTGTTCTGGACTTTCCATTCTTTACAATGTTAGCCATAATTTGTTGTGTTCCACATTGTCAAATGCCTTTGCATAGTCAACAAAACACAGGTAAACAAACATCTTTCTGGTATTCTCTGCTTTCAGCCAAGATCCATCTGACATCAGCAGTGATGACCCTGGTTCCACGTACTCTTCTGAATTTGGCTTGAATTTCTGGCAGTTCCCTCTTGATGTACTGTTGCACCTGCTTCTGAATGATCTTCGCAAAATTTTACTTGCGTATGATATTAATGATGTTGTTCGACAAATTTTGCATTCAGTTGGATCACCTTTCTTTGGAATGGACATAAATCTATCTCTCTCTTTTTTTTTTCTTCCAGTCAGTTGACCAGAAAGCTGTCTTCCAAATTTCTTAACATAGGTGAGTGAGTACTTCCAGCACTGCATCTGTTTGTTGAAACATCTCAATTGGTATTCCCTCAATTCCGTGAGCTTGGTTTTTTGCCTTTCCCTTCAGTGCTGCTTGGACCTCTTCCTTCAGTACCATAGGTTCTTGATCATATGCTACTTCGTGAAATGCTTGAACATTGACCAATTCCTTTTGGTACAGTGACTCTGTGTATTCCTTCAATCTTCTTTTGATATTTCCTGCGTCATTCAATATTTTCCCTGTAGAATCTTTCAGTATTGCAACTTGAGGCTTGACTTTTTTTTTTTTTTTTTCCCAGTTCTTTCAGCTTGAGGAATGCTGAGCATGTTCTTCTCTTTTGGTTTTCTATCTCCAGGTCTTCGTACATGTCATTATAATATTTTGCTTTAGCTTCTCAAGCCGCCTTTTGAAACTTTCTGTGCAGCTCTTTTACTTCATCATTTCTTCTGTTCGCTTTAGCTGTTCAGTGTTCAATAGAAATTTTCAGAGTCCCTTCTGATATCCATTTTGGTCTTTTCTTTCTTCCTTGTCTTTTTAATGACTTCTTGCTTTCTTCATGTATGATGTCCTTGATGTCATTCCACAACTCTTCTGGTCTTCAGTCATTAGTGTTCAACCCGTCAAATCTATTCTTGAGATGGTCTCTAAGTTCAGGTGGGATATACTCAAGGTTGTACTTTGGCACTCGTGGACTTGGTCTAATTCTCTTCAGCTTCACCTTGAGCTTGGTCTGTTCTGCCCCTGGTCTTGTTCTGACTGATGATATTGAGCTTTTCCATTGTCTCTTTCCACAAATGTAGTTGATTTGATTCCTGTGTATTCTGTACAGTGAGGTCCACAAGTATAGTTGCCATTTATGTTGTTGAAAACAGGTATTTGCAATGAAGAAGTTGTTGACTTTGTTTCTAAGGACCATTCTGGCTGTACTTCTTCCAAGATGGATTTGTTCATTCTTCTGGCAGTCCATGGTATATTCAATATTGTTTGCCAACACCATAATTCATAGGTTTCAATTCTTCTTTTGTCTTCCTTATTCATTGTCCAGCCTATAAGACAATTGAAAATTCCATGGGTTGGGTCAAGTGCACCTTAATCCTCAAAGTGGCATCCTTGTTTTCAACACTTTAAAAAAGTATTTTGCAGCAGATTTGCCCAACACAGTACGTCATCTGATTTCTTGACTTCTGCTTACATGGGTGTTGATTGTGGATGCAAGCAAAACGAAACCCTGACAACTTCAATCTTTTCAGCCATGTTTATCATGAAGTTGCTTGCATGTCCAGTTGTGAGGATTATTGTTTTCTTTACGTCAAGGTGCTGTCCATACTGAAGGTTGTAGTCTTTGATCTTCATCCGTAAGTGCTTCAAGTCCTCTTCACTTTCAGCAAGGAAGGTTGTTTCATTTGCATATCACAAATTGTTAGAGACTTCCTCCAATCCCGATGCCCACTTTTCTTCATATAGTCCAGCTTCTAGGATTATTTGCTCAGCATACATTGAATAAGTATGGTGAAAAGATACAACCTTGGGCACACCTTACCTGGCTTTAACCATGCAGTATCCACTTCTTCTATTTGAATGATTGCCTCTTTGGTCTTCGTGCAGATTCCTCATGAGTACAATTAAGTGTTCTGGAATTTCCATTCTTTGCAACATTATCCATAATTTGTTACGATCTACACTGTCGAATGCCTTTGCATAGTCAATAAAACACAGGTAAACATCCTTCTGGTATTCTCTGCTTTCAGCCAAGATCCATCTGACATCAGCAATGATATCCCTGGTTCCACATCCTCTTCTGAATCAGGCTTGAACTTCTGGCAGTTCCCTGTCAATGTACTGCTGCAACGGCTTCCGAATGATCTGAGCAATATTTTACTTGTGTCCGATATTAATGATATTGTTCCATAATATCTGCATTCAGTTGGATCACCTTTTTTTGGAATAGGCATAAATCTGTGTCTCTTCCAGTCATTTGGCCAGGAACTGTCTCCCAAATTTCTTAACATAGCCGAGTGAGTGCTTGCAGTGCTGCAGCCCTTTGTTGAAACATCTCAACTGGTATTCCCTCAATTCCTAGAGCCTTGTTTTTCGCCTTTCTCTTTAGCGCTGCTTGGACTTCTTCCTTCAGTGCCATAGGTTCATGATCATATGCTACTTCCTGAAATGTCAACCAATTCCTTTTGGTACAGTGACTCTGTGTATTCCTTCAATCTTCTTTTGGTGTTTCCTACATTGTTCAATATTTTCGCTGTAGAATCCTTCAATGTTGCAACTCGAGGCTTGAATTTTTCTTCAGTTCTTTCAGCTTGAAAAATGCAAAGCATGTTCTTCCTTTTGGTTTTCTAACTCAAGGTCTTTATAATTATAATACTTGTCTTTATATAATACTTGTCTTCTTGAGCCATCCTTTGAAATCTTCTGTTCAGCTCTTTTACATTTCTTCATTCACTTTCGCCACTTTATGTTCAAAAGCAAGTTTCAGAGTCTCTTCTGACATCCATTTTGGTCTTTTCTTTTTTTCCTGTCTTTTTAATGACCTTTTACTTTCTTCACGTATGATGTCCTTGATGTCATTACACAATTCCTCTGATCTTTGGTCATTACTATTCAGTGTGTCAAATCTATTCTTGAAATGGTCTCTAAATACAGATTGGATATATTCAAGGTGGTATTTTGGCTCTTATGAACTTGCTGTAATATTTTTCAGCTTCAACTTGAACTTGCTTATGAGCAGTTGATGGTCTGTTCCTCAGCTGGCCCCTGGCCTTGCTCTGACTAATGGCTTTTCCATCATCTCTTTCCACAAATATATTCTATTTGATTGCTGGCTACTCCATCTTTTGACTTCTGCATGTATAGTCACCATTTACTTTGCTGAAAAAAGGTATTTGCAAAAAAGAAGTCCTTTGTCTTCCAAAATCTTATCACGCGATCTCCAGCATCTTTTCTATCACCGTGGCCGTATTTTCCAATTACTGATCCTTCTTGTTTCCAAGTTTCGCATTCTAACCACCAGTAATTATCAATGCACCTTGATTGCATGTTTGATCAATTCCAGGCTGCGGAAGCCGCACCACCAAGGAAACTCCCCTTACATCAGATCACAAAATTGAGGAAAATTACATAATACTGAGAATCGTGGTCTAGCAAGTTGACATATACCATTAACCATCACAATATGTGTGTGTGTGTGTTTGTATATGTACACACAGACTAACGTAATAATAATAAAGGAAATATGGTAGATTTTCAAGAATCTAGGGAAAGGATATTCAGAAATTTATTGTACTTTTTGTGGTTCTATAAATCTGGAATTATTTCAAAATGTGAAGTTTGAAAGATTATGGTTCTTGAAGATTATATGCTCTGCATGGAAGTCAGCCTCTACCTAAATCAAGGAGTTATTAAGCCAGTTGAAATAATTTGGCCTCCCCAGTAAAATTTTGTGGCCCATAACAATAAGTCTTAAGCTTATACTTTTGTAATCATTGATTCACTGACCAAGGAGGAACAATTTTTGACAACTCTAAAGAAGTTCTTTCTACTGTCCTCTAATTTACCTAGGTCAACATTTTCCATGAGCTTTACAGAAAGACAAAAGTTTCTGTAATCAGGCAAACTTGAGAAATGTTAAACAAGTTTCATTTTCTTTGAGACTTTTCTACTTTATGAATATACAGGCAGTGAATATAGTTTTATTTTTTATTTATTTTTTTTTTGTCGTAGTTATCTACTGTTGCTATAACAGAAATAGCAGAAGTGAATGGCTTTAACAAACAAAAATATATTCTTTCACAGTTTAAGAGGCTAGAAATCTGAATTCAGGCTGCCAGCTCTAGGGAAGGCTTTCCCTCTCTGTCAGCTCTGGAGGAAGGTCTTGTCTCCATTCAACATATGTGGGCCTGGTGTTCCTTGGAGATCTCCGTGTGTCTTGGCATCAATTTTCCCCTAGGTCTAGGAGGTCCTCAGCACAGGGACCCTGGTTCCAAAGGATGCATTACGCTCCTGGCTCTTCTTTATTGCTGGTGGTGAGGTCCCTCTCTCTGCTGACTTCTCTCTGTTTTTATCTCTTGTAGGCAGTGGAGGGCAGTGACTCAAGATACTTCCCACCTTAATCCTGCCTCATTAACATAACAAACATAACCTAATCCTCATTAACATGACCTAATCCTGCCTCATTAACATAAGGGACAACTCATGTCCAAACGGGACCATAACCACAGGCATAGAGGCTGGAATTTACAACACATCACAAAATGGGAATAATTACATCAAATCACAAAAAGGAGGCCTACCACACAATACTGGAAATCATGGCCTAGCCAAACTGACACATATTTGGGGGGCACACAATTCAACCCATGACATTTTCAAATACATAATCACAGAGCCTTTGCTCTCTAGAACACACTTAAAGGATGCAGATTTAGGTAAATGAGCGTGTGTAATCAGTGGACCTGTGTAAGAAGATGAGGAACCGCGTGCTACTCTGATTCGTAGTGTCCTGTGTCCATGGTTGACAAGCATGCAGTGGTCTTTGAATGTCAGTTACATTTGAGGATTTGGGAGTCTTTGTAGAGAACCTAGGGTTACATGGCTGAATACTTCCCGAAACTCTTCTATACAAACTGAAAAGATTTTTTTTTTTAGTTTTTAAAGCAGTCTATTGCAACAATGCAATTGCAGTAGTTAGAATGCACTCCCCCATTTTGTGGTTAAATACCAACAACCATTGTCATAGTTTCTTAGCTTTTCTTTAAAACTTAATGTTTCTAACAACCAAGTCACAAATCCAAAAACTTTATATCAAAAAAGGAAGAATGGCATTTTAGAGGATATAAACAACTTGGACTTACCAGTTTGTTTTTCTTTTTATTTTTTTGGACAAAACTTTTTTGGAATTTAAAATACAGGAGAGAGGACAGCAAGGATCATGCTTATCTTAATATGTCCTAAATAACAAGTCTCAAGCATTAAAAAAAAAAATTTCCATAATTGCATGCTTCTGATATAGACATACAAAGTTCAAAGCTGTGATTTGTTGACTCGCCATCAGCGCCTCATTAGGGACCTGCCTTGGTCCCCTCCCTGCTTTGTCCTTGCACTGTTCCATGCTACAAGGACACTTTTCAGTCAACCATCAGGCAATACCCTACAGTCCATCACCTGCCCTGCCCATCCCTACTTGAGAAACTTGATTAGACCTATAGATCCTGTACATAGCTCATTCTCTATGGCTCAGTAGTTACCACCTACTTATCACCTTCTTACCCTGCAAACCATTCTTTAGGTTAAGAGCCTCTAAAATTCCTAACTCTGGTTGTACACCAAAATCAACACAGAAACTTTTTAAAAACTTTTTTAAAAAATTAGCACGGGAGAGGTGGGGCACAGTTGGCAGATAAAATGGTATCCATTTTCCCATCTATCCTTAATTCTTATTTCATAGGTCTTGAGTGGGACTGGGGGTCAGAATTTTTTAGAAGTCCCCCAGGTGATTTTAATGCAGCTTATTTAAGAACCACTTTTGGGAGCAGCCATTCTAGAAAATTTTCCTGGCTACAAGTAAACAGATTTCACATCTTAGACCTGAAGAGGTCTGTAAAGAGGATCTAAAAGAATGTTTCTTAAAGTGTAGACCATGGGCTACATACATTAGCCTCAGCTTAGGTGAGCTATAACAAGTAACGTAGGTAACTTAATACACACTAGATTTTGAGACATACTGATATCAAAAACTCACTTAAAAAAAGTCAGGAAACCAAAGCCCAAATAGGTTGAGTGACCTGCAGTTTACAAACCAAGTTTACGAACTGCATTGTTTTCTAAATGGTTCTCAAGTTAGTTGGGAACAGGCTCCCAGAAACTTCACATTCACAGCTTCTGCCACCCAACCTGTCCTATCCATATTCCAAATCAATATTATACAGTCATGTTGCCGTTCATGTCCAATGACTTGTGGTTTCTTTTTTTTTTTTTTTTTCCCTACTCCCTGTGTAAAGGCTTGTGGCTAGAATACTGTGTCAGGAATCCAGATACCTTGATTCCAATTCCAAGTCTGCCAGCAACTTTCTACATTATTTTAGCACATTGCTTATCCTCAAGTCTCAATCTTCTGCAAAGTTAGGAGTAACTAAACCAAACCAAACCAAACCCACTGACGACTACTCAATTCCAACTTATAGTGACCCTATAGGACAGAGTAGAACTGCATTATAGTGTTTCCAAGGCTGCAAATCTTTACGGTAGCAGACTGCCACATCTTTCTCCCACAGAGCAGCTATGCGGGTTTGAACCACCAATGAGGCGTGATGGATCACTTCTGCATGGCCTTTCTTGCCACGGTCTTGTAACTCCCACCAAACGATATAGTGGGGCCATGCTAATAAAGTATATAAAACCGTAACAAGGAAATTCGTCAGTTTTGCCATCCTGCTAGACTTCAAAGAAAACCAGTTCTAGAGCAGAGGGAGGATCTCATCACTACCAAGGAAGAACATTCAAGAGCAGAGCGTGTCCTTTGGGCCTGGGATCCCTGAGCTGAGAAGCGCCTGGAACCAAGAGACAGAGAGACAGGCAGAGAGAGAGAGATGTAACACTGAAGATGGCTAGAAGCGGTGGCAGAGAAATGGCAGCAGGATAGACTGGCAGGAGATAGCATGGTGGACTTCCCAGCCTAGGGAGCGAGAAGGCTGATTGTCTTTGGGCAGGAGGCTTGCTGGCAGAGTAGGGTGCCTTAGGGCATTTATCAGCAGAGCTAAAATAGCTTTTTAACACTTGCTGGAGTAGGGCAGAAGCCGAGAGCCAGAGAGGCTGTCCTGATGGAAGAACTGTATGCTGAGTATTCCTGAACCTGAACTGTAACCTGTTACTTCCCTATGAAAATAAGCCCCATAATTGTGAGTATGGACTCTGAGTTCAGTGTGGCCATTACAATGAATTATCAAACCTAGCAGAGAAGTAAAGAGTGCCATGGGAGGGACGGTTGACGTCAGAATTTGTAAAGATGGCGAAGAGAGGATGCATATCTAACCTCTGCCTCCTAGGAATCAGCCTTGGGCTGTTGGTCTTTATTCTTCTTTCCCCTTGTGAAGTTAGAGGAGATCAGACAACGCCTTCCCCCACGCCATTTTTGCAGCAGACCTTACGGTTAGCAACTGAGAGCTTAACCACCGTGACACCAGGGCTCCTTAAAGTTAGGGGAAGGACTAGAATATTCTGAAAGCTTCAAGTCATAAAATTGCATGATTTTAAATCTTTAGCAGGCTTTCCTCCACTGTTGACAATAACTTACAATTATGTGCTGGAGTTGGCTCTTACCTGCTAGCTCCTAAGAGCTGATTGTCAGATATTCAGAAGCTTTGAGAGCCAGTTATTAAACTGTTGATAGCTTAAGATCAGCTCATGACAGCAATATTTACACCATGGAACAACAACAACCACCGCTCAAATTATGGCCTAAAAAAACACAGCCACTTACCAGTACATCGCCAATAATATGCATTATAATGTCAGGTAAGCCAGAAACTAATCGCAGTAAATATATGACAGAATGCTCCGCCCTATTTTAAGGTAGATTATTACAGCACTGATTGAATTAGACCAGATTTGTAATTTGTTCTCAAAAACCATTACATAAGGCTACTCAGTGCGTCAAGTTCATCCTCTGCGTCATTTCACTGATGTTACTTTACCACCTTCCTGGCACCAGTTCCTTTTACTGCATCTCAAATCAATAGACGAAACCAGCACAAACGTATTCCTGCAGGACAGATTCAAAGATCATGCTTGTGTAGCTGAAATAATATAGAATAACAACTAGTCCAATTATGTGACATAAAAAAACCAACTAATTCTGTTCACTGCTTCATTGATCCATTTAATTGTGTAGCAGCTTCCTACTGATGGTGGGAAATATCCCTGACCCGACCATGCTGAAACTGGCCAGAGTTTTCTAGAACCATAAATTTCAATAAGGATTCTATATAACACACATAAACTAAAAGTCATGCCAGAGTTTATTATATTTTTCTTAGTTTTGCTGACCTATTTCTCTTGAATATGATCTGATTTCTCTTATGCTTGCTAGGCTTCTTTAGTCATTAAATGTTAGCATATACTTATGTTCATGACTGGGTATTTTATTTCAGGTAGAGATTGTGTAAGTTATAAACCAGCTATTCATGCAATACAACCAAGAGCTGATGGATGATACTACATTTTGAGTGGAGTATTAGGTGCTGAGGGAAACAATGCAAATAAGCCCCCACAGTCTACTGTGACAAATATGTGTCCAAATTAGAAGGTTATACTGGTCCATAATAAAAATATAGACAGTTTTATTGAAGTTGAGATGAAGAAGTAATTCTAACTTGGAGGAAACAGAGGAGAATTCATAGGGGTGGTCCTTGAAGAATAAGTAAGAGTTCAGTGGCAGAGAAAAATGGAAAGGGACCTTCCAGGCAAAGGGAGGGACACAAAGTCATGGGAGTGTGGAAGAGCATTAAGGGATCAGATGGTGGAGGGAAGTATTAGGAGGATGCTAGGGGAGAAAGAAAGACTGAATGGAGGGTTTCAAATGACAGGCTAAGGAGTAAGCACGAAAAGTGAGTGAAGCAAATAAACACACCCTGTTAGGGTTGCCTCCAACTTACAGTGACCCTAAAAGACAGAATAGAGCTGCCCCACAGGGTTTCCTAGGCTGTAATCCTTATGGAAGCAGACTGCCACATCTTTTTCCCAGAGAGTGGCCGGTGGGTTGGAACCACCAAACTTTTGGTTGAAAGGGTAACCACTGCCCCACCAAATAAGCATAATATGACATAATATAATTATAGAGTTATAGGCAGTGGAACACAGTTGAGGAAAAATGAATCCACTGAGAGAAATGGCTATTTGAATGAGGTCTTCTAGAATTTTATGAAGTGGAAAACAGAAACTATTCCAGGAAGAGGGATAACATGAGTAAAGGCACAGCGATGGCAACTAGGATTGTTGTTATCACTCTGTGAGCTGAGCACTGTGGTAAAAAGTACTGTGCAAATACTCCACTTGGGGAGGATCCAAAAAGCCCAAACCCACTGCCGTCGAGTTGATTCCGACTCATAGCGACCCTATAGGACAGAGTAGAACTTCCCCATAGAGTTTCCAAGAAGCGCCTGGTGGATTCGAACTGCCGACCTTTTGGTTGGCAGCCATAGCACTTAACCACTATGCTACCAGGGTTTCCCCAAAAAGCCCAGCACCCAGAAGACCCTGCATGGCCCTGGGCAGCTGTACAGCAGCCTTCACAGGACACTTCACAGAAGTTGCTGCTGACCCAGCAGCGCCACCTTCAGGCAGATTTCTGACCTCTCGGTAAGGAGAGCTGCTGCTGAGTCTGTTCGGACTCCTAGCGCCCCAAGTGCGTCCGACCAGAACTGGGCTCCATAGGGTCGTCAGTGGCTGGGTTTTCAGCAGTAGATCATCAAGTCTTCTGAGGAGCCTCTGAGTGGACTCGAACCTCCGACCTTTCGATTAGCAACCAAGTGCGTTAACCATTTGCTTGGTTTCCAAAACAAACCCACTGCCATCAAGTTGATTCTGATTCACAGCAACACTTTAGGGCAGAGTAAAACTGCCCCACAGGGTGCCAAGGTTGAAATCGTTAGGGAAGCTGACCGCGGTTTCTTTCTCCTGTGGAGCAGCTCACGGGTTCTAACCGCTGACCTTCTGGTTAGTAGCCAAGCTCTTTAAGCACTGCCCCATCAGGGCTCCTTTGCTTGGTTTAGGCGGATCCTGTTTAGTCCTAATCCCACTGAAGTTCTAGAAGGGGCTGGAGTGACTGGCCCAATACACACCAGTTGGCCAGAAGCAGTTCAGCTCCACTCACTGGTGTGTGCCTGTGGCTAGCTGGAATGGTACGAGGGCTGACAAGTTTCTGGAACTGGGGACAGATTCAGTCCTGGAGACAGGAGCCGACTACCTAGAAGCTGCACCTCAAACCTGGAGTGCGTAGATGGTTCAGAAACAGAGACTGGTCGAGGGCAGAGATGGTTCAGTGGTAGAATTCTCGCCTCGCCTTCCATGTGGCAGACCCAGGTTTGATTCCCAGCCAACACACCTCAAGCACAGGACCACTTGTCCGTCAGTGGAGGCTTGTGTGGTGCTTTGTTGCTGAACAGGTTCCAGCAGAGCTTCCAGACCAAGGCAGACGAGGAAAAAAGGCCTGGCAATCTACTTCTGAAAAATCACCCAACGATAACCCTATGGACCACCGTAAGTCAAGGACGGACTCCACGGCAGCTGACAACAGCCAGCACTGGTTAGAGAAAAGAAGCTGAGAAGAACTAGTCTCATAGGTTAAAGGAGAGGCAGATGCAACTTCTAGCGCTCCCTTTTCTGCCTTCCCTGGTCTCTTGTGGATCACATTTATTTCTAGTTCTGATTTGTAAGCGGAACAAACCTTCAAAAAGAAAACTCCTTTCACTGTAAAATGAAGGTAATGATGCCTCCCCCCCGGGGAAGTGGTTAGGGCTCTATGGGATAATATACATAACTGCACCTCTTAGGTGCTCAACGTGTGTTCCTTCTCACCACCTCTAGTGTGCTGCCCACCCACCGCTTCCCTGGGGGTCTGTGCTTTAGCTTAGGAGTCCTTTGATCTTATAATCAAAACAGAAACAACCTTGATTAACCTAGGTGTGGTTGATTTCTACATGATGGTTTAAGAGTAAGGAGAAAGAAAAGAATCAAGCCTTTGGTTTCCAAATCAGCATTCACAGTGTATTGAAAAGGTGTTCTTTGGCTATATCCTTTTTTGGGAGAGAAAATTGAAATAATCAGCTGAACAGAGTTGCCCTTCCAAATCCATACTGTTCGTCAGTGCTCTAGCAGACGTTTTCTCGCTGGTTGCTTAGCATTTGGGAAGTTCCAGGAAGCCAAAAGCAGCAAGACAATGAATCATTTGATGCTACTTATCCTTCCAGTTCTGGAGCAAGCCAATTTCCCAGAATCACCTTATAACAGGTCTGTTGCTTAGCTGTTATTTTCCAGCACTACCATTTTACAACTGCAAAGGCAGTGATCATTGGCCAGTTACCTTTTCCCCTCAGCAGAGCAGCCAGTGTTTGTGATTATAAGGGTCACCATTAGTTCCACCTCATGGGCCCACCTTTCCTGTAATATGTCTCATATAATCTCTCTTAGAAAACTCATTCGACTTTCAAAGCACAGTTCCATTATACACATATTAACTCCCTTACGGCCAGGAGGACCTATGATCTTTGACCAACCCAAAACAATTCTAAAGCAGTGTTTCTCAACTCTCAGCCTCCAGAAACGTGGCCAGGAATCCTCTCTACCCCCACCTTGGAGGTGGAACTGAGCTCCTAGAGAGAGAACGGGGAGGCAGGAGCTGACGGCTAGGCTGTTGCAAGGCTGGGCAGTCAACACATCTTTCCCTCCTGGTGGGACATCTCTATCACCAAAGCATCAATTGATCCCCAAGAAGAACACTCCAGTTTGTCTCACATACCTATGGATGTAGAGGTGTGAGTGTGTGTATGTATATACACACACCAATATTCAAAAACTAGGACAATTTTACGTGAACGTTCAGATTGCGTGCAGGCTTCAGCTGGTTTTCAGAAGATTCCACAACACCACACCCGCGTTCCTACCTATGACAATCAGTTCAAGATAGTAATGCTGTTTTGTACCTCAGTCCTCACTACACCCTATTGCCTCCCTAAAATGAGGTTATCAGTTGCAGTTCTGAATACTAAATATTGTGGTACTGGATTACAAGGATTTTTATCTTGCCTACTTCTTTCCTCTGCATTACCTGCTTACCTGGCAGGCATTTAAGTTGAACCATTCACTAAAAAAAAAAAAAAAAATTTTTTTTTTTTAGTGAATTCTCGCTGCTTGCCAGAGTTTAATCACCACAGTAGCCACCAGCATCGCCAGGCCACGTTTAACCATCCCCTTTCAGAAAAGGAACAATCAACAGGTTGTTTTCCTCTCAGTGAATCCCTAAAGATCATGGGATAGACTCTGTTCCAGGCCCCTAAGGCCAACCAGTGACCGGGAGAATGTTCCCTGGGGCTCAAACGCATGCTGGAAAGGCTCTGAGTTTGGCACGAGGTCCCTTTGCATTTTCTGGCTCTTCCAGGGGACAGAAAACTAACTCCCTTCCTAAGCCAGTTCAGCATGAGCTGAACGAAAAGAAGATTCTGTTTTGCTGTTGGTATTATTAAAGTGGAGCTCTGTGGTGCAGCGTTTAAGAGCTTAGCTGCTAACCAAAAGATCAGCAATTCAAATCCATCAGCCGCTCTTTGGAAACCCTGTGGGGCGGTTCTCCGTCCTATAGGGTCGGTATGAGTTGGAATAGGCTCAATGGCAGTGGGTTTGGTTTTGGTTTTATTATTGAAGTATTGACATCCCTATGTTTTATATCTGTAGATGCATTCTTTGTATATAGCCTATATACATATTTTACACATATGTAGGCCTGCTTGCAAAGTTAAAAATTTAAATGTATTAGTCTATTGTTCAGCATAGGATGGAGCACCTGGTCTAGAGTGCTCTGGACTTGTTGCTCAGGATCTCAGGAAAGTATCCTATGTAGACATTAATAACAAGTTAATCTTTAATGGGCCTTATTCGACTGACCAGCTGACACATCCATTCTCGCTGAAGCTTCTCATTGATCCCTAGAGGTACACGGGGCAGAAATCATTGCCTTGATCTAATGAAAAGGAGACTGAGGCTGCCCAAGGCCACTCAGGTGGCTGGGGTGGAGTGGGAGAAAAGCAGGCCTCCCGGCTGGCTGCCCTAGCCTCTTCTGGAGACTGATGCCTAGCTAGAATCCAGGGGACATTTGCCACACAGCTCTGAATGAGTGGGTGACCCAAGGTGCCTAGCAGTTAGTACATAAGAAGATAAAGCAGAGTATTAAAAGTACATGTGCAGTCTCGTGAAAGTTGCTAGGTATTGTGTTGGAGTTAGAGCCTTGAAGCAGTTGTTAAGATACCCTGGAATGAAAAGGGTCATGGTTTGAATGTGCTCCTTTATCTCACTAATTCTGTAACTCAATTTTTATCAAGAACCTCAGACCTGAAGAGTTTAAACTGCATTTTGAAGCATATCTCATTAATGTTCACCATACCCTCAAAGGATGCAAGGCATATATCATTATCTTCATGTTTCAGATGGAAATATGGAAGTGAAAAGAAGCATAGCCATTTGTGAGGGTTCAGATTTCAGAGACGGTTTTCTTTTAGCACCATCATCCATGTCCGACTCAGTTCGTTCTCCCCTGTAAGAAGCAACACGGAAATAAACCAAGTGGGATGCTGCCATTTCAGTGTCGCAGTCTGACCAAAATAATAGGACCAAGCGCTAAGTCTGTGATGAAGCGAGACTGGCAGAGAAGCCATTAGGGATTGGCCTGGCACTGAAATGTCCTCCAGAAAACATTAAAAACACAGATGCGTCCTATTACACAATGGCAGTTAAAACATGTATCTCACAACAAAAACGGCCAGCTCAGAGATCCAAGCAGTGGCCTTACAGAGCCACAAGTTTAGATTTGATTTAGTTATGATGTTTCAGTATGATCTTGAGCATCCATGTGCTATTTTCATTGCTCCCAACCCTTCTCACTGTTATTCATTCTGCAGAATCTCTTTTCATTTTTAAAAGACACATAGCATTGGCAACCCCAGATGACCACCGCAAAGAACACAAGAAACATCACGCTGGGTAAGCTCAGTGGTCCATTTGGTCAAGAATTCTATCATGATAATCTGAGACATTTGGGGGAGGACTAACTTCTTAAAAACTGGTGGTGTTCTTTGAGAACTTATCCTGCAAATATAGCCACACGAGTTTATTCATTACAGTGATGCTTGTAACAGCAAAAATTTGGGAACAAGTTACTTGGCTATTAATAAGAGATTGGAATATAACTCAGCTGTAACAAAAAGGATAAAAAATTCCTCATATAACAACGAGAAAAGATCTTGAGGGTATATTGTTAAATAAATAAAGCAAGGTAACACGTAAACGAGTGTGTTTAGCATGCAACTATTTGTTTCAAATTTGTGCTTGTGACTTGTAAAAAGTTGAATTGGCAAAAGTTGTGTGGTAGATGTATTTACAACAATGGAGAAAAAAAGAGTAGCTGCTGAAGCTGTTTACGTACAACCATGGGATTTGGTTGTTTGGTTTGGAGATCTAGGGTCATGGTTTTATAGGACATCCCAGTTAATGGGCCTAATAACATGTTTAGTGCTACTGTTCTACCTCCTATTTTGATGCACATGCCTGGGGTCTTAAAAGCTTGCAAGTGTTTCTATTCGCCTGGGACAACAAAGGGAGAAGGAGAGTCAGGAATAAAAGGAGGATATGGAATGTGTGGCTAAGTGCCTCAATGAACAACTGCCTCCTTTGCCGTGAGGCCAGAAGAACAGTCTGGTGCCCATTACTATTACTGAACATTTTGATCAAAGATTCTATGGAAAAAGCCTGATCAAAAGGGGGAAAATTCAGAACAGAATTTTAAATTCTCATGGACTCCAGACTTTATGAAGCCATGGGGGGCGAATGAACCCCTGAAACTATTGCCATGGATAATCTTTAAACCTTAAACCAAAAATATCCCCTGAAATCTTAAAACCAAACAATAGTTTAGCTTAACTAGTAAAACAGATCTGCCTTGAGCATTTTGCTCTTTTAAGAACCACCTATATGGGATCCAACTGACAACAGCAACTCAAAAGATTAGAGAAGAACCTTAGAGGGCAGTGAATTTATGTTAATGGGAGAGGAACAACTCAGAAAAGGAGAGCGAGAGAGACTACACAATTTGAAGAACATTGTCTCTATGTTACTAAATGGTACATGTAGAAATGGTTGAATTGGTGTATGTTTTGCTGTGTATATTCTCCACAACAACAACAAAATAAATAAAATTATTTTAAAAAATTTTTGTGTGTGAATATATATGATCATTTAAGTGTTCATATTAATTGAACGCATCCTATGTACCAAGAACTGTTCTAGCAGCTACAATGGTCAACAAAAGAGCCCAAACCGCCTGCCTTCAAGGAGCTAAATCCCATTTACTTTTGTTAATGCACTTTTTAAAATCCCTGGGAAGACACACAAGAAACCCTTGACAATGATTACCTGTAGGGGTGTCAGGGACTGGGCAGAGCAGCTGTAGGACAGGCGTAAGGGGGCAAGTTTTCACTGTAAGGCCTTTTACACTTTTTAAATATAAAATCAATTTAAAAAAATAAACAGCTATATCCTATGCAAGCTTTCTTATTAACTAGATATGGATTTGTTCTCACTAACTTATCCAAACCTGTCTCGAATTCCTTGTCTACTTAGCCTAAGTATTACACACTGTTAAGGTAGCATTTTCCATATATTTACTTGAGGAATTTAAATAAAATAGCACTTCTTTTTTGTTTACAAGTATTTCTTTCTCAGTTTCAAAACACCCCTTTTGTCTCATAGTCTGAGATCAAATGAACATATTTGTTTGTTGTCCTCAAATTGTTCATCAATCTGTAAATCTTGATCAAATCTCCCCATCATCTTGGCCTCCTCTCATTGAAGGATCCTCATTTCCTGCTAATAGCTTCCTTGTTTCCATTCGGTTAGTGACATAAGCCAGCTTCTCTGCTTGTAATTGAGGTGACTACCCATCGCCATGGAGTTGATTCCGACTCATAGAGACCCTATAGGACAGAGTAGAACCGTCTCATAGAGTTTCCAACGAGCACCTGGTGGCTTGGAACTGCTGACCTTTGGTTAGCAGCCGTAGCATTTAACCACCATGTGACTAGGACTCCGTTTTCCCCCTACTAAAACCACCAACCACCCCGTCTCACACCTTCAGCACTATCATGCACCTTCATTTTTATCCATGAATTCCTTTCCCTCAGAAAATATCCAAAAATGATCATTCAGAAACACAGGTATTCCTAAAAATAAAATAAAATCCTAACTAACAGAAAATCTCTACCTGTCCCCCATTCTTCCTCTAACTCCCAGTTTTCAACCTGTGCCTCATTCCCTTTACACCCACATCCCTGGATTACGCTGAGTCAATGTGCCGTTGTTGATCCTTCATACTCCAGCCCAGCCCTAGTCCTACCAATGTGCTTTCTGCCCCTCTTCCTCCACCCATACCTCTAATTTCCACACTAGAAGACATTTCCCCACTCAGATCATCCTCAACCCTTTTCAGCATTTGAAACAGTTCAAAGCCACTTATACCTATCATAGACCACAGTCCCTTATCATTAAAAGGGCCCATAACTACTTGCTTGCTTTCGATTTCCCTGGTCACTCATACAGGTTCTTCTCACTGCAGACCCCTCGCACTCCAGCTTGGCGATATTCATGCATCCACTGTCAGGCTCTGTGCACGTCCCCTTGGCCCTTTTCTAGGGTGAACGGCTGTCTTTCATACCTAGAGCTAACAGGGATCTTAGGATACAGGACTTTCAGTTTTAAAGAGAGTCAGTCCCAGACAAACAGGAATTAACTGATCAGCCTAAATTTACCATGTTCACACACACTGCCCTTATGTTCACTTTTTCTCTCAAAGACCAGCACCTGAGTCTCCTTGTCTTAGGACTTCTCTCAGGCTGCCAAAACCCCCTATGCTTGCTCCCTCAAACAGTCACTCGTGGTTGACAGTTTTTGTATCTCTGGTGCAGCCCTGAACCAATGACTGAAGGGCAAGGAAGTTTAGGTACTCCAGTGCCTTTGACCTTATTTAAGACAACACTAAGTTATAACTCACACTGTCTTACAGAGCTCCCTGCAGGATTAGGTCAAAGTTATCCTCTGTGGGACTTTGCTTGATATCACATGCGTGCTTGGTTTTCTTCCCTTTGCTGTCCTACTTTCCCCTGTCTCTTCCAGTGCTTCCTGAAAATATTTCCCAATACATCTCCTTATCTCAGAGTCTTCTGGGGAGCTCAAATGTTTTCGATATTTGCTGCTATGTAGTAATCCACCCCAAAATGTAATGGTTTAAAAGACCATTTTATTACCTCTCACGATTCAGTGGGTTGACTGAGCTTTGCTGGGTATTTCTTCTATTCCATTTGATGCAACTGGAGCTGCAATCCTTTGGGGGCACCGCTGAATGGGAATGTCCACGATGTCACATGCCAGATACAATCACGTGTCTGAGGCTCCTTGACAGTTCTTTTGTTGTCTCACTTGTAGTCTCTCATGTGGCTGTGGGCCAGCTGGGGCTAGAGTCATCTGAAAGATCACCACGGCTAGTCCTCATTCCCTCTTCATGTGATATCTCCGTCAGGGTAATTGGACTTCTTACAGGCAGCTCTAGGTTCTCAGAAGAACAAAAGCTGAAGCTGCCAGGACTTTTTAAGTTTTATCAAGTACTCATGCTGTGCTCAGCACTGCCTTAAATGCTGGAATTACAGCGGAAAACAAGACAGGCAAGGTGCCCACTGTTATGCAACTACCATTGTAACAGAGAGAATATCATTGGTCACCTCCCTGTCTTGCACACTTCTAGTAAACATGTCGTGGTAATACGGAAAGAATAATGAACTCCTTCTGACACCTGGACTCAAGTTCTGCTTTGGGTTCCAGACAGAATAGAAGATAGCTTATATCCTGGCTCAATTATACAATGTCCCAGTGCTCCATCTCCTCATCCATATAATGGAGAGCTTGAACCAGATATGAGGGCCTTCCAAATCCAACATCTTCCCATTATTCACACAACTGCCTCCCTTATTCAATGTTTGAAATCTCATCTCCTCCATAAACTGTTTGAAAGAGGTTAAAGCTTCAAGGGATTAGTAAGGAGGGGATGAGAATTTACAGAGGTAAAGAAAGAAAAGTAATTTCCTGGACAGCTGAAAACTGCCTCTACTGCTCCTTCTATATTCTTGTGTTCTTGCTATTAAATTGTGACACTTCCCTAGATTATATATACACATCTGTTCGAATTGTGGTTTCCATCTCAACTGACCCATTTGGCAGGAGTGACAGGCTGCAAATTGTGATCTGGGCTGACACCATATGATTTTTTTTTTTTTTACCATTTCTATCTCTAGCACACGCCTGTTACTGAGAACACCAGGTGTTAACCAACAGATGTTCCTAGGACTCACGAGGAAAAAAGGTGCCTGCTCCTCACTGCTTCCTAGGATACAAACACAATGATATCCATTAACATTTTTCAGTGGAAGGGATTTCAGGGTCAGCCCACATGGTGACATGTGTGTATGTTGTTCCAAGCAAGCCAGTAGAGTTGAGAATAATTTTTGGGGAATATGTGTTAACACTGCTCTGAATAAAAGATGTTTTTCCAAAGTGCAGCACAGGGACCACGTCCATCAGAACCACTTGGGCTGCATATCAAAAATGGAGAATCCTGGGCTAGTCCCAGGGATTCAGAGGTAGAAGGCCTGGCACTTACTCATTTCCCCATAATGTACTGAAAATAGTGATTCTTCCCAGAAACTCATGCAACTACCATTACTTTTCATGCAACTCCCATTATTCCCTGTTCTTTCTTCTGCAGTTTGGATTCTGTGTCAGATTTTCACAGATTTCCCTCCTGCTCAGGGCCCAAGAAGTAGCCTAGGCATCAGTATCACCCACATCCACCACTCAGGGCTACGAGGACACAACATCTAGGGCTGTGGTAAAAAACGAGGTCTGAAGGATCACTCCAATGAAGGGCCAGTAGTAGGTTTTGACATCAGGGCAAGATGGCTGGGAATCCCAGAGGCCGGAGATGCAGGGAAGTGGGTAAGTGTGATGAAAAGATGATAGCCAGGCTGCTGCACACTGCAGCTGGGCCAAGTCTCAAAACATAGGGATGGGAGGGACCAGATCTTGTCCATTGTCAAATGCCATTGAGAAAATTAAAGGCAGTGTGCAATGAGATTCACAGTATGTTAAGAAGCTCACAGTAGAAGAGGGGGGTTGTGAACCAGAAAATGTTTGACTATGTTATAATTTAATATACGACCTAGCACTCAACAGAGATTTAGTTTTTGCCATTTCTTTTAACTGTTACATTTAAAATTAATTTTGCTGTATTTTTTTTAAGTCATTCATTTATTTACTCAATGAACGTTTACCAAATACCTGCAAGGGATACAATGTTGAGCAAGTATAGACTTGATCCCTGCCCTTATAGAGTGTACATCCCACTGTGGAAGAGAGTGGAGTAAATAATCACATAACCAATAATACATAATTAGAAACTGTGCTAAGTGCTGTCATGGTGAGGTTCATGGTGTTATACAAATAGGTAACAGGAGTACCTGACATAGACTGGGCATGTTGAGGGGTGTCCCCGAGGAATTGACATGGGACCTAGAAACTGAAGAGTGAGTAAAAGTTAACCAAACTGGAGGCAGGGAGCATTTGAGATGGAAGAAACAGCATGTGCAAACGCCCTGAGGTAGAATGAAGATGGCCAAATGAAAGAAGGCAAGTACGCCTGAGTGAGGAGGGCAAAGGGGGAGGGAACCCAGATGAGGCTGGAACGTCAGGAGAGGACAGACTGTGCAGGACCTTGTCAGGCATGCTAAGTAGGTTATTTTTTAACTAAGAATAATGAGAATTACTGAAGAGTTTGAGCAGGGGGTGATATGGTCGGATTTGCATTTTGAAAAGATCACTTAGCCTGCATTGTGAAGAGCAGATGAAGGGAACTAAGGCTGGGCGTGAGAAGACCATGGCACTAGATCAGATGAAAGATAATGGTGGCTTGGACAAGGGCAGCAGCTGTGGAGATGGGAAAAAAAGGACTGCTTTGAGACATATTTCAAATATATCAATGACGAAACTTAATAAGGGATTGTAGATGGGCTAGGAGAGGGAGGAATCAAAGATAACCCTCACATGTCTGGCTTGTACCACTAAATGGAGGATGGTTTCCTTCACTGATGAAGGGAACACTGAAGAAGACTGGGTAGGAGGGAAGAAACACTTGAGTTCACTTTAGGGAGTGTTGAGCATGAAGTATTTTTGAGACATCCAAATTGAAACATTGAGTAGGCAAATGAAATTTACGGGTCACCAATGTGTCAATGGTAACTGAACTTCTAAGTGTGAATGAGATTACCTGGAGAATTCCATATAAAACAAACGGCATTATAGTGTAGCAGTTGAGAGCAGGAGTCCTGGAAGGAAATAGCCTGGCTTTGCATCCCCACCCGGCTTACTTCCTAGCTATGTTTTTGTTGGGTGCCGTCAAGTAAATTTTCAACTCATAGAAACCCCATGTGACAGAGTGGAACTGTCCTATAGGGTTTTCTAGCCTGCAGTTTTTATGCAAGGAGACCTGGGGTCTCAACCATTAAGTGCTCGGCTGCTAACCGAAAAGTTGGCTGTTCAAACCCACCCAGTGAGTGGCTCTATGGGAAAAAGACCTGGTGATCTGCTCCCCTAAAAATTACAGCCTAGAAAGCCCTATGGAGCAGTTATACTCTGTCACATGGTGTCACTATGACTCAAAAATCGACTTAATGCCACCCAACAACAGCAACAATCTTTAGGGGAGATTTCCATGTCTTTCTCCCACAGAAATGCTGGGTGGGTTCAAAATGCCAACTTTTTGGTTAGCAGCTGAGTGCTTAACTGTTGCATCACCAGGGCTCCTTCCTAGCGGTGTAACCATGAGGAAATTACTCAAATACTCTAAACCAAAATTTCCCATCCCATGTATTTTTTATAAAATGGAGACAATAATATTACCTACCTTATTAGGCTATTGGGAGTATTACGTGGCATAACACATTTAAAACTTGTAGCATGGTTCTCAATATCTAATAACCACTCAGCAGATGTGAACCTTCCTTCAGAGGGTCTATGACTAAGCTTTGAGGAAATCCAACACTTAATGGCTGGTTAAAGAGGGATGAGCAATAACCAAGTTTCCGTCTGAGTTTGTACTGTCCAAATCCACCCATCAGAGAAACTAGGTCAGTAATTGCAGTGAGTGCCTGCTTGGGGCTGGGTAGGGTGAGGAGGTGTTGCTCCTGAAGCAGTCACAGAAGGAAGAGTTAAGAGTCCTTGAGGGGAATCCAAAGTCAAAGGCCTGGGCCAAAGGAACAAAGGGGGACTCTTGAGAAGAGGATTATAAAACACAGTTAGGAACAAGCTGGAAACAGAATAAGAGCAGTTCAGAAACCAGGGAGATATGGGCTGGGAAATTACTGCTAACACATGGAATGCCCAGAGCTTCCCAATAGAGATGTGTGTGGATAGGATGGGAGAAATCACAAGACTTCAAGACCTGGGAGCATAATTTACTCATTTTTCTCTTTAAAAAAATGCCTACTCCTCCAAATAACCTACCATAGAAATATTGGAAATTTTTCTATAATTTCAATGAAATAATAGAAAAAAACTCTAGTTCAAGGGTTTAGAGATGTCCTGTGTTACATACATACACACACAACACAAGGGTGGTGCAGTGGCTAAGAGCTTGGCTGCTAACCCAAAAGTCAGCAGTTCAAATCCACAACTTGCTCCTTGGAAATCCTACAGGGCCGTTCTGCTCTGTCCTATAGGGTTGCTATGAGTCAGAATCGACCTGGCAGCAATGGGTTTGTTTTTTTGGATGTGTTATATAAGGTCAGTCATGACACAATATGAAATTTTCATACTTATAGATTATGTTAATATGCTACTTTTAAAAGTGTATATTCTCTGGTATTCTCAATTACTGTTACTGTTTTGGGGTCTAATCTCTCAGATAGGAATTATGTACTTTACCCAAAACCCAGCTCACAGCCACACTCAAAATGTTCCCAAAGTACTTCTGATGATGGTAATTGTGATTTCATCATCAATATTCCAATGACAATAGGATCTGGTCAAATGTGATACCTGGGCTGTGTTATGAAAAGAGCAATATATAAGCAGATAGAGATGTTGGGTGCTGTGGAGTTGGTTCCTACTCATAAGGATGCTATAACAACAGAATGAAACACTGCCTGTTCCTGCACCTTCCGCACAATCTTTGTTATGCTTGAGCCCATTGTTGCAGCCACTGTGTCAGTCCATCTTGTTGAGGGTCTTCCTCTTTTTTGCTGACCCTCTGCTTTACCAAGGATGATATCCTTCTCCAGGGACTGATCGTTCCTGATAACATGTCCAAAATATGTGAGACATAGTCTTGTCATCCTTGCTTCTGATGAGCATTCTGGCTGTACTTCTTCCAAGACAGATTTCTTTGCTTTTCTGGCAGTCCATGGTATATTCAATATTCTTCACCAACACCACAACTCAAAGGCATCAACTCTTTCTCAGTCTTCCTTATTCATCATCCAGCTTTTGCATGCATATGAGGCAACTGAAAACACCATGGCTTGGATCAGGGACACCTTTGTCTTCAAGGTGATATCTTTGCTTTCAACACTTAAAAGTTGTCTTTTGCAGCAGATTTGTCCAATGCAATGTGCCTTTTGATTTCTTGACTGCTGCTTCCATGGGTGTTGACTGTGAATCCAAGTAAAGTGAAATCCTTGACAACTTCAATCTGTTCTCCCTTTATCCTTATTTTGCTTATTGGTCCAGTTGTGAGGATTTTTGTTTTCTTTATGTTGAGATGTACTCCATACTGAAGGCTGTGGTCTTTGAACTTCATCTGTCAGTGCTTCAAGCCCTCTCACTTTCAGCAAGCAAGGTTGTGTCATCTGCATAACACAAGTTGTTAATGAGTCTACCTCAAATTCTGATGCCCTGTTCTTCTTCATTTATTCCAGCTTCTCAGATTATTTGCTCAGCATACAGATTGAATAAATATTGTGAAAGGATACAATCCTGACTTACAACTTTCCTGACTTTAAACCAGTCAGTATCCACTTGCTCTGTTTGAGCAACTGCCCTTGATCTAGATACGGAATCTAGACAGAGGTCAAGAGAGATAAGTGTGTTTTGTGTGTGTGTGTGTGTGTGTGTTCGAATGCACGCATGTGGAAAGAGTGAAAGAGAAGGGAATGCAATAATAAGAAAACTTAATTAAAATTAAAAGCAACTTTGAATTGGTACCAAATATATAGCAATAGAATTTGCATTAGTAAATAAAGTATTCATATTAGCTCATGCTCCTAGAAGTCTATTCTCATTATTGTATTTTCTATTTCTCCAATTAGATTGAAGAATTCCTGAAGAAAGCAAAAAGTGAATTTGTCTCAGTAAGAGAAAATCATTTCATTAAGCATGAATTTCCTTTAGTTCAGCCCTGCTATGGATTGAAATGTGTCCCCCCAAATGTGTGTCAACTTGGCTAGGCCATGATTCTCAGTACTGTGTGATCGTCCACCATTTTGTGATCTGATGTGATTATCCGGTATGTTGTAAATTCTAACCTCTATGATGTTAATGATGCAGGATTAGAGGCAGTTATGTTAATAAGTCAGGACTCAAGCTACAGGATTATGTTGTATCTTCAGTCTCTTTTGAGATATAAAAGAGAGGAGGGGGACGTCCTTACCACCAAGCAAGAAGAGCCAGGAGCGAAGCAAGTCGTTTAGACCCATGTTCCCTGTGCTAAGAAGCTCCTACAGCAGGGGAAGATTGGTGACAAGGACCTTCCCCCAGAGCCAATGGAGAAGAAAAGCCTTCCCTGGTGTCCTGAATGTGGACTTCTAGACTTGTAGACTGTGAGAGAATAAATCTCCATTTGTTAAAGCCATCTGCTTGTGGCATTTCTGTTATAGCAGCACTAGATAACTAAGACAATCCCCAATACTGATATAGTCTCGGGTTGAATATCAAATGATCTCTAGCCCAGGCTATTCTCAGCCAAAGAGAAACGTGCAATGCTTCTTCAAAGAAGAAACAATATTACCTGCAATTTAACAAAGATTTTGGAAAATATTTAAATAAACTATATCTACCCATTTTTTTTTTTTTTTTTTTTCCTAAGCAAAAATGTTCCAAAAAGTCTTCAGGCTGACATTGTCTGTTTGCTTATTAAGGGCATGCTTCATACTGAACCAACAGCATTGTAGTCTCTGATCATTTTCAGATGTAATATATTAAAGACAGGCAAAAAGCAAAAAGTTGCTTTCTTTCCACGTACACCCATAATCATACACACACCTCAACAATACTATCTCACTCTTACGCTCTGTTTTTTTTTCTTTTTCAGTCTCCCCCTTGCTGTCCTGCCTCTCTCCAGAAACCCTTGGTGTCTACTGGAGTTTGGGGGCAGGGTAAAATATCACCCACCACAATCTTCACTTCCAATTCCACACAGTTTAGAACTTGGCAAATGGAGCAAGCCGGAGGATCAAAGCGCACTAGCAGCTTTACCACCGGTAAAGCTGGATTGGATGGTGTTTCATGCTCCTAGCACAGTATCAGCTTTCTGTAATGGGCCGGAGAACACAGAGCTCTTTGTTAAACTGTGCAGGTAATGCAGCTTTTTATCTCCCAGCTCTCTGCTTCGGATCTGTGCCTGGAGACCCAGTGCACCATGACTTATTACCCAGCTACAAGTGGAGAAACAAGACTTAGCTGAACCTGCCAGGGTCAAGCTAACCACGTGGAGACTTGAGATAGGCACAGAGACTCCTAGGAGCACTTGGGTCTGAGAAAACACAAGGAACCCCATTGCCGTCGAGGTGATTCTGACTCCTGGTGAGCCTGTGTGTTACAGAGCAGAACCGCTCCACAGGGTTTTCTTGGTCGCAATCTTTATGTAAGCAGATTGTCAGATCTTTCTTCTGTGGTGCCACTGAATGGGTTGGAACCACCAATCTTTAGGTTAGTCATTAACCACAAATTGTTTGGGCTACCCAGGAACCCCTTCGAGTCTGAGAGACTGGAAGAACAACATCAATAGCCTGCCAACAGTTAAATATGTCCAACAAAGAAACGTGGTCAAGTGTCAAGTTTTCCCCAACTCACCACTCAGAAAAATCAACTTCCTCCCAAGAGAAGAGATGAATAAGGGGGAAAGAGAGGGCAACAGCACCTTCTCTAGTCTTCCCCAAGAGGGCCACTGACTGTTCTAGAAACTAGCACATTTGATTATTTCTCCAGTGGAAGTAATGCCCAGCTTTCATTTTTTTCCCTTTCATATCAGTCAGTGGCTATAGGGGTCCAGAAATCCGAAGATGGAAAAGGCTTTACTGAAGCAAAGTGTAATTATTTATGTTCACCATTTTGGTGATTATTAACCCTCTTTTTCAACTAGAAGCAAAGGATTTCCAGAGGTTGACTAATTCAGACTCTCTGAAGAAGCTGATACTGTTCATTGTAAATGTGTTTTGCTTCGCAGACAATAGTGCTGTGATGGAATGGTTAGTTCCTGAGTCTGGGAATAAATGAATAAATCACACACCTGTTAAATTGTGTGCTGCATATAATGAAGGGGCTGTGATGAGTTTTTTTTTTAAAGCAAAATATTGTTTCTCTCCATTTGCTGCTCCTAAACAATTTCTAAATGTAGTGTCTTGTATATCTTCCCTTTTAGTAAAGCTCAAAGTACTTCATGGAATTCATATATATGAATTCTAAATCTATTTATTCTCCCCCATCAATTCTCAGAGTTGCAAATATAAACACCGGGATTTGGCATATGAACTAATTAAAATTTATCAACACTCTGATCCTGTCACAGGTCATATTGTAAATCAAAGATAGATAATTGAGTGTGATAGATTCTGAAACAGTGTCCTGTAGCATATCATTCTCCTGAGCAGGTGGCATGTGGGAGGGTATAAGGTGTGCAGGATCCTGGAGGGACCCACCTAAGACTTGGAATCTTATGTCCCCATTCAGGAACACCTACCATAGATGAGATCTCCATGCCACTGTGCTCATTGGCCCTGGCCAACAAAGGAAGGAAACTATGAAGTTGATGGGGTTTGACACTTGTGTGAGGATAGCTTCTAAGCCCTCTCCTGTATTTCATAGCTTTAAAACAATGTACTCGTCTGGAGTGGAGAAATGTACTCCATTATGAACAAGGACATTACATCCTAAACTAAGCTAACCAATAACTACAACATTGATTTTCATCTACTGTGTACCTATTATCTCCCAAGATATGTAGGAAAAAGAATATGGGGTTTGGAGCCAGACAATTTAGTTTTAAATTCATGTTCCACATTCTAGTTGTTTGGTGTTGGTCAAGCTACTTAACCTATTTGAATTTGTTTACTCAGTTCCCCCTGCCCCCCAAAATGGGCATAATATTATGATAGAGTAGAGCTGTTGGGGAAATTAAATGAGATTGTGTGTGTGTGTGTGTAAACACATGTACCACACTCAGATTGAAATAAACCTGTGGAAGTTAGATGCTTACTGGGTTTTGGCCACTTCTCACACTAAGTTATTTATTGGCTCACTCAGTCCATATATATCTATCTATAACAGCACCTGAAAAGGTTATTTAACTTGAAATACCATAAAGGAAAAAAAGAAGGAAGGGAGAACAGAAGAAAAAAGGAAAGAATTGAAAATGGCTGGCATATTATTGAGAATAAAATATAGTTTATTACACAGTTAACTTAGCCAAGTTGCACTGATAAACTATATGTTATATACAGTGCAGTTCTGTTATTAACTCAAAATTCATCCTCATTAAGAACAGAAGAAGATGCCCATGGGAAGAGTTAGCAGAATAACCTCTGGTCTGGGATACACTGATATTTTCCTTCTTGGTTGAATTCATCTGGACCTTCCCTGCAGGCCCAGAGGGGTTGTGCTCTTCTAACTGGCCCCGTTCCCAGTGTTTCCTCAATCACTTGTTCTAAGTTCACTTTACACTGTGTTGCTAAGAAGAGTTGCTTGCCCTCTGCTACACTGGGCCAAAATACTTGCCTCTATTTATTTGAATACCACTGAATTGAAGAATTCTATGGGGAAAATATTAAACTACAGAGGAAGCATCAAAAAAAAAGATGGAAGGAATACACAGGGTCACTATACCAAAAGAATTTGTCAACATTCAGCCTTTTCAGGAGGTAGCATGTGATCAGGAACTGATGGTCCTGAAGGAAGAAGTCCAAGCTGCGCTGAAGGGAAAGGCAAAAAACAAGACTCTAGGAATTGGTGGAAAACCAACTGAGATGACGCAATAAGCAGATTTAGCACTGGAAGTGGTCACTCGTCTATGCCAAGAAATTTAGAAGACAGCTTCCTGGCCAACTGATTGGAAGAGATCCATATTTATGCCTATTCCCAAGAAAGGTGATCCAATCGAATGAAGAAATTATGGAACAACATTGTTAATATCACGTGCAAAAAAAATTTTGCAAAGATCGTTCAAAAGCAGTTGCAGCAGTATATTGACAAGGAACTGCCAGAAATTCAAGCAGGATTCAGAAGACAATATGAAACAAAGGATATCATTCCTGGTGTCACATGGATCCTGGCTGAAAGCAGGGAATACCAGAAAGATGTTTCCCTGTGTTTTATTGACTATGCACAGGCATTTGGCTGTGTGGATCATAACAAATTATGAATAACGTTGCAAGGAATGGAAATTCTAGAACACTTCATTGTGCTCATGAGGAACCCACACATAGACCAAGAGGCAGTCATTTGAACAGAGCAGGTGGGTACTGCAGGGTTTAAAGTCAGGAAAAGTGTGCATCAGAGTTGTATCCTTTTACCATACATATTCGGTCTGCATGCTGAGCAAATAAGCCAAGAAATTGGACTATATGAAGAAGAATGGGGCACCAGAATTGGAGGAAGACTCATTAACAACCTGCCTTATGCAGATGACACAACCTTGCTTGCTGAAGGTGAAGAGGTCTTGAAACACTTGCCGATGAAGGTCAAAGATTACAGCCTTCGGTATGGATTACACCTCAACATAAAGTGTTTACAAAAATCCTCACAACTGGACCAATAAACAACATAGTGTTAAATGGAGAAAAGATTGAAGTTGTCAAGGATTTCATTTTACTTGAATCCACAATCAACACTCATGGAAGCAGCAGTCAAGAAATCAAATGATGTATTGCATTGGGCAAATCTACTGCAAAAGACATCTTTAAAGTGTTGAAAAGCAAAGATGTCACCTTGAAGACAAAGATGTGCCTAACCCAAGCCACAATATTTTCAATAGCCTCATATCCATGTGAAATCTGGATGATGAATAAGGAAGATCAAAGAAGAATTGATGCCTTTGAATTGTGATGTTGGTGAAGAATATTGAATATACCATGCACTGCCAAAACAATGAACAAATCTGTTTTGGACGAAGTACAACCGGAGAAGGCGGAGACAACATCCTGCTATAGACACAAGCACCACACCGTCCCTCCACAGCAAAGACCCAAAAAGCTAGAATGGATACAAATGTCAATCCTGGAATCCTAAGTGTCAAATGAAGGGACGAAGAACTCATCCAAGCACCAAATAGAATAAGAAACTGACAGAGAACAGAGAGCGAAGAGAGATCCAGAATGGAGGTGCTCTGTCAGCTAATGATGCATGGATTCACCATCTTGGACCACTTAGCCCCCAAAAACGGCAGACAGGGAGTATGGGAAGGCAGATCACGGAGCTCCCAGCAGAAGAGAGAGCACCCAGTAACCAGGGATACACACATCCCCACCCTCCACCCTTCTTCCCCTTGCTCAGCCTCCACTGCTTTCCAGGGGGCCTCAGTTCCATGGCAGGGAGAGGCTGGCTCCTTGGTGCTTGGACTTGCCCCACCCTCATCGGCCAGCTCTTTCAGTACCATTTTTCGTTACTGTGGTTGCTTTTTTGGCCTTTTTTGGTTTCTTCACTTTCTAGCACCTCCTTCCTTTCCTTTCTCATGAACACCTGGAGCAGGCTGTCATCTCCCCTTCTTCTTGACAGGCTGAGAAGTGCCACTCAGCTGAGGAAGCACTTCCCTGTCCCACTCTGACAAGCTGGTGGGCCCCCCAGGGCTTTTTTTTTTTTCTTTCTCAGTTTCTTGTCTCTCTCTACGTTACTTTCTTTCCATTTTCCTGAACAGCTGACACCATGTGCCATCTCCATTCCCTCTTGACGGGCTGCGCAGTGCTGCTCAGCTGGGGAGCCACTTCCCCACTCCACATTGCCACACTGGTGGGCTCCCTTGAGGCACGTTTTTTCTTTTCTCGGTTTCTTGTCTCTCTCTACCTTCCTTCCTTTCTTTTCTCCCAAACACCTGGGTCTGTGTATCATCTCCACTCCTTCTAGACAGACTGTAAAGCATCGCTTGGCTGGGGAGTCCCTTCCCGTGTTTGTATCACCACACCGGTAGGCTCCCTTGGGGCATTTTTTTTTTTTAATTTTTTCCCTTTCTTTTTTCATCTATTCTTGTTTTTTTTTTTTTTGTTTCTTTGTTTTTCTATACCTTTCCTTTCTCCTGAATACCTGGCACGGTGTGCCACCTCTGCTCCTTCTTGATGTGCCATACAGTACCGCTCAGCTGGGGAGGCACCTCCAGTGGGCTCCCTTGGGGAAATTTTTGTTTTTTCTTCTTTCTTGGTTTCTTCTCTCTTTTCCTTCCTTTCTTTCCTTTCTCCTGACAACCTGGTCATGTGTGCCTTTCTCTATCTCTCTCTCTCCCTTTTTTTTCCCAATTTCTTATCTCTATCCTTTCCTTCCTTTTCTTCCTCCCTCCCACCTAGTCTTGTGTGCCAACTCTACCCCTTCTTGATGGGCTCTGCCACACTGTCCAGCTAGCAAGCCATCAGCACACAGCTTCCCCGAGTCTGCGCAGCTCCAACAGTAGGCTCCCACAATAACTTTCTTGGGTTTTTTGTTCGTTTGTTTTGGTATTGGCTTCTGTTTCTATCTCTTCTTTCACTTCTTCCCCACACCCTCTTAGCTTCACACATCACATCCTCCCATTCCCTCCTCCTATCTGCACTGCACACTGAGCACCACACTCTTGAGCAACACAGGAGCAGACCACCAGACCCTGCCCTGCACTTCCCCCTGCCCCTGCCATGTTGGCCCCAGTACGTGCCACAAACAACCCATTCCAGACCCCTCCCCTCCACTAGACCTGCCCTGCTGCACCATAGCTGAGCAACAGTCCTTACCCATTGGACAATGTGGTGAGAAGTATTCTGCTCATGGACCAGCAAACAACCACAAATGTCCAGCCTGCCTGCAAAGACATAACCAAATAAAACAAAAAACAGGATGAAAAAAACAAATCTACAACCATTAAGCAAAGAACATAATTATTGAATGTCCCAAAGATAGCAGACAATATCAAAACATATTTAAAAAACAGAACAGGATGGTTCCAGTAAGTGTCCAAAATAAAATGCCAAATGACCTTCTAATAGAAGAAAAGGCACTGGAACTACCCGATAGGTAATTCAAAACTCTAATATTCAGGGATATCCAAGATGTGATGGAAAAAGCAGACACAAATAAGGGAAAATAGGTAAAATCATGGAAAACACAGACAAAACAATGGAAGAATTCAGGAACGTAATACAGGAACAAAATGCCAAAATAAACACGCAACTAGAAATACAAAAATTGCAGTTAGAAATCCAAAAGATAACAAGAGATGGGTAATGTTACAGAAGGTTTGAAGAGCAAATTTGAAGCAATGGAAGACAGGATCAGTAAAACTGAAGTCAAATCCTTGGATACCAGTTTGTTTGAGGAAAAATCAGTGAAAAGAAGGAAGAAAAATGAAGAAACCCTGAGAATGATGTGGAATACAATCAAAAGCAAAAAATTTATGAGAGATCCGAATTCCAAAACAGGGGAGAAAATGGAAACCACAGAGAGGATCATTGAAGAATTGCTGACAGAAAAATCCATGATATCATGAAAGATGAAAAGCTGACCATCCAAGAGGCTCAATGAACCCTGTATAGAATACACCCCAAAAGAAAATCACTGAGACATATCATAATCACACTCACTAAAATCAAGGACAAAGAATTCTGGGAGCAGCCCAAGAAAAACAAAAAGTCACATACAGAGAGGAAACAGTAAGATTACTTGGCAAAACCCATGTAGGCAAGAAGGCAATGGGATCACGTATATAAAACCTTGAAAGAAAAAAATTGCCAACCAAGAATAATATATCCTGCAAAACTCTCACTCAACTATGATGGTGAAATTAGGACATTTCCAGATAAACAGAAATTTAAGGAATATGTAAAAATCAAACCAAACCTAAAAAAAGAACTATTACAAGGAGTCCTTCGGTTAGAGAACCATCAATATCAGACAACATCCTGAATCTATGATGCAAGACTGAATCAGCCTGATTCCAACCTAGGTAATGAACTCTGAAGGATAAAACTAAACTAAAAGATTCACAATAGGGAACCCGAGAAGATAATCTGTAAATGACAATAACATCAGAACAAAAAAAGAGAAAATAAAGGGTGTAGGTATAGAACTTTCAAATGGAGAGGAAGTCAAGGCATTATGAAGTAATAAAAGACTGGTTTAAACTTAGGAAGATAGGGGTAAATTTCAAGGCAACCACAAAGAAAGTTAACAAACCTATTTATTAAAATAAAGAAGAAAAGCATAAAGTCTCAGTAATCACAAAATCTACAAAAAAAAAAAAAACGGTCTGCACAGGGGACTAAGAGGAACAAAGAAAATGTCAGCACCACATAAAAAAACTAAAAAAGCACTACAAAATGGCAGCAATAAATTCACAGCTATCAATAATCACACTGGACATAAATGGCCTAAATGTACCCATAAAGAGACAGAGAGTAACAGAATGGATAAAAAAATCAACACCTATCAAGACTCTGCCTACAAGACACACACCTTAGAAACAAAGGCATAAATTCATTAAAAATCAAAGGATGGAAAAAAATTATCAAGCAAACAGCTACCAAAAAAGAGCAGGAGTAACAATACTAATCTCAGATAAAATAGACTTTAAAACAAAATCCACCATAAAGGACAAAGAAGGGCACTATATAATGATTAAAGGGATGACCCATCATGAAGACGTAACCATAATAAATATCTACACACCCAATGACAGGGCTCCAAAATACATAAAACAAACCCTAACAGCACTGAAAAGGGAAATTGACAGTTCCACAATAATAATAGGAGACTTCAACACACCACTCTTGGTAAACGGAAAAACATCTAGAAAGAAACCCAACAAAGATACAGGTCTAAAAACCACAATCGGCAAACTTGACCTCGTAGACATATATAGAACACTACATCCAACAGCAGCAAAGTACACATTCTTTTCCAACGCTTATGGAAAAAATAAATCACATCTTAGACCACTTCATAGCGTTGCTATGAGCCAGAATCAACTCAACGCCCATGGGTTTGGTTTTTTTTTTTTTTGTTTAGGCCACAAAGCAATCCTCCACAAAATCCAAAACACTGAGATAATATGAAGTATTTTCTCTGATCATAATGCCACCAAAGTAGAAATTAATAACAGGAAGAGCAAGGAAAAAAAATCAAATACATAGAAACTAAATAAAACCCTGCTTAAAACAAACTGGATAATAGAAGAAATCAAAGATGGAGTAAAAAAATTCCTAGAATCAAATGAGAATGAAAACACATCATACCAAAACCTTTAGAACACAGCAAATGCAGTGCTCAGGGACCAACTTAGAGCAATAGTTGCACGCATCAAAAAAGAAGAAAAAGACAAAGTCAAAATATTAGCTATACAACTTGAACAAACAGAAATAGAACAGCAAAAGAAGCCCATAACCACGAGAGGAAAGAAAATAATAAAGATTAGAGCAGAAATAAATGAAATAGAGAATAGAAAAACAATAGAAAGAATCAACAAAGCCAAAAGTTGGTTCTTTGAAAGCATCAACAAAATTGACAAACCACTGGCCACACTGACAGAAGAAAAACAGGAGAGGATGCAACCCAAATAAGAAATGAAACGGTGGACATTACAAAAAAAAAAGACTTAACCAAAATAAAAAGGATCATAACAGAGTACTATGAAAAACTATATTCCAACAAATTTGAAAACCTAGTGGAAATGGACAAATTTCTAGAAACACATTACCTACCCAAACTAACACAAACTGAAGTTGAAAATCTGCATAAAGACATGACAAGAAAGAGATTGAAAAGGTAATTAGAAAAAGAAAAAAACAACAACAAAAAAAAAGCCCTGGCCCAGATGACTTCACCCAAGAATTTTACCAAACATTCAAAGAAGAACTTACGCTAGTACTGTTCAAACTATTTCCAAACATTCTATGTAACCAGCATAAACTGGATACTAAAACCAGGCAAAGACACCATAAAAGAAAAAAAAAATACAGACCAACATCTCTCATGAATATAGATGCAAAAATTCTCAACAAAATTCTAGCCAATAGAGTTCAGCATCATGTCAAAAAATAATGCACCACAACCAAGTGAAATTCATACCAGATGTGCAAGGATGGCTCAACATTATAAGTCAATCAACATAATCCACCACATAAATAAAAGAATCACATGAGCATCTCAATTGATGCAGAAAAGGCATTCAACAAAGTCCAACACTCATTCCTGGTAAAAATTCTCAATAAAATAGGTATTGAAGGGAAATTCCACAACATAACAAAGGGATCTATACAAAATCAACAGCCAACATCATTCTTAAAAGAGACAGGCTGAAAACATTCTCCTTGAGAAGAGGAACAAGACAAGGATGTCCTGTATCACCACTTCTATTTAACATCATGTGGGAGGTCCTAGCTACAGTGATAAGGCAAGAAAAAGAAATAAAGGGCATCCATATCGGTAAGGAAGAAGTAAAACTGCCCCTATTCATGGATGATATGATACTATACATAGAAAACCCAGAAGGTTCCACAGGAAAACTACTGGAACTAATCGAAACATACAGCAGAGTAGCAGAACACCAGACAAGCATGCAAAAATCGGTTGGAGTACTATATACCAATAAAAAGAATGATGTAAAGGAAATCAGGAAAACAATACCATTTATAATAACACCTAAAAAATAAAATATTTGAAATAAATCTAACCAGGAATGTAAAAGACCTGTACAAAGAAAACTACAAAACACTACTGCAAGAAACCAAAAGAGACCTATATAAATGAAAAAATATATGATTCTCATGGATAGGTAGACTTAACATTGTGAAAACAATGATTCTACCCAAAACAATCTACAAATACTATGCAATCCCTATCCAATACAACAGCATTCTTTAACAAGGTGGAAAAACTAGTCATTAATTTTATATGGAAAAGAAAAAAATCCTGGATAAGTAGGGCACTATTGAGGAAGAAGAATAAAACAGGAGGGCTCCCACTACCTGCCCTTAGAACCTACACTACCTGACCTTAGAACCTACAGTAGAGCTACAGTAGTCAAAACAGCCTTCTACTGGAACAATGACAGATACATTGACCAATGTAACAGAATTGAGAACCCAGATGTAAATCCATCCACCATAGTCACCTGATCTTCGACAAAGGCCCAAATTCCATCAAATGGGGAAAAGACAATATTTTTAACAAATGATACTGGCAAAACTGGATGTCCATCTGTTAAAAAAAAAAAAAAAAGAATCAAGACCCATACTTCACACCATATACAAAAACTAATTCAAAATGGATCAAAGACCTAAATATAAAACCAAAAACTATAAAGACCATAGGAAAAAAAAAATAGGGTCAATGCTAGAAGCCCTAATACACAGCATTAACAGGATATAAACCATGACTAACAATACATAAACACCAGAAGATAAGCTAGATAATTAGGATCTTCTAAAAATTAAACACGCTCTTCAAAAGACTTCACCAAAAGAGTAAAAAGAGAACCTACAGACTGGAAAAAAAATTTTGCCTATTACACATCAGATGAAGGACTAATCTCTAAAATCTACAAGAAAATGCAACACCTCTATAACAAAAAGACAAATAATCCAATTAAAAAATGGTCAAAGGAAATGAACAGACACTTCACCAAAGAAGACATTCAAGCAGCCGACAGACACATGAGGAAATGCTCGTGATCACTAGCCATTAGAGAAATGCAAATCAAAACCACAATGTGATACCATCTCACCCTGACATTGCTGGCACAAATCAAAAAAACAGAAAATAACAAATGTTGGAGAGGCTGTGGGGAGATTGGAACTCTCATGCACTGATAGTGGGAATGCCAAATGATACAACCATTCTGGAAAACGATATGGTGCTTCCTTAAAAAGTTAGAAATATAAATACCGTATGACCTAGCAATCCCACCTCTAGGAATATATCCTAGAGAAATAAGAGCCGCCACATGAATAGACATCTACATGTTCATTACTGCATCGTTCACATTAGCAAAAAGATGGAAACAAATGGATAAACAAACTATGATACATACACACAATGGAATACTATGGAACAATGAAGAACAATGATCAATCTGCGAAGCATCTCACAACATGAATGAATCTGGAGGGCATTATGCTGAGTGAAATAAGTCAATCACAAAAGGCCAAATATTATATGAGAGCACTACTATAGAAACTCATGAAAATATTTACACACAAAAAGAAACAATCTTTGATGGTTACCAGGGAAGGAAGGTGTGGGGAGTGAAAAACACAAAATAGACAATACATAAGTGGTAACTTTGGTGAAGGGTAAGACAGTACACGTTACTGGGGAAACCAGCATTACTTGACGAAGACAATGTCATGGAAGCTCCATAGACACATCCAAACTTCCTAAAGGACCAAATCACTGGACTGAGGGCTGTGGGGACCATGGTCTTGGGGAACTTATAGCTCAATTGACGTAACATAATTTATAAAGAAAATGTTCCACATTCTACTTTGGTGAATAGTGTCTGGGGTCTTAAAAGCTTGTGAATGGCCATCTAAAATACTCCACTGGTATCACCCTGTTTGGAGCAAGGGAGAATGAAGAAAACCAAAGGCACAAGGGAAAGATTAGTTCAAAGGACTAATGGACCACAACTACCACAGCCTCCACCAGACTGAGTCCAGCACAACCAGATGGTGCCCAGCTACAACCACAGACTGCTCTGACAAGGATCACAGTAGAGGGTGCTGGACACAGATGGGAAAAAATGTAGAACAAAATCCTAACTCACACACACACAAAAAAAAAACCCAAACTTTCTGGTCTGACAGAGACTGGAGAAACCCTGAGAGTATGGCCCCAGGATATCCTTTTAGCTTGGTAATGAAGTCACTCCTGAGGTTCACCCTTCAGCCCCAGATTAGACAGGCCCATAAAACAAAATGAGACTAAGTGGGTACACCAGCCCAGTCGCAAGGACGAGAAGGCAGGAGAGGACAGGAAAGCTGGTAACGGAGAACCTAAGGTTGAGAAAGGGAGAGTGTTGACATGCCGTGGGGTCTGGCAACCCATGTCACAAAACAAAATGTATTAATTGCTTAACGAGAAGCTAGTTTGCTCTGTAAACCTCCATCTAAAGTACATTTTTTTTTTAGTTATAATAAATAAAGTTATCATAATAGAGATTTAAAAAAAGAAGTAGAACGAGAATTCTCCTTAGAATTAAGAATGGTGAGACTATGTCTCACACACTTTGGACATGTTATCAGGTCAGTCCCTGTAGGATATCATGCTTGGTAATGTAGTGGGTTAGCAAAAACGAGGAAGCCCCTCAATGAGATGGACTGACACAGTGACTGCAACAATGGGCTCAAGCATAACGAAGATTGTGAGGATGGCTCAGGACCAGGCAGTGTTTCATTCTGTTGGAACCAACATGACATCACCTAAAAACAACCACTGAATTGCTTCTCTCTCTGATTTTTGCTTCCGTGAAGCCTTCTTTCTCTTTCTTATCTCAACATTCTGTGTCATACTGTGGAATGGGGAGATTTTATTTTTGTTTTCATTCTCTTCTCCTTTTGGTGGGATGAGTAATCTCCATGTTGATTTCAATCGAACAATGGATTCCTTCACTGAGTAAAACTGGATGCCATGACACTTTTTGTATAATTTCTGTGTATTAAAGGTACTTATAGCTCTACTCCTTAACCACTTACTTTCAATGCTGAGTTGGCTTCTAAAGCATTTAAAAAATAAATAAAATCTAAACAGTTGCTGTTGAGTTGATTTCAAATCATGGAAGCTCCACGTGTGTCAAAGTAGAACTGTGCTCCATATGGTTTTCAATGGCTGATTTTTTTTCCCAGAAGTAGATCTCCAAGCCTTTCTTCCAAGGTGCCTCAAGGTGGATATTGAAATATGTCTGTTATCTTCAAGTGGCATTTTCAGCAGGGCCTTCTAGCCTTATAAAATAAGTAAGCAGGAGGCACTAATGAAAGGCATTCGATACCATTTCCCTCTCCTTCAACCCATCACTTTTCTGTAATTCCTGAAACTCTTAGCATTATTTGCACACTCCTCACCAACGATATTTATTGATGTTTACAAGTGTTGAATCACTGAATTAGGTGGTGGGAAAAAATACAACGATATACATGAGGCTGTACAAAACTCAAAGTCTAACAAGAGGGGGACAATTAAATAAGAAATCACAATAATGAGTGCTAAGTACTGTGACAGTTAAGACTGCTATTACCACCACTTGTCTGTCAGTTTGTTCTACTGTGGTGGCTTGTGTGTCAACGTGATGCTGGAAGCAATGTCAATGGTATTTCAAATACAAGAGGGTCACCCATGCAGGACAGGTTTTAGTGGAGCTTCTGGACTCAGACAGACCAGGAAGAAGGACCTGGTGATCTACTTATTAAAAAAAAAAAAAAAAAAATCGGCCAATAAAAACCTTAGGAATAGCAGCAGAACATTGTCTGGTATAGTGCTGGAAGATAAGCCCCTCAGGTTGGAAGGCACTCAAAACATGACGGCGGAAGAGCTGCCTCCTCAGAGTAGAGTCAACCTTAATGACATGGATGGAGTCAAGCTCTCAGGACCTTCATTTGCTGATGTGGCACAACTCAAAATGAGAAGAAACAGCTGCAAACATCCATTAGCAATCAGAATATGGTATGTAAGAAGAATGAATCAAGAAAATTGGAAGTTGACAAAAAATGAAATGGAAATGCATAAAGATCAATATCATAGGCATTCGTGATCTGAAATGGACTGGCGTAGGCCATTTTGAGTCAGAAAATCACATGGTCTACTATGCCAGAAATGACAGATTGAAGAGAAACAGTGTCATATTCATGGTCAAAAAGAACATTTCAAGATCTATCCTGAAGTACAATGCTGACAGTGATAGGGTAATTTTCATATGCCTACAAGGAAGACCAGTTAGTAGGACTATTATTTAAATTCATACACCAACCACTAAGGCCAAAGATGAAGAAACTGAAGATTTTTACCAACTTTTACAGTCTGAAATTGATCAATCATGCAATCAGGATGCATTGATAATTACTGATGACTGAAATGTAAAAGCTGGAAACAAAGAATTGGTAGTTGGAAAATATGGCCTTGGTGGTAGAAATGATGCCAAAGATCACATGATAGAATTTTGCAAGACCAACAACTTCTTCATTGCAAACATCTTTGTTCAAAAACATAAACGGCAACTATACACATGGACCTACCTGTATGGGATACATAGGAATCAAATCAACCACATCTCTGGAAAGAGATGATGAAGAAGCTCCACATCATCAGTCAGAACAAGGCCAGGGGCCAACTGCAGAACAAACCATCCATTTCTCGTATGCAAATTCAAGTTGAAACAGAAGAAAACTAAAACAAGTCCACAAGAGCCAAAGTACAACCTTGACTATATCCCACCTGAATTTGGAGACCATCTCAAGAATAGATTTGATGCAGTGAACACTAATGACCAAAGACCAGATACATTGTGGAATGACATCAAAGTCATCATACATGAAGAAGGCAAAAGATTCTCAAAAAGACAGGGAAGAAAAAAAAGGCCAAAATGGATGTCAGAAGACCCTGAAACTTGTCCTTGAAAGAAGAGTAGCTGAAGCAAACAGAAGAAATGATGAAGTAAAAGAGATGAAAAGAAGATTTTAAAGGGTGGCTAGAGAAGTACTATAATGAAATATGCAAAGACCTGAAGTTGGAAAACCAAGGGAAAGAACATGCTCAACATTTCTCAACCTCAAGAACTGAAGAAAAAGTTCAAGCCTCAAGTGGCAATATTGAAGGATTCTATGGGAAAATGTTGAATGACGCAGGAAGCATCAAAAGAAGATGGGAGGAATACACAGAGTTACTGTACCAAAAAGAATTGGTTGTTTTTCAACCATTTCAGGAGGTAGCACCTGATCAAGAACCAACGGTACTGAAGAAAGAAGTCTAAGCTTCCCTGAAAGCATTGGTGAAAAACAAGCCTCCGGTAACTGACAGAACACCAACTGAGATGTGTCAATGAACAGATGCTGTGTTGATGGCACTCACTTGTCTATGCCAAGAAATTTGGAAAACAGTTACCTGGTCAACCAACTGAAGCATCTATATTCATGCCCATTTCAAAGAAAAGTGATCTAATGGAAGGTGGAAATTGTTGAAAAACATCACACACAAGTAAAATTTTACTGAAGATTATTCATAAGCGTTTGCAGCAGTGCATTGACAGGGAACTGCCAGAGACTCAAGCTGGATTCAGAAGAGGCTGAGGATCCAGAGATATCCTTGCTGACGTCAGATAGATCCTGGCTGAAAGCAGAGAATACCAGAAAGGTGTTTACCTGTGTTTTATTGACTATGCAAAAGCATTTGACTGTGTGGATAACACCTCGAAGAATGGGAATTCCAGAACACTTAATTGTGCTCATGAGGAACCTATACTTAGACCAAGAGGTAGTCGTTCCAAAAGAACATGGGGATAATGTGTGGTTTAAAGTCAAGAAAGGTGTGTGTTAGGGTTATGCCCTTTCATCACCATACCTATTCAATCTGTATGCTGAGCAAATAATCCAAGAAGCTGGGCTATATGAAGAACACAGCATCAGGATTGGAGGAAGGTCCATTAACAACTTGTGATATGCGGAATACACAATCTTGCTCTCTGAAAGTGAAGAGGACTTGAAGCAATTACTGATGAAGATCAAAGGCCATAGCCTTCAGTATGGATTACACCTCAACAAAGAAAACCAAAATCCTCACAACTGGACCAATAAGCAACATCAAGATAAACCGAGAAAATATTGAAGTCGTCAAGGATTTCATTTTACTTTTATCCACAATCAATGCCCATGGAAACAGCAGTCAAAAAATCAAATGACATATTGCATTGGGCAAATCTGCTGCAAAATACTCCGTAAAGTGTTATAAAGCAAAGATGTCACTTTGAGGACAAAGGAGAGCTTGATTCTAGCCATGGTATTTTCAATTGCCTTATGTGCATGGGAAACCTGGACAATAAATAAGGAAGACTGAAAAAGAGTTGATGAATTTGAATTACTGTGTTGCCAGAGACTACTGAACGTATCATGAAGAATGAACAAATCTGTTTTGGAAGAAGTACAGCCAGAATGCTCCTTAAAAGTGAGGATGGCAAGACTTTGTCATATGTACTTTGGACATGTTATCAGCAGGGCCTAGTCCCTGGAGGAGGACGTCATGTTTGGTAAAGTAGAGGGTCAGTGAAAAAGAGGAAGACCCTCAATGAGATGGACTGACACAGTGGCTGCACCAATGGGCTCAAACTTTGCAGTGAGAGTGAGGATGGCGCAGGACCAGGCCACGTTTCTCTGTAGTGCATAGGGTTGCTGTGAGTTGGAACTGACTGGAGGGCACCTAACAACAATAAGTGCTATTATAAAAAAAAAGTATTTCTGCTTAGAAGCCTTACTAGGAATTTCTCACCAATGGGGATGAAGGGAGGCAGGAGAAACTTACTAGGACAAGTAATATTTTAAACCTCAAGTGTCATTCTTTTGAACCAAGGCATTTATTATTTACTTGGTTTAAAGTTCAAACCACTTACACAGGACACTTTCAGATCATGAGCACTAGTATTAGCGCAGATTAATTTTCACTAACCAGGGTCCCAAGGCAATGAATGTTAGAATTGTTAAATTTTAGATTGTGGTAAAAGGGAGATTAAGCCCATTTAAAGAGCTGTGGGGGAACCTGTCTGCAGAGATTTGGGGTGTCTGGGTGGGGTCAAATTTTCCTGGATGGCACAGTTTGTGCTCAACTGCTTAACCTGAAGGTTGAGGCTTTGAGCCCAACCAGTGGCTCCACAAAAGAGAGACCTGGGTATCTACTTCCACAAAGATTACAGCTGAGAAAACCCTGTGGAACAGCTCTCCTCTGTAGTATGTAGGATGGCCCCGGGGGTCACACTAGTTCATTCGGGTTCAAAACTTGGCGGAGAGTTTGCATTTCCACCCTGGATATGAGGAATCAGAATCTACGTTTTAACAAGATCCCCAGGTGCTTCTTTTGTATCCCCAGGTAATTCGTGTGTATATATGAGAGTTAACCTGGGGAAATCGGGTTTTTTGTTTTGTTTTGGGGTTGGAGCAGGGGTTAGACTCACAACACTGAAGATGCAGGCTACAGCAATAACTTTGCCTACATTCCAGTTTGGCCTAAAAGCTTTTTCTACCCTCGAGCTAGTTCTTACAAACCCCTGATCAAGAAAAATGCTTCGACTTGGCTACTAGATAGTGGAAGTGAGGTGTAAGAGGAAAAATATCTATAAAAATCTGACAATATGTTTAAAATAGTTGTGTGTCAAGACAAGCTGGACTGGAAAAATTCGTTTTCTGTTTTCTTACAGGTTATCTCTCTGACTCCTCCCTCATATATGTATTATTTATAAGTGTGTGATTCTGAAATCGGCCTGTGGTTGTCTGATTACATGAGCCTGCTGCCAGCACCTACATGTCCTCACGCCTGTGGCACTTCAGATCCAATAAACAAGTCTCCTGCCTCTTATTTAGAAAAGCTTTCAACTAAAAATCACTGTGCGCTCCAGGATGTGACAATTCCTAACCCTAATCTCAACCTGTGTCCTTTTTTAAACCCATTGCAGAACACCTGTCACATGACTGACTGGAAAGGTGCCTTCCATTAGGCAAAAGGTGGGAGGTGTTTTCTTGTGAAAATGAAGAGAGTGAAAGGTTCTCAGAAACTAGGAACTTTGTCTCTGCTCTGCTGTGACAGATGCTATAGCCTGTGAACCAGGACCTCTGCCTCTTTCCTGCTACGAAGTGTGTGTGTGTGTACGTGTGTGTGTGTGAGCGCGTGTATGTGAGCACGTGTGCATGCTCAGGGGTGGATTATCCAAGAGGCAAGATAAGCACGGTGCTGACCTTGCTTACCAGATCATCTGTAGTAGTGAAAAGTTTCACAATTTTTTTTTTTACTACATCAAAGATTCAGCTTCTAGCTGGCATCTTTCTCTCTCCCAAACCCACAACACCTTCCTACACCACTGAAACCTCTTTTCAAATTTACAGTCCCTAACAGAGACAGGGAAACCCCGGAGACGTAGGTTAAGTGCTACGGCTGCTAACCAGAGGGTCAGCAGTTGGAAACCGCCAGGCACTCCTTGGAAACTCTGTGGGGTAGTTCTACTCTGTCCTACAGGGTTGCTATGAGCCGGAATCGACTCAACGGCACTGGGTTTGAGTTTTGGTTAACAGAGACAGATTACCCTGTAAACAAGGTAAGCACGAGCTTACTTGTGCTTATCTACTAATCCGTAGTGATCAATTTCATACGAGTTTCATCCTGTCACTTGGTGACACCCATGTGAAATTGGTCAATATAGATTAGGCAGTAAACACGAGTAAGGCTGTGCTTAACTTGCTTATTGGGTCATCAGTCCGTGTGTGTGTGTGCGTGTGTGTGTTCATGTATTTGGCGTGAGGAGGAGGTTCAGCTTTGAGCTCCTATTTTGCTGTGGAGGAAAACTCTGTGTCTGGTATCCCAGGAAGGAATGGCAGGAAGAGGGCACGCTTCATGGAAATGATAGCAAAGATGTGAATGACGTTTCACAGTTTGCAGAGCACTTTTATTTTATTCCCATAACAAACCTGTGAGGAAAGACAGTTAGCTCCAGACGTTCTTCTGCCTACCAACTTTCAGCCTGTGGTTATTCGCACATTAAAGCCAAGTTCCCCGGGGGAGCATATTACTTGATACCCACAGATGATTCGGGAGTGTGTGCTGCTGCCTTTTGGTCTCCAACACAGCACTGTTAGGCATCAGTGCGTTTTGCTGTAATTGTGTTTATTTTGAGGGTTTTTTCCACACATTATTAACCCTACCAGGTCCAGTAAGTCCAAGAGCAGTGAGAGTGTTAAAAGTGCTTGTTGGAACAGACACACAATTACCCTGGGAACAGATGTAAGATATTTTAAAAATTAAAAGTGGTGAGAAAAGGATGAATGTCTTCATGTGAACATAGAATGAATTATTCAAGAGTAGAAATGATTCTCAAGGACAAAGAACAAATCAGGCAATGTGAGAAAGTGCTGTTCCTGTGCAACGAACAATATCAGCAAGAGAATGGAAGCAGGGCTGAGCAGGAGCCGTTTTTGAGGGTGTGACAAGATGCTGCCTGTCGAGGAGGCCCAAGCTATTTCCTGTGAAGGCTAGGCACTGGAGAAAGCTTAAGGCAAAGCAGGTGAGGCAACACTCCTGAAGAGGTTGTCTCGAGCAAAAGTGAAAGCTTCTTCCAATCTGGTTTGTATCCACTGGAGGAGTGAGGTTTTGGGTATGGAGGCTGTGGCTAAAAAGGAGCATCCCGAGACATTTAGGAGATCCCCAAGGAGGGCAGTTTTCTGCCTCCACAGACCTCCATTTGAGACTAAGGAGGATAATTTGAGGGGGATGCCATTCACTCATCCAAAAACATAAATATTCAGTGCCCTGTGTGCTGCACATTATCCTATCAACTAGGCATACATGGAAGCCCCTGAGAGTGCAATCAATGCATTTGGTTGCTAACTAAAAGATTGGAGGTTCAAGTCCACCCAGAGAAGCTTCAGGGAAAAGACCTAGTGATTTACTTCTGAAAAGTTAACCATTGAAAACCCTATGGAGCACAGTCCTACTCTGACACACATGGGGCAACCATGGGTGAGAGTCAACCTGAGGACAACTGTAAAAAAAAAAAAAAAAAGGCAGATATGACACAGAACATATATGAATAAGAACAAGAAACTGATTCATGCTCCTACTCCTGGAAATATTTGGGGCTGCAAGAAGATGGATACACTTAACAACCTAATTGTAAGTAGAGGAGTTTCTGTATTAGTATTTCTAGTCAATTAATGAAGAAACTGGGCTTTGGAGAGGTTAAAGACTTACTCCAAATGATACAAGTAGTCAGAGGTAGACTGAAAATTCAAATCCAGCCTTTGGTTTCAAGCCAGCATTCTCTTCTACTACATCATGATTCTTGATGCGCAATCCAACATGCTGTCCTACAGAAGGACAAAAAATCAATCACCAAAGTTTCCTTTCTTCAGTTCTTGAAAGCAAATGACGTGCAATGCCTTAGATTTTCTTTTATGTGTGATGAAGGCTACTTTCTAGTAACCTGCTAAGTATGTTACTAAGGATCACTAAAATATGGTATCATCATCTAAAATTAACACATTATTAGAGTTTACCAAGGACTTAATTCTGTATTTTATTAAGAAAGATTGGATATCACCAAAGAACTGTCAACTTAAGCATGGAGATAGTTTGAAACTTCTATAATTTTTACTACATATGCTCTACATTTTGAGTGTTATTACTATATGTGGGCTACAGATTTCAATTTCTGTCTTTAATTATAATTTCATTGTTAATTTCATCTTAGTATTATCAGTTTAGTTTGTGGTGGGTTGTTGAGTTAATCCTATAGTGAACAGTAATGAATCAACAGTATTTTGGCTTATTAGTCAACGACTAGCCTCGAAGATAAGCTCCACTGAAGCTCAGATGTGAAATACCAGGACTTATTTCACTGAAGTGCATACATGTAGAATCCACCTTCACCCAACGAATGTGCCTGAACAGATACCTCATTACTCTTACCAAGTTCTTTTTTTTTTTTTTTTTTTTTTACTAGGAAGTGGTAATGGGTAGAAAAGATGAACACAGGGTATTTTCCACCCACGTGAACCATGATCAAAAATATCTGAAAGTTACTTTAGCCTCTAGAATACTATTACTGCTGTTTGTTAGATCTAAGTGGCATTCACTATTGATAAACTATGCAAGAGCTACTCTTAAGCCTTCTCCCTTGCTGCCTCCTACCACAGAGGCTGGAAAACAAAATATCCACTTTCCCCATTTTTCTTGACACTAGAGACAGTACTTTGATCATATTCTAGCTCAAATGAAATGTAAATGGAAGTCTTCTGGGCGAGGCTGCTTAGAGAGCTTTTTCTTCCCTGATGACTAGGGCCACCCCAACCTCCAAACTCTTCCAGCATTGAAGGCAATGCTTGGAACAGCAACAGCCACTCTGCAACCATGAGGAAAATCTCAACAGAATCACAGTGATGAGATTGTTAAAATCCTAAAGCTATACTTACAGTTATCTGCCTACAAATTTCTTATTATGGGAGAAAAAAATAACCCCCTTTCTGTTAAGGCTGAGTTTTCCGTTAGGATACAAAATCATCCTCATTCATGCTTACGTATCATTTCGTTGGGGATTTAGGTACCAGCTTTTTTATTAAGTTATTTATAATACTGCTTTCATGTGGAAAAGACATTCTGGGTTAAACACAGACTTATAAATTTAGAAATTTGAAGCATAAGCCTCTAACTGATAAGCAAGGTTAGTTGTTCCTTTTCATTATTTCCCCCTCAACCCCATGCTCTCACTAACATGCATGTACATACACATGTACACACACCTGCTCTAAGACCTACATTGCCTTATTACCTCGTGTTGCAAGGATAAATTGGTTTCATCTCAGGTGCCAACACAGATAGGTTGGTTGTAGCTGCCTGGATCACTACATTGAGCATAACTTCGCAGCAGGCAACACAACTCGTCGAGGAAGAGCGCTGTGATCCATCAGCCAGGTCCGTCATGGAGGTGAAAAGTGGAGTAGCAGCACCTGCGTTTACAGTTGATCTGATCCAGTGTATCAAATGTTAATGGCTTAACCCATTGTAATAGCTTCTCTTTTCTTAACCGTGTAGGTAGGAATTTGTATTTTCAAACTGGGACACTTACGCCCTATTTGGGCAATAATTTACTAACTGGAAAGTCAGGGTATCCTAGATAAAATCATATTCATTAGGGTACTTAAGGTGGAATTGTAAAGAAAATATCATGTCTTAAGAAAAATGTAACACCTGCTGTGGTAGCTATGGAGGTGTACCACTCACCTTTCCCTTTGAGAAAGAGCTTGCCATCCAGCTGTGATGGCAGTTTGCTGGCAGTGTCCAGATTCAGTGCCCTCAGAAACCACCCCAGATTTCACCCAAGGCTACATGTTCCCTAGAAAGACCCAGACAATGACTGAGCATGGTGACGGTTTAGGGGATGGCCATTGCCATCATGCAGCATTCCTCTATGGCCATCTTTGCTCTGGAACTCCCTCTGTATTGGCCAAGCCTTTGTTAGATATACATGGTGGTCTGGGGCTCTCACTGCTCATTTCTGCTTCCTTCCACATCTTCTCTCAGTCTGAAAGCTTTCCCTGCCCCATCCTGCTTCCTCCCCTTTATCTTTCCCAGTTCTTATTCCTTTCTCCCCATATACTCCTAACTCCATCAGAGTGTCTTCTAGAAAGAGGACCCATGCTGACACACTTACGAACATGACAAGTTAAACTAAAAAGCATTTACATTAAATGTACAACATTCCAAAAGAGGCAAAGTGCTGTACTGGCTTTGGCAGCAGTGAATATTGATTAAAATCCCAGCCACTTATCATAAAGTTGTATGGTACTAATGTCCTTATCTTTAAAATGAGCATGATGGTGGTACTGGATTAGTCTGTGTAAGAATTAAACAAGATAAGATCCATGAATTCAATTTGTAAACTATTAACCCTGTTTCTTTTTAGTTTTCACTATTATTGTTATAGTTTCAAGTAATTTTAATTATAAATTACCAGCTGATTAATTGACTTTTCCTTTACAAATACCTTTTGCTCCCTTAACAGGTGCTGATCTAGGAAATGAGGTAGGCAAATTTCTTGCTCCAGTGAAGCTTGTTGTTGTTGTTCTTAGGTGCCAGCAAGTCAATTCCAACTCATAGCGACCATATGACCCTACGTACAACAGAACGAAAAACTGTCCAGTCCTACACCATCCTCACAATCTTTGTTATGCTTAAGCCCATTGTTGCAGCCACTGTATCAGTCAATCTCATTGAGGATCTTCCTCTTTTCCACTGACCCTCTACTTTACCAAGCATGGCGTCCTTCTCCAGGGACTGATTCCATCGTCTCTTCCCACAGATGTAATCGATTCAATTCCTGTGTATTCCTTCTGGCGAGGCCCAAGTGTGTGAAATGTTCTTTTTGACAATAAATGCAACACCATTCCTCTTCAAGTTGTCATTCCTGGCATAGCAGACCATATGATTGTCCAATTCAAAATGGCCAATACCAGTGGATTTCAGCTCACCAATGCCTAGGATATCAATGTTTATGTGTTCCATTTCATTTTGACAACTTCCAATTTTCCTAGATTCATACTTCGTACATTCCACATTCTGATTATTAATAGATGTTTGCAGCTGTTTCTTCTTATTTTGAGCTGTGCCACGTTAACCAATGAAGGTCCCGACGGCTTGACTCCATCCACATCGTTAAGGTCAACTCTACTTTGAGGAGGCAGTTCTTCCCCCGTTGTCTTTTGAGTGCCTTCCAATCTGAGTGGCTCATCTTCTGGCACTATATCAAATAACGCTCCACTGCTATTCATAAAGTTTTCACTGACTAAATCTTTTCAGAAGTAGACTGCCAGGTCCTTCTTCCTAGTGAAGATTACATTTTCTAAACTAACTGTGTAAATGTGAGTTTCATTTAAACTATACTAAAAAGTTAGCAAAAGTTTACTGTCAGGGAAGGCCATATCTCTGGCTTAGTTTATCTCTATTAGCAGTTTTGTCTTGTCCCAGAATTTGTCTTTGTTGATTTTTCCTACTGAACTGCCTTTTCATTCTGTTAGTTTCACCATCCTTGATGCTGTGAACCTTGCAGGGGGCTAAGAGACTAGTGACGATAGCTTCTTACTACACCCACTGCTCAGCTGGGCCAGCTACTTGCCTTATACACTTGCTATTTTTTTCCTTGCTTCTCTCTTCTTTCTGAACCTACCTCCCTTCTCCTGAATGCTTGCTACATCTCACCTCTCTGCCTCCTATTTTCCTTTTCTTCACTCATGCTTTTTTCGCTTTGCTGTCACCCACAGTGGGAGACACCCTCTATTTCTTCAGGTGGCTACATTGTTTTGACAGGAAAGGACAAACTTACTGGCAGAGAAAACAGCAAGACTTACCTCCCAGGTGTCTGCTTCTAACACTTCCTGTGGCCTGGTAACCACAGAAATCAACCCATGTTTTTGAGAGGTTTCTTCACTTCAAATTAACTCGGACCTTGACAAGGCAGATAGGGATGTAGTCATCCATTATAGGCTGTGGTCAGAACCAGCTGGTCACCATCCACCTGAAAGACTGGTCAAAATGTACGTGGGTGGAATGGTCAATGTTAAATGTCTGCATGAAGGCAGAACCTTCTGCCAAAATACGAATGTTATTTCACATTTCGCACTCATAATTTTAAAATTGTTTTTTTTGGATTTTACCGTAATGTCTAATAGCCTATAGACCAGTGGCTATCTTTTTTTTTTTTTTTTTGACCATGCTCTAAAGTTAGAAATAAGTATGTGTATGTATAAATAACGAATCTGTATAAAGAACATATTTATTTTTAACTTTAGAGCATGGCCAAAAAATTGATAGCCACTGGCCTATAGGTTACTAGACATTAGGGTGAAATCTAAAAAAATCCATTTGTAAATTACGAGTGTAGAATGTGTTGGAACATTCATATTTTGGACTGGAGGATTCTTCTTTCATGTGGGCATTTGACATGGAACACTCCACCCGGTCACGTTTTGGCCACCCACTCAGGTGGACGGTGACCGCCTGGCACTGATCACAGCCAGTAATGAATGGTTACAGCCCACTCTGCATTACTGAGCTCTGAGTTAACACACATAGTCATATGTATATATGTGTATGTGTCTGTGTGTAAACATCAAACATGAAATCAAGATGCATTGATAATTACTGAAGATTGGACTGCAAACGTTGGAAGCAAAGAAGGATCAGTAGTTGGAAAACATGGCCTTGGTGATAGAGGTGACACCGAAGATTGTGTGATAGAATTTTGCAAGACCAATGACTTATTCATTGCGAATACTTTTTTTCAACAACACAAACAGTGACTAAACACGTGGACCTCGCCAGATAGAGTACACAGGAATCAAACTGACTACATGTGTGGAAAGGGGCCATGGAGAAGTTTGATATCATCAGTCAGAACAAGGCCAGCGGCCGACTGAGTAACAGACCATCGACTGCCTATATCCAAGTTCAAGTTGAAGCTAAATACAATTAAAACAAGTCCACGGGAGCCAAAGTATGACTTTGAGTATGTCCTACCTGAATATAGAGACTATCTCAAGAATAGATTTGAAGTGCTGAACACTAATGACCAAAGACCAGATGAGTTGTGGGAAGACATCATACATTAAGAAAGCAAAAGGTCATTAAAAAGATGGGAAAGAAAAGCTCAAAATGGATGTCAGAAGAGACTCTGAAACTTGCTCTTGAACATAGACTAGCTAAAACAAAAGGAAGAAATGATCACATGAAGAGGCAAACAGGAGATTTCAAAGGGCAGCTCAAGGAGATGAAATCAAGTATTATAATGAAATGTACAAGGACCTAGAGTAGAAAACCAAAACAGCTGAAGAAAAAATTCAAGCCTCCAGTTGTAATATTGAAGGGTTCTATGCGCAAAATTGAAATAAAGCAGGTAGCATCAAAAGAAGATGGGAGGAATACACAGAGTCACTGCACCAAAAAGAATTGGTCAATGTTCAACCATTTCAGAAGGTAGCATATGGCCAAGAACCGATGGTATTGAAGGAAGAAGTCCAAGCTGCCCTGAAGGCATTGGTGAAAAACAAGTCTCCAGGAATGGACAGAATATAAATTGAGATGTTTGAACAACAGGACTGGAAGTACTCGCTTGTCTATGCTAAGAAATTTGGACTATAGCTACCTGGCCAACCGACTGGAAGAGATCCATATTTGTGCCCATTCCAAAGAAAGGTGACCCAACAGAACAGCAAAATTAATATCATTAATATCACATGCAGGTAAAATATTGCTAAAGATATTTCAAAGCCAGTTGCAGCAGTATATCGACGAGGAGCTTCCAGAAATTCAGGCCGGGTTCTGAAGAGGACATGGAACTAGGAATATCATTGCTGATGTCAGATGGATCCTGGCTGAAGGCAGAGAATACCAGAAAGGTGTTTGTTTACCTGTGTCTTATTGACTATGTAAAAGCATTTGACTGTGTGAATCATAATAAATTGTGGATAATGCCGAGAAGAATGGGAATTCCAGAACACTCAATTGTGCTCATGAGGAACCTGTACTTAGATCAAGAGGCAGTCGTTCGAACAGAAACAAGGAGACACTGCATTTTTTAAAGTCAGGAAACGTGTGAGTCAGGGCTGTATTCTTTCACCACACTTATTCAATCTGTATGCTGAGCAAATAATCTGAAAAACTGGACTATGTGAAGTCTGAATCAGGACTGGAGGAAGATTAATTAATAACCTTCTCTATGCAGATGACACAACCTTCCTTGCTGAAAGTTAAGAAGACTTGAAGCACTTATTGATGAAGATCAAAAACTACAGCTTCAGTGTGGATTACACCTCAATGTAAAGAAAATAAAAACCCTCAAAACTGGACCAATAAGCAACATCATGATAAATGGGGAAAAGATGGAAGTTGTCAAGGATTTCATTTTACTTGACTCCACAATCAAAGCAGCAGTGAAGAAATCAAACGATGCATTGCATTGGGCAAATCTGCCACAAAAGACCTCTCTGAAGTGTTGAAAAGCAAAGATGTCACTCTGAGGAGTAAGGTGCACCTGACCCAGGCCATCATGTTTTCAACCACCTCATATGTAAGTGAAAGCTGGACAACGAATTAGGAAGGCAGAAGAAAAACTGATACCTTTGAATAGTGGTGTTGGAGAAGAAGAATAATGACTATACCTCTAACTGCCAGAAGAACAAACAAATCTGTCTTGGAAGAATTACAGCTGGAACACTCCTTAGAAGCAAGAATGGCGAGACTTTGTCTCACACACTTTGGACATGTTATCAACAGGGACCCGTCCCTGGAGAAGAACATCATGCTTGGTAAAGTAGAGGGTCAGGGAAAAAGAGGAAGAGCCTTCATGAGATGGACTGACACAGTGCAACAACCGGCTTAAGCATAACAACAGTTGTGAGGATGGCACAGGACTGGGCAGTTTTTCGTTCTGTTGTACATAGGGTTGCTATGAGTCGAAACTGACCCAATGGTACCTAACAACAACAACAACACACACACACACATATATACACCCATATATATTTGTATAACTGAAACAAAAGATTCATAAAACATATTTACCCTTACTGCATGTGATGCATTCCATTTTTTCTATTTTTTTAAATGTATTCTATCATAATGGTTTTGTTTAAGGATTTTTAACCTTTTTTGTGCCATTTCTCCTAATGCAATAAAGCCTATGTATACTTTGGAGTTAAGTTTTTAAATTCATAAGACAAAACTCACAGTATTACAAGCAAAATCAATTATATTGCAATTCAGTTCTATTCTTGGGCCTCTTGTAGGGCTGGAGGGGTGAGAGTAATGTCAGTGGACCCCAGGTTACAAACTGCTTCAGGACTAAATTGTTTCCACAACTAACTACTGAGCCATGTCCTGTGGTTTGCAAAATGTGGCTATAAACAAAGCCTCAGAACATTTTGTAGTAATCAGATATTTCAGATGCTTATTATCCTGTCATGATTTTAAACACTATCTTTTCCCTCCCTTTCCCCAGGCTCCCCCATCCAATCCCTCTCCCTTTGTGTGCAGCCCATGCACGTGCACGCACACACAGACACACACACACATACATGCACACGGACACACAGACACACAGAGACACACACACATGCACACGAACACACACACACATGCACACACACGCTTGCAGATCTCAGGTCACATATCTGAAACGAGAGAGGAACTGGGCCGCTGTGTCCAGCCCCTCCTATCTCCCGAGTTCCACACCCTGCCTATCTCTCAGGCCCTGCGCCTCCTGTTCCTACCTCAAAACTACTTCAGTGGCTCATTATCTCTGCAGTGCAGAGCTCACAGTTGTGGCTTTCTTGGTTTCCTTCATGGCATTGTGAGCCGATAGGTACATTCTGCCCTAGAATAATGGTGGGGACTGGTAGTGGAACAGCCCAGAGCCCTTGACCTTTATTTTCTCAGGCTTCAGTGAACCTTCTGTGGCAGGTGTTTCCTTTTGATAGGTGGCTTCCGGCTCCCACCACAGGACAGCTGCTCCATGTGTCCCTCCCAGCCTACAGAGGAAACTCTTGTTCAGCTCGCAGCAGCCATGTTGAACACACTGTATACCCAGCACAGAACAGCTTAGGGTGGAGGGACTGGAGGAAAATCCAGTTACTGCCACAATTGAATTATGCAGGTGCTTTCTTGAACATAAAGGAGACCTAGGTGGTGCAATGGTTAAGCGCTCAGCTGCGAACTGAAAGGTCGGCGATTTGAACCTGTCGCCCCAGAGAAAGAGGCGGCAGTCTGCTTCTGTAAAGATTACAGCCTTGGAAACACTGTGGAGCAGTTCTAGGGTCACTATGAATCGGAATCAATTCAACAGCAATGTATTTGGGCTGATTTAGTTTCTCAAACTGTTTGCTACTACAGTTTCCCACAGCCCTACCAAAAATGCCCACAGTGAAGTATTTTCTCCTTTGCATGTAGGAAGGCCATGGCTGGCTGACCTGATTCAGGACAACAGACTGTGGCAGGAAGCCCTCTTCCTTTGGGGTTCTCACCCCTGTTCTGCTTTGTTGTTGCCTCAAGACGGGGAGCCCAGAGGGGAGCACCAGCTGTGCATCTGGCACTGAGGATGAACTGGGGAGCAGAGTATTTCTCCTCTCTGCCTGGATACTGGGCCACCTGGACCTCTGAATGACATCTTGGACCTCAAGCCCTGCTTCTCCTGTGCGATTCTGGTTTCATATTGTTAGCACTTGGTGTAGCCACAAAAAAATTTGTTCATGTCCATGACAAAAAGGAAACAGAGGAGGAAGAGAAAAGCCTGTATTCACTCCCTCTTTGGCTTGAAAGCAAGTCATACTGCTCTAGAAATGATTCTAATTGATCCCTCTGAATGTTTTTACCACACCCCATACTGAAATCAGCGGTTTTTTTTTTTTTATACTCAAATAACTTTTAAAATGGCTTTTCTGGTTTTACCCTAATATTTACTACCTATAGACCAGCTGCTATTAAATTTTTTGACCATGCTCTAGAGTTAGAAATGCATACATATAAAGTAGGGCCTCAGGGATGCTCAAGTCCAGCTACTTCATTCAAGGTTGAGCACATCATGCAGACAGGAGGGTGCAGACAGCAGTGCCCTGAGGGCCTGAGGGAAGGGGACTTGCCCAAGGTCATGCAGCAGGAAAAGCAGAGCAGTGCCTCAAGCTCACTTCTTCCCCCCGCCAGAGCTCTTCTCAGTACTGGGCTGCCGGGTGCATGCTGCTGAGGGGGTTCTACTATAAAGTCCTACACTATGGAAATCAAAATGTTGTTGCATCAATGCCTTACCAGCCTTCTCTCACACAGCATTTATGAGTTGAAAGGTCACAAGGGCCTCATATTTTAGCTCTATAAATAAAGAAGTTAAAGAGCCTCCCTGAAGTTACTCAGAAGAATTGAAAAAGCAACTGATGACATAAGTCTTAATTTCAAAAACCCTTGTTTTTTTTTTTTTTATGAAGATGGCTTTTTTCCCTCAGAAAAAATATATTTTTTCTTTTTTTCCCTTGATGTTCTTCTAATTGTGCCTAGTCTTTCTTTCTTAGAACAGTTCAAAATAGTTCTTTCTGTACATTAATCACTTTTCAATGCCCCCTTTTATACCAAACAAAATTCTAGAACTTTTTTTTTTTTTGGCTTTAACCCTAAGTCCTTCTCCCTCATCACAATTCACTTTTCCTATCCTGTTCAATGAATTACATGATTAATTATTTTTGCAGCTTCCAAATGGTTTGCTATTGTATATGTCATAGTTTTCTTCTGGATGAGAAAACATTCATTTCATTCAACAGTGTCATTGCTTATATTATCTTCTTGTCACTGAGTGGGGAAAAGACCAAGAGCCAAACCAGACTTTTGTTTACATCCACTGGAGAGCAGTTCTGAAGGTCAGTACAAGCCCCAGCCATCATTACTTCAATCTTGGACATGTCATTCTCAATGCATAGAACGGCTGGGTCTTCGAGGCCATGAAGTCTAATACCTCCATTTCACACTTGAAGAAACTGAGGTACACAGCTCATCATAGGTCCATGGAGCTAGCTAATGACAGATTCAGAACTAAACTTCAGGACTCTGATTCCCAATGCACTGTCTTTTCCATCGCTTAGTAAGTCCTCATATTCTTCCCGAAATCCCGAGTTCATCTCAAACTAGTTTTGCAGTCCATTCAGTGTTCTTAATACTAAGAAGTCAGGAAAGGTGTGTGTCAGGGTTGCATCCTTTCACCACACTTATTCAATCTGCATGCTGAACAAACAATCTGAGAAGCTGGACTATATGAAGAAGAATAAGGCATCAGGATTGTAGGAAGACTTGTTAACAACCTGCATTGTGCAGATGACACAACTTTACTTGCTGAAAGTGAAGAAGACTTGAAGCACTTACTGATGAAGTTCCAAGACTACAGCCTTTAGTATGGATTATACCTCAACATAAAGAAAACAAAAATCCTCACAACTGGGCGAATAAGCAACATCATGATAAACGGAAAAAAGATTGAAATTGTCAAGGATTTCATTTTATTTGGATCCATAATCAACACCCGTAAAAGCAGCAGTCAATAAATCAAAAGATGTATTTCATTGGGTAAATCTGCTGCAAAAGACCTCTTTTAAAGTGCTGAAAAGCAAAGATGTCACCTTGAAGACTAAGGTGCGCCTGACCCAAGCCATGGTGTTTTCAGTAGTATCATATGCATGGGAAAGCTGGACAATGAATAAGGGAGATTGAAGAAGAATTGCTGCCTTTGAACTGTGTGTTGGTGAAGAATATTGAATATACCAAGAACTGCCACAAGAATGAACACATCTGTCTTAGGAGAAGTACAGTCAGAATGCTTCTTAGAAGCGAGGATGGTGAGACTTCATCTCATGTACTTTGGATTTGTAATCAGGAGGAACCAGTCCTTGGAGAAGGACATTATGCTTGGTAAAGTAGAGGGTCAGTGGAAAAGAGGAAGATCCTCAATGAGGTGGATTGACACAGTGGCAGCAACAATGGGCTCAAACATAACAACGGTTGTGAGAATGGTGCAGGATTGGGCAGTGTTTCGCTGTGTTGTACATAGGGTCGCTGTGGGTCAGAACTGACGCAATGGCACCTAACAACAACACCAATATGAAGGGAGTAGAATGTCATGGCTCCTAGCTCAACAACATGAATTTACATAATAATTTGCATAATCTGGTTGATTACTTTCAAGTTGCTTCAATTCTAACCTTCGAGCAATCTTCAGAAGTTCTCTCATATATCAGAATCCAGAAGCTGCAAACAGGACCCTACACATGTGATAGTTAAGGGGATGGGCTCTGGCATTGGACCTGGGCCATTTATTAACCTTTTTCTTCCTCAGTGTTCCCATATGTAAAATAAAGATACTGAGAGCACTTGCATCATAGTACTATTTTGAGAGAATTAAACGAGATAATTCAAGGAACAAGCTTACTATTAATGTTGGTGTTAGGTGCCATTGAGTTGATTCCAACTCATAGGAACCCTATGCACAACGGAGAGAAACATTACCCGTTTTTCTTTTATTTTATGCCATCCTCACAATCATTGCTATGTTTGAGCCTACTGTTGCAGCCACTGTGTCAATACATGTCGTCGACAATCTTCCTCTTTTCCACTGACCCTCTACTTTAACAAGCATGATGTCCTTCTCCAAGGACTGGTCCCTCCTGATAACATATCCAAAGTCCATGAGATGAAGTCTTGGCATCCTTGCTCCTAAGGGGCATTCTGACTTCTTCTAAGACCGATTTTTTCGTTCTTCTGGCAGTCCATGATATGTTCAATATTGCTCGCCAACACCATAATTCAAAGGCATCAGTTCTTCCGTCTTCCTTATTGATTGCCCTGCTTTCACATGCATATGAGGCAATTGAAAAAACAAGGCTTGCGTCAGGCACACCTTAGCCTTTAAAGTGACATCTTTACTCTTTAACACTTTAAAGAGGTCTTTTGCAGCAGATTCGCGCAATGCAATGCATCATTTGATTTCTTGACTGCTGCTTCCATGGGCTTTGATTGTGGATCCAGGTAAAATGAAATCCTTGACAACTATTAAAAAATAACCCAATAAATAAAGGTACTATTTTTCTAGCTATCAATAAATAAATAGTACTTGATTGTGTTTTAATAGACGTTCACAAGGAGATGTAAAAGAGTATTTAATGCAACAATTGCAGTGTCGTGCGGTAGAAATCATCTTTAATTGTGATTTGGGAAATCTCAGCCCCAGATCCAGCTCTTCCACTAACAAGCTGGGTGGCTGAGAAGAAGCAGGCTCACCCTTCTGGGTCTCAATTTCTTAATCAACAAATCTAATTCTAATCTCTAAATGGGAGAGACGGACTCCCTGAGAAGTGCAATTTAACTGACTCAAAACCAGTCAAAGCAGCCCCGTCTCAAGCAGAAGAAGGTGAAACTCTGCTATTTTGAATTGAAATGTGTCCTCCAAAACATTATGTGAAGTCCGAACCTCTATACCTGTGAATGTGACATTTTTTGGAAATAGAATTTTTCTTTGCAGTTATTATGAGTTAAACTAACAAAGTTATGCTGGAGTAGGATAGGTTTTAATCCTCATCCCTTCTGCATGGCTCTTAGCAAAGAGAAAGATAGACGCAGAAACACAGACAGTGGAAGACTCCCTGTGAAGATACAGCCCTAAATCAAGAATAAACAAGAGACACCTGGGGCTACAGAAGTTTAAAGAGGCAAGGAAGCATCCTTCCCTAGCACCAGCAGAGAGAAAGTGTAGACCTGCTGACACCCTGAATTTGGAATTCTAGCCTCCAGAACTGTGAGAAAATAAACTTCTGCTCTTTAAAGTTGCCCTGTGTGTTTTGTCATGGCAGCCCTAGGAAACAGAAACATTTGCCAGGGATCATTTTTCTTTCTACAGTGAAGGAGCTGGTACCTTGTCCACTTCTAAGAGTTAAAACAATTGCTGGGAAATCATGCTGAAGCACACTGTCCCCAAAGCAACCCAGGATTGAATAATTCCATCCTTGCCTTCACATGAGCCACCTGCCTAAGCTCAAGCCAGTGAAGGGAGCAGATGAACAATGAATGTCACAGCAATTAGTTTTGGCAATTAGGCAGGCAATTAGTTCTGCAGCAAGTAGAGTGGGAGAAGAAAGTAAAACAGTCCAGAGAGGTGAAAGGGAAGTACAATTAGGCCATCATATTGCAGGGACATCCAGGTGGAAAGGCATGCACCAGGGTTCCAGCCCCCCCTTCTCTGTTGCCACCATGACAAAGGTGGATGCTTTCCATAGGCCTTTGAAAACAGTGGCTTCAATGTAGGGGGTTTTCAGCCCACATTTCTAATTTCTTCCTCAGGGACACTTCACACCTCCAGTGTTCACTCAGGGATAAAGACCTTGTTGGTGTCTCACCAAGAATTCTGGCTAAGTTAAATAAACTTAATAAATAAATAAATACACTTAATAAATAAATTCTGGTAAGATAAATAAACCTACCAGTAGTTTTCTGGGGACTGTCTTCTCTTAGCTGAGTACACATTTGTTTTTTTGCTTGTTGGTTTGTTTTTTTGTTTTGTTTTGTTTTTGATGGTGAAACTTTGGCTTCCTAGGAAGTTTGGACGCGTTGTCAGAAAAGGCCAATCGCTAGAAAAGGACATCATGTTTGGTAAAGTAGAGGGTCAGTGAAAACGAGGGAAACACTCAGTGAGATGGATTGACACAATAGCAATGGGCTCTAACACACCAAGGATCACGAGGATGGCACAGGACCAGACAATTTTTCATTCTGTTATACATAAGGCCTCTATGAATCAAAGCCAACTAAACGACAACTAAAAACAACAACAAAAGCTCTTCTCTAAGGACAAATTCATTTCACATTTTTTCTTGGGGTGAGTGGGAAAGAAATATAATTGTATGGTGTAATGTGGAAAAAGCTGAGCTTTAAAGTCAAAAACCTAGGCTTGGATTCCAGCTCTGCTACTTAACTGAACCTTACTTCCCTTGGCTTTAAAATGGACGTAGTAATGGGGTTTCCAGATAAAAAAACAGGATTCTTCAGTAGCCCTTCTCCAAAAAAAAAGGGAAAGTTAATTTCACACTTTGGGGGGACATACTTATACTAAAAAAATCATTTGTTTTTAACTGAAATTCAAACTTAGCTGAGTGTCCTCTATTTATTTGCTAAATCAGGCAATTCTAGATAATAGTAGTACCTACTCCAGAGAGTTTTTGGGACAATCAAATCAAACACTATATTTAAAACCCCTACCAAAAACACACTGCCCTCTGATATTACAACAGACCCAATTGAAATTAAAAGAATCATATCAGATTACTATGAAAAATTGTACTCTAGTGAATTTGAAAACCTAGAAGAAATGGATGAATTCCTAGAAACACACTACCTGTCTAAACTAACACAGAGGTAGAACAACTAAATAGACCCATAACAAAAGAAGATATTGAAAAGGAAATTAAAAAAACTCTCAATAAAAAAAAAGCCATGGGTAGAGGAATCCCAGCAGTCATGGTCCCCAAACCTTCTGTTGGCTCAGGACAGGAACCATTCCTGAAGACAACTCATCACAAAATGGAAGGGACTGGACAATGGGTTGGAGAGAGATGCTGACGAAGAGTGAGCTACTTGTATCAGATGGACACTTGAGACTGTGGTGGCATCTCTTGTCTGGAGGGGAGATAGGAGGGTAGAGAGGGTTAGAAACTGGCAAAATTGTCACGAAAGAAGAGCTCAGAAGGGCTGACTCATTTGGGGGAGAGTAAGCGAGAGTATGGAGTAAGGTGTAGATAAGCTTATATGTGACAGACTGACTCGATTTGTAAACGTTCACTTAAAGCTCAATAAAAATTATTAAAAAAAAAAAAAAGCCATGGGCCGGATGGCTTCACTGCAGAGTTCTATCAAACTTTCAGAGAAGAGTTAACACCACTACTGCTAAAGGTATTTCAGAGCACAGAAAAGGACAGAATACACCCAAACTCATTCTAGGTAACACCACAAAAAAAAGAAATTACAGACCTATATTCCTCATGAACACAGGTGCAAAAATCATCAACAAAATTCCAGCCAATAGAATTCAACAACATATCAAAAAAAAAAAAAAAAAATTCACCATGACCAAGTGGAATTCATACCAAGTATGCAGGGATGGTTTAACATTAGAAAAACAAGAATGTAACCCATCATATAAATAACACAAAGGACAAAAATCACATGACTTTATCAATTCATGCAGAAAAGCTTTTGACAAAGTTCAATACCCATTCAAGACAAAAACTCTCAGCAAAATAGGAATAGAAGAAAAATTCCTCAACGTAATAAAGGGCATTTATGCAAAGCCAACTGCCAACATCATCCTAAGTGGAGAAAGCCTGAAAGCATTCCCCTCGAGATCGGGAACCAGACAAGGATGCCCTTTATCACCACTCTTACTCAACATTGTGCTGGAGGTCCTAGCCAGAGCAATTGGGCTAGACAAAGAAATAAAGGGCATCCAGATTGGTAAGGAAGAAGTACAAGTATCTTTATTTGCAGATGACATGATCTTACACAGAAACCCTAAGGAGCCCTCCAGAAAACTACTGAAACTAATAGAAGAGTTCAATAGAGTATAAGGATACAAGATAAACATATAAAAATCAGTTGGATTCCTTTACACCAACAAGAAGAACATAGAAGAGGATATTACACCAACAAGAAGAACATAGAAGAGGATATCACCAAATCAATACCATTTACAGTAGCCCCCAAGAAGATAAAATACTTAGGAATAAATCTTACCAGAGATATAAAACACTTATACAAAGAAAACTACAAAACACTTATGCAAGAAACCAAAAGAGACCTACATAAGTGGAAAAACATACCTTGCTCATGGATAGGAAGACTTAACATTATAAAAATGGCTATTCTACCAAAAGTGATCTATACATTTAATGCAATTCTGATCCAAATTCCAACGACATTTGGAGAAACAAATCACCAACTTCATATGGAAGGTAAAGAGGCCCCAGATAAGTAAAGCATTACTGAAAAAGAAGAACAAAGTGGGAGGCCTTACTCTGCCTGATTTTAGAACCTATTATACTGCCACAGTAGTCAAAACAGCCTAGTACTGGTACAACAACAGATACATAGACCAATGGAACAGAATTGAGAATTCAGACATAAATCCATCCACATATGAGCAGTTGATATTTGATGAAGACCCCAAAACAGTTAAACAGGGAAAGGACAGTCTTTTTAACAAATGGTGCTAGCATAACTGGATATCCATTTGCAAAAAAATGAAACAAGATCCATACCTCACACCATGCACAAAAACTAGCTCAAAATGGATCAAAGACCTAAATATAAAATCTACAATGATAAAGATTATGGAAGAAAAAATACGGACAACGTTAGGAGCGCTAATACATGGCATAAACAGTATACAAAACATTACAAACAATGCAGAAGAAAAACTAGATAACTGGGAGCTCCTAGAAAGCAAACACCTATGCTCATCCAAAGACTTCACCAAAAGAGTAAAAAGATTACCTACAGACTGGGAAAAAGTTTTTAGCTATGACATTTCTGATCAGCACCTGATCTCTAAAATTTACATGATACTGCAAAAACTCAACTACAAAAAGACAAATAACCCAATTAAAAAATGGGCAAAAGATATGAACAGACAATTCACTAAAGAAGACATTCAGGAAGCCAATAGATGCGTGAAAAAATGGTCATGATCATTAGCCATTAGAGAAATGCAAATCAAAACTACAATGAGATTCTGTTTCACTCCAATGAGGCTGGCATTAATCTAAAAAACACAAAAAAATAAATGTTGGAGAGGCTGTGGAGAGACTGGAACACTCATACACTGCTGGTGGGAATGTAAAATGGTACAATCACTTTGGAAATCGATTTGGCGCTTCCTTAAAAAACTAGAAATAGAGCTACCATATGATCCAGCAATCCCACTCTTTGGAATATATCCTAGAGGGATAAGAGCCTTTACACCTACAGATATATGCACATCCATGTTCATTGCATCACTGTTTACAATAGCAAAAAGATGGAAGCAACCAAGGTGGCCATCAATGGATGAATGGATAAATCAGTTACAGTATATTCACACAATGGAATACTACGCATCAATAAAAGAACAGTGATGAATCTGTGAAACATTTCATAACATGGAGAAATCTGGAAGGCATTATGTTGAGTGAAATTAGTCAGTTGCAAAAGGACAAATATTATATAAGACCACTAAAAGAACTCAAGAAATAGTTTAAACAGAGAAGAAAATATTCTTCGATGGTTACGAGAGCGGGGAGGGAAGGTGGGAAGGGGTATTCACTGATTAGATAGCAGATAAGAACTACTTTAGGTGACGGGAAAGACAACACACAATACAGGAGAGGTCAGTACAACTGGACTAAACCAAAAGCAAAGAAGTTTCCAGAATAAGGTGAATGCTTCAAAGGCCAGCATCACAGAGGTAGGGGTTTGGGGACGATAGTTTCAGGCGACATCTAAGTCAATTGACATAATAAAATCTATTAAGAAAACATTCTGCATTCCACTTTGGAGAGTGGTGTTTGGGGTGTTAAACACTAGCAAGCGGCCATCTAAGATGCATCAATTGGCCTCAACCCACCTGGGTCAAAGGATAATAAAGAACACCAAGCACACAAGGTAATTAGGAGCCAAAGAGACAGAAAGGGCCACATAAACCAGAGACTACTCAGCCCAAGATGAGAAGAACTAGATGGTGCTCGGCTACAACCAATAACTGCCCTGACAGGGGACACAACAGAGAACTCCTGAGGGAGCAGGAGAGCAGTGGGATGCAGACCCCAAATTCTCGTAGAAAAATCTGACTGAGACTAGAAGGACTCCGGTGGTCACAGCCCCCAGACCTTCTGTTGGCCCAGGACAGGAACCATTCCCAAAGCCAACTCTTCAGACAGGGATTGGACTGGACAATGGGTTGGAGAGGGATGCTGGTGAGGACTGAGCTTCTTGGATCAGGTGGACACTTGAGACTATGTTGGCATCTCCTGCCTGGAGGGGAGATGAGAGGGTAGAGATGGTTAGAGGCTGGTGGAATGGACACAAAAAGAGAGAGTGGAGGGAGGGAGCAGGCTGTATCATTAGGGGGAGAGCAATTGGGAGTGTGTAGCAAGGTGTACATAAGCTTTTGTGTGAGAGACTGACTTGATTTGTAAACTTTCACTTAAGGCACTTAAAGCACAATAAAAATTAAAAAAAAAAAAACTGTGAAGAAAGAGATGTGGAACCAAGTCAAGCATCAGGGCCAAGTGCATGGTGCAGTTTTAACAACCCGTGAAAACTCAAGGCAAGGACACAATAATATTTGAAGATAATAATCTGACTCAGTGTTGCTTTTGTAACTCAGACTATTTGATAAAGACTGAGCAAGTAGGAAAGAATTTACTGTTCCACGTTTAAATGCACCTTCAGGGCGGGAGCCACATTTGTTAAAATAGCTCTGTAAACCCACATACACTTATTGGGGGACATCTGTTCATAAGAAGTATTATCACAATACATGTAACAATTTTTTCGGTATCTTAAAAATACTCCATTTCCTAAACTTTTAAAACATCAGGACAGTGATGAGCTTTGTGAGTAGTAACAAGTGGAAGGATTCAGGGGGATTTCTGGGGTGCTGGTAACTGGTTTCTCGATCTGACTGTGGTTTCATGGGAGTATATTTGTGAAAATTCATCGAGTTATGTACTTTTGATCCGTGTATTTTTGCATGTGTTACCCGGGGCCACTGAGCCAATTTTGACTCATAGCGACTTTATAGGACACAGCAGAACTGCCCCATATGGTTTCCAAGGCTGTACGTCCTTACGGAAGCAGACTGCCCCATGTTTCTCCCACGGAGCTGCTGGTGTGTTCGGACCACTGACGTTTTGGTTAGCTGCTGTTATGGATTGAATTATGTCTCCCAAAAATGTGTGTCAATTTGGCTAGGCCATGATTCCCAGTATTATGTGACTGTCCATCATTTTGTCGTCTGATGGGATTTTCCTATGTGTTGTAAACCCTGTCTCTATGATGTTAATGAGGTGGGCTTAGCAACAGTTATGTTAATGATGCAGGAGTCAATTCTACAAGATCAAATTGTATCTTAAGCAATAATTTTTGAGTTATAAAAGAGAGAAGCCAGCAGAAAGACTCGGGGACCTCATACCACCAAGAATGTAGAGCCAGGAGTTCTCGTCCTTTGGCCCCGGGGTCCCTGCGCTGAGAAGCTCCTCGACTGGAAATGATTGATGATAAGGACCTTTCCCCAGAGCCCACAGAGAGAGAAAACCTTCCCCTGAAGCTGGCACCCGGAATCCAGACATCTATCCTACTGGACTGTGATGGAATAAATGTCTGATGTTAAAGTAAAAAAAAAAACATGCTGCCCTCAAATCAATTCTGACTCATAGCAACCCTATCTATAGGACAGAGTAGAACTGCCCCACAGAGCTTCCAAGGCTATAATCTTCCTAGAAGCAGGCTGTCACATCTTTTTCCCATGGAGCCGCGGGTGGGTTGAACCACTGACATTTTGGTTTGCAGCTGAGTGCTGTAACTACTGTGCCAGAAGGGCTCCTTAAAACCCCTCACAGAGTGCCATAAGAGCAGTGGCGGTTCAGTGGTAGAGTTCCACTTCCACCTTCTATGTGGAAAACCCAGGTTTGATTCTCAACCAATGCACCTCATGGGCGCTACCGTCCGACTGCAGTGGAGGCTTGTGTGTTGCTATCATGCTGGACAGGTTTCAGTGGAGCTTCCAGGCTAAGACAGACGAGGAAGGAAAGCCAGGTGATCTACTTGCAAAAATCAGTCAGTGAAAACCCAGTGGTTCACAACGATCAGATCCGCAGCCAATCATGGGGACAGCGCAGGATCAGGTAGCGTTTTGTTCCTCTGTGCTTTGAATTGCCGTGAGTTGGGGCTGACTTCATGGGACCTACCAACAACATCAACAACAGAGTGCCTGATAGAGATGAGAAGGAACATAGTAACAATTACTTTCTTTACACCTCACCCTGCCATTATCTTGTGAATGGTTAGACTTGTTCTTATTGTTGTCGTTAGTTACCAAGGAGTTGATTCCTACTCACGGCAATTCCAAGTGCTCAGAGTAGATCTGTGCTCTACAGGGTTTTCAAGGCTGTTACCCTTTGGAAGCAGATCACCAGGCCTATCTTCCAAGGCACGTCTGGGTGGGTTCAGACCACCAACCTTTCAGCTACTAGTTGAGCACTTAACCATTTGGGCCACACAGGGACTCCAGACTTGTTCTACTGAGTTCATGAGTATAGAACAATGCCAACAATAATGGATTGACTTCAACTCAATACCGGAAACACCTTTCTGATGGGCTGCCCCAAGCAAGGGGTTCTGATTACGCCCGGGGCCTAAGTACCACTTAAAGAGAAATGTTGAGCATCAGAACATAGCTGAACATGACCTTTAAGTCCCTTTGGACTCTGAGATTCTGAGGTGGTATTTCCAGCTGCTTTGGAAGAAATAGAAGCAAAATCAGGGAGTGTGGGGACGTAGAAAACACTAAGCCCCACAAGTTTGTCCTAAACGTTCATAATAGTTCCTAGGAAAAGTCAGGAATGGAATCCAGTGCTGGATTTTACACTTCATGGGGACTCAGTTGATGTTCTGATAACCCACCTCACAGAGGGCGAACTCAGGATTTGTGAGGCATGAAGCTTATACAATTATGAGAGTCTTCTGTAAGAAAAAGAGTGCATGATTACAAATACAAAATTAGGCATGAAAGTGAATATTTACTTAGAATGAGAAAATATATCATGACAAATTACAGGAGTGCTACAGAATTAAGTCTCTTTCTTATGAGATCTCATTAAGCGATTATCAGAAATGCTGACAGAAACGTTTTCTGATTGTATCCCGGTTTCCTCTCCCCATAATGAACTCTCCACAGCTCTGAGCAACTCCCGATCACCAGGCTCAGGCATGTGATCAGACCTGAGTTTACACTTTATTAGTTTCATAATACATCTTCCCCAGCACATACCTGAGTATTTCTTCACATATGTAATTTTACTTACTTTGTTGTTGTTGTTGAGAGTAGACACAGCAAAACATACACCAATTCAGCTGTTTCTACACATACAATTCAGTGACATTGATTCCATTCTTCAGGTTGTGTCACCATTCTTACCCTTGTTTTCTGAGTTGTTCCTCCCCGTTAACATAAATTCACTGCCCCGCAAGGTTCCTATCTAATCTTTTGAGTTGCTGTTGTCAATTGGTCCCATATAAATAGTTCTCAAAAGAGCATAATGCTCAATGCTCTTACTAGTTAAGCTAAACTATAGCTTCCCCTCTATATCTGTGCGGGATTGGTCTCAGGACCCCCACAGATACCAAAATCCCTTTTTTTTTTTTTTTAACAAGTCCCTTGTATTAAATGGTGCAGCATTTACAAATAACCTATGCATATCCTCCCATATACTTTAAATCATCTTTGTTGTTGTTGTTGTTAGGTGCCATCTAGTGGGTTCCAACTCATAGCCACCCTGTGGACAACAAAACAAAACACTGCCTGGCCCTGCACCATCCTCACAATCTTTGGTATTCTTGAGCCCATTTTTGGCAGCCACTGTGTCAATCCACCTTGTTGAGGGTCTTCCTCTTTTTTACTGACCCCTACTTTACCAAGCATGATGTCCTTCTCCAGGGACTGATTTTTTTTTTTCTATACTTTACCAAGCATGGTGTCCTTCTCCAGGGACTGATCCCTCCTGACAGCATGTCCAAACTATGTGAGATGCAGTCTGCCCATCCTTGCTTCTAAGGCGCATTCAGGTTGTACTTCCTCCGAGACAGATTTGTTCGTACTTTGGCAGTCCATGGTATATTCAATATTCTCCAACACCACAATTCAAAGGCATCAGCTCTTCTTTGGCCTTTCTTATTTATTGTCCAGTTTTCCCATGCATATCATGCTACTGAAAACATCACGGCTTGGGTCAGGTGCATCATAGTTGTCAAGGTGATATCCTTGCTTTTCAACACTTTAAAGACATCTTTTGTAGCAGATTTGCCCCAGGAAGTACGTCTTTTGATTTATTGACTGTTGCTTCTTCTATGGGTGTTGATTATGGATTCAAATAAAATGAAATCCTTTACAACTTCAATCTTTTCTCCATTTATTGTGATGTTGCTTATTGGCCCAGTTGTGGGGATTTTTGTTTTCTTTATGGAGGTGTAAACCATATTGAAGACTGTGGTCCTTGATCTTCATCAGTAAGTGCTTCAAGTCCTCTTCATTTTCAGCAACCAAGGTTGTGTCATCTGCATAACGCAGGTTGTTAATGAGTCTTCGTCCAATCCTGATGCCCATTTTTCTTCATATAGTCCAGTTTCTCAAATCATTCACTCACTGTACAGACTGAACAAACAAACAAAAAAACCTGTTGCCGTCGAGTCAATTCTGACTCATAGCAACCTGATAGGACAGAGTAGAGCCGTCCCATAGGGTTTCCAAGGAGCGCCTTGTAGATTTGAAATGACAACCCTTTGGTTAGCAGCCATAGTTCGTAATCACTATGCCGCCAGAGTTTCCAGATTGATTTTACAGATTGAACAGGTATGGTGAAAGGTACAACCCTGACTTGCACCTTTCTTGACTTTAAACCACTCAGTACCCCCTTGTTCTGTTCAACTACCTCTTGGTCTACATACAGATTCCTCATGAGCGTAATTAAGTGTTCTGGAATTCTCATTCTTTACAATGTTATCCATAATTTGTTATGATCTACACAGTCTAATGCCTTTGCATAGTCAATAAAACACAGGTAAATATCTTTCTGGTATTCTCTGCTTTCAGCTAGGATCCATCTGACATCAGCAATGATATCCCTGATTCCACATCCTCTTCTGAATCCTGCTTGAATTTCTGGCAGTTCCCTGTCAATATACTGCTGCAGCCACTTTTGAATGATCTTCAGCAAAATTTTACTTGTGTGTGATATTTATGATGTTGTTGATAATTTCCACATTCGATGGGATCACCTTTCTTGGGAATAGGCATAAATATAAATCTCTTACAATCAATTGGCCAGGTAGCTGTCTTCCAAATTTCTGGGCATAGATGAGTGAGCACTTTCAGCTCTGCATCCATTTGTTGAAACATCTCGATTGGTATTCCATCAGTTCCTGGAGACTTTTTTTTCACCAATGCCTCAAGTGCAGCTTGGACTTCTTCCTTCAGTATCATTGGTCCCTGCTCATATGGTACCTCCTGAAATGGTTGAATGTCGACCAATTCTTTTGGGTATAATTACCCTATGTATTCCTTCCATCTTCTTTTGATGCTTCCAAAGTCATTTAATATTTTACCCATAGAATCCAATAATTTATCCATAGAATCCAATATTGCAACTCGTGGCTTGAATTTTGTCTTCAGTTCTTTCAGCTTGAGAAATGCAGACGGTGTTCTTCCCTTTTGGTTTTCCGTCTCCAGGTCTTTGCACGTGTCATTATACTACTTTACTTTGTGTTTTTGAGCCGCCCTTTGAAATCTTCTGTTCAACACTTTTTCTTCATCATTTCTTCCTTTCGCTTTAGCTGCTCAACATTCAAGAGCAAATTTCAGAGTTTCTTCTAACATCCATTTTGGTCTTACTTTCTTTCCCGTCTTTTGAATGACCTCTTGCTTTCTTCATGTATGATGTCATTCCACAACTCGTCTGGTCTTCGGTCATTAGTGTTCAAGGCATCAAATCTATTCTTGAGATGATCTCTAAATTTAAGTGGGATATACTCAAAAAAAAAAAATTTTTTTTTTTTTATACTCAAGGTCATACTTTGGCTCTCGTGGACTTGTTCTAATTTTTTCAGTTTCACCTTGAACTTGAATATGAGCAATTGATGGTCTGTTCCACAGTCAGCCTCTGACCTTGTTCTGACTGATGACATTGAGCTTTTCCATTGTCTCTTCCCACAGATGTAGTTGATTTGATTCCCATGTATTCCATCCAGCAGGGCCATGTATAGTCGCCATTTATGTTGGTGAAAAAAGGTATTTGCAATGAAGTAGTCATTGGTCTTGCAAAACTCCATCACGTGATCTGCAGCATTGTTTCTATCACCAAGGCCATATTTTTCAACTACAGATCCTTCTTTGTTTCCAATTTTCACATTCCAATCTACAGTAATTATCAGTGCATCCTGATTGCATGTTTGATCAATTTTAGACCGCAGAAGTTTGTGAAAATCTTTAATTTCTTCATCTTTGGCCTTAGAGGTTGGTGTGTAAATTTGAATAATAGTTGTATTAACTGGTCTTCCTTGTAGGCATATGGATATTATCCTATCATTGACAGCGTCGTACTTCAGGATAGATCTTGAATTTTTATTTTTTTTGACCATGAATGCAAGGCCATTCCTCTTCAAGTTGTCATTCCTGGCATAGTAGACCATATGATTGTTCAATTCAAAATGACCAATACCAGTACATGTCAACTCACTAATGCCTAGGATATCCATGTTTATGCATTCCATTTCATTTTTGAAGACTTCCAATTTTCCTAGATTCATACTTTGTATATTCCATGTTCCAATTATTAATGGATGCTTGAGGGTGTTTCTTCTCATTTTGAATCGTGCCACATCAGCAAATGAAGAGCCCAAAGACTTGATTCCATCCTTGTAATTAAGGTCAACTCTACTTTGAGGAGGCAGCTCTTCCCCAGTTGTCTTTTGAGCGCCTTCCAACCTGAGGGGCTCATCTTCTTGTACTACATCAAACAATGCTCCGCTGCTATTCATAAGGTTTTCACTGACTAAATCTTTTCAGAAGTAGACTGCCAGTTCCTTCTTCCTGGTCTTAGTCTGGAAGCTCAGCTGAAACCTGTCCTCCATGGGTGACCCTGCTGGTATTTGAATACTGGTGGCATAGCTTCCAGCATCACAGCAACATGCAAGCCCCCACAGTACAACAAACTGAGAGACTCGTGGGAGAAATATCTGTAGATTACTTAAAAATACCTAATACAATGTAAATGCTGTGTAAGTAGTTGTTATGCTGTATTGTTTTGCTTTCTGGAACTTTTTTTTTCCATATATTTTCAACTGATCCAAAGTTGGTTGAATCTGTGGGTACATTACCCATGTTTATGGAGGATGAACTGTATTGTTTGATTTTAAGAAGACTTCTGGGATATTTTTTGTTTAAAGTCTAGCTGAATACTTTTACAATTGTATTTATTATACAAACAATATTGTATGAGTGCTAATGGAAAACAAAAAAGTGAAATCCCTCATAATCCCACCATTTTAACTTCTTTCCTTTTTCCATATTCCTTTTTCAGTCCATGCCCATATATGTATAATTTTCTGCACTTGAAATTATGATATGGACACAATTTCATATTCCTTTTCACTTAACATTCCATCATTTCTCCATGGTTCTCTCTTATCTTACTCAACATGATGTTTCAAGGCTATATGATAATCTGCTATTCTGCCCTTGTTAGATATTCATGTTATACAAACAAGAATTGTGAAGACAGGCACTGAATTTTAGCCTGACTGGGGACAGTTTTAACTTCCAAAAATTCATTTTAAAAGAGAGAGACCCTAGCCATATTGTAATTCACAGAGGCGTAGTCTACCAATTTAAAGAGAAAAATCAATTGAACCAATTATTAGGTGTGAGAAGATAACGAAACTGTCAGCAGGTTGGATTTCCATTTCTTAAGTGATTTCTGAAATTAAGCAATTGAGAATCTGGTGAGAATGAGCCTTCTTCCAGGGTTCCTGAATAGAATAAATAGAGATTTCTATGTGACTGGACTCTACGGTGAGCATTTTTTCCCTAAAGAGTACTTCCTAATGGAAAGTATTTCTACTAGAGTCTCACCATGCCATTTCTCTGGCAACAATTTGGTCATTTTAATTAGAATGCAGATTACTCCACAAATGCCATGAAGACCCACTCTCTGAAAAACTTTTGAACAAAAAAAATTCAATAATGCTCAGCAGTTTTCCTTTCCTGGGAGGAAATTAGGAGTCAAGTACAATATGATTCATGATTCATGGAACAGCTGCTGTGGGTGGACTTATGTCACTCACGTCCCCTTTTCTGCCCATGGCTACACCCCCCTACCTTTCACTTTCTCAAATTCTCAGTGGGATGCAGCAACCAAAGCACCATGTGAGGTTTTGACTTTTTAAAACTGTAGCATAAAACACTCGGGCAGTAAAAACATGGCAAAAGAATCAAAAGCTCTTATTCTAAATTCTGTGAATGTCAGGTCAGGCAGCAAGCTCAGGGTTTGAAATATCTCCTCTGTAGTTTGAACTGTCTCCACAGTCCAACCAATTTACAAATAAAGGTGATTACAGCTCATCAAAGCTTGCTTCCAGCAGTAGACCAAGATGGACATAAGCTACTAAAATTATTTTTAGAATGAACCTTCACATTAATGGTCATGACTCATCTTATTTTGGGGTTCCTGCTATATCAAGGGAAGCCCTGGTGGCATAGTGGTTAAGTGCTATGGCTGCTAACCATGAGGTCGTCAGTTTGAATCCACCAGGCGCTCCTTGGAAACTCTATGGGGCAATTCTACTCTGTCCTATAGGGTCGCTATGAGTTGGAATTGACTCGATGGCAGTGGGTTTGGTTTTTGGACTATATCAAGGTGGTTGCAAAGGTCCCCTGTAAGGTTTTATATCTGCATCTCTCACATTCTCATATGAAGGACAAGAGAGAGGATCTGAGAGCACCTGGGTGGAGGCTGGGCGGTGGCCGGATACTCAAGAATGGTCTCTGTTTTAGATACAGGATACAAAAGGAGTCCTGTGTCCTATGTTGTGACAATACCAAGGCTTAAACCCTCCCCAGACCACAACCCGTAACATTTCCTCTGACATGGGGCTTCATTACCTTGCAGTGAAAGGCAAGATTTTTGGTGGCAGCTACAAAGAACTGGTTTCTCCTGGTCTCCGCAGTTATCAGTCTTCCTTCTGAATCAGTGGCTCCCATGGTGACACAGGGAGAGTGCTGACCAAAGGGCTTCCACCTGACAAAGACAAAAACGGGCGCCATTTATTTTTATTTTATAAAAGCCAACGTCTATGTGAACCAAAAACAGGGAATGACATCCTGACCAGCCAATTTTCTCACTGAAGCTTTTGTAAAATGAAATTTTGTCTGCTTCCTATTTTTATGCTGTCTTATAGTGTTGCTGGCACAGATAACAATCATAGTTGATGTTTCTGCTGCATTTTTTCATCCAAAGATCTCAAAGTCCTCCACAACAGCATTCATCCTCACTGCAGGGCTGGAAGAAGGTCAGCTCTATTATGCCTAGAGAGCAGGTGGGATGCCCAGAGGTGGCAGGACTTCCATGTGTGTCCTCCAAGGTTTCGGGAGCAGAACAGCTTTAGAGCCTACACTGCCTCATTCCTACTCAGTCTGCTGTTCACTTGCCCAGGTTCAAGCTGATGCGGCCTCTTCTTCTAAGGGCCCAACATCAGGCCAGCACGAAACGTTATGAACAGCTTGTTAAGTGTTTTCCTGGGAAAAAAAAACCCACCATCCCAAGGGGTCTGACCTCAAGGAGAAACTAGAAGCCCAAATAAAAAGAGGTTGGATTTGTTTTTAAAAACTACTTTTCAATTTTTAATAACTTGGACAAATAAGCCTAAAAAGTTAGTGCAAATCTAATGGGTGCAAAAATGACTACCAGATTTCAATACTTAAAAATATCGAAGTTCTGGCAAGAAAGTCAAGTAAGGGAAATCTTAACACTCTGCAGTTGAAAATGTAATTAGTACAGCTACTCAGGAAAACAATTTTGCAGTGGCTGGTAAAATTGAACATGCACAGACACTACAATCCACCAGATCTGCTCCCGTGTATAGATTCTAGAAATTCTTACACATATGCACCAGGAAACATGTTAAAAAACAAAATTTGCAGCAGCATTGTTCATGATAGCAAAAACAGAAAGCAACTGAAACACCCATGGCTGGAGAATAGGTAAATAAATTAGGTATATTCATGTAATGAAATAGTATACAGTGGTGAAAATGCACTATAGCTTCACATAATGCATGCATAAATCTTCCATAAATAATATTGAAATGAAAAAAAAGCAAGACAAGGTGATATAAATGATGGATCTACTCCTATGAATAAAAATATGAAAACTAAACATATGCTTAGAGCCACAAACACATATGTGATGAAACTATATATATAAAAACAAAAAAAGCCAACAACAAGGGAATGATAAAAGCAGAAGTGGGTGGTGATCACGTCTTGGGAAGGCAGGGGTTGGGAAGGAACCCAGGCCAGATGGTACCTTCAAGTTCTTAGTTTGGGTGGTAGATTTATGTGATTCTGTTTTATCACTTTTCTTCATAATTATTGATATGTTACATATATTCTTTTCAATTATTAAAAAATATTTTTTCAGTCAGTGCAGATGAATTAACAGTAAAAAAAAAAAAAAAGGACTTTCTGAGGAAAGCTTGGGCCTCCCTCAAGAACTGTGTGTGCATGTGTGAAGAGTTTAATGCGTTGCTTAAAGGCCATGAACATTTAGAAATTTAAAACTCAGCGTTTTTTAAAACATCTGTCAAACAATAATTTGGAAAAGGTATTTAAATGAGCATACCATAAAGAGAGTTATCATGACTGGTTGTAAACAGTTCATATAAATTGAGACTAATGACATTAAACTCAATATAAAACTTGAGAAAAATATAATCAATTTCTAGAAAAAATCAAATGAGAAAGATATGAAAGAAGTTTGAAAGTCATTAGCAAACAAAGAAAAAAACATTTTTTTTAAACTATAACATTGGTGAAGATTAAAATAACAATACTGACAGCAATTCAGCAGAACGGGCCTCACACGGCTGAGGCACACATTTTCCGGAAGCATTTTGGAGATAGGATTCAATAGCTTTAACTAAGCCCATAACTCTTTACCCAATAAGGCCCTGGAAATCCTTCCAAAGTAAATAGTTAGGGACCCAAAGATGTTCTCAGCAACATTATCTTTAACAGCAAACAATTAGCCTGAAGGTTGAACAATAGAATGTTTTCATAAAGTATAGTATATCCATTCAACGGAAATTATGCAACCTTTAGCAGCGGAGTCTTAAAAAATATTTATTGATATGGAAAAACACTCATGTTAAGTGAAAATCAGGATACACAATTGTTTATGCCATACAATTCCAGATTTGTAAAGGTACACACACACAAAGAAAAATTCATGGAAGCTTTGACAGGTTTAAATAGAAACCTCTGCATTATGAGTTCCTGTGGTTTTTAGTTTCTTTGTGTTCTTCTACAGTTCCTAAACTTTCAGACAGACAGACACACACACACACACACACATGCACACAATAGAAAGGAAGACATTTCCTGTAATGTTCGGTGCTGGGTCATAAAGTGACCCAGCTCAGTTGGCCTGGGACTGTCCCATTTTCAGCAATGAAACCTCTCAGTCCTGGAAAGCCGCTCTCCTGTTTGGCCTGAGAGACCTCAATGAAGTGAAAAGACTTCCCAAACCTAACACATATATGTATTAGTAGTCTTGGTAATTCCCTCATTCTCCCAGTAGAAATGGCAGTTTTGACCTTGCAGATTTATGAAGATTTTAAATAAGTCACATCTTAAAGAGCATGTTGAAAACAGAACAGATTGCATACATGCTAAATAGGATGGCTTAGCTACATTATACAAGCTCTGAATGTGTACTCAAATAGGTCAGGAAACAAGAGCTTGTCTTGTCTTCAGGAAGAGAAGCCTATTTATCTCTCATCTTGTTCTTTGTGCTGTACGTATTCTTTCCTTTTGCTAGACTGGGATTGGTAGGTGGATCGTGTCACCAGAGGAAGACTGAACACCAGGGATGGCAGCTTAGAGGGTGAAACAAGCACCCCCTTTAAGCTCCATGGGAGAAGAAAGATTCAGGTTAGACCAGCCTTTGCCTACAATGCTTTTCTTATACGCTCAGGACAAATTCCCCCTACAGTAAATCTCCAGAAGGTTTTTCTACATCTTTGCTTAGGGAAACATTTCAAAAATATTATAGAACTACCATACTGGGTATGCTAACAGCAATCCCTGTCATGGAAAAGAGCAGAGGGTGGCGATTACAGGAATGGCAGAAAGCCAGAACACCTGTGTATGAGTCAAGCCTTTGCCACATCCCAGCTGTGTGAGTACCTTTGAGCTGCTACTTAGCCACGCTCTCCGCCTCAGTTTCCCCACGAGTAAAATGGCGATGTTGAGCACTTATGTCCCAGCATGGTGAGGATTACATATGTTACTGGATAACAGGAGCTTGAAGCAGTGCTTGGAGATTGGCAGCAGGCGGTATATCAGGGGACATGTTTGAGATCAGCACCAGGTGCTGCAAAGGGGAGGAAATGGGACTGAGCTGAGGGAGAGGCTGATCTGCCATGAAGTCTCTGACAAAGACTCAATGGGGACCCTCCAGTGAGAGATGTGGCCCTTGATGTCCCAGGATCAGTGACGGGATGAGGACCACCCCAAGAAGAGGCAAGACACTGATTAAGCAGCCCTCAGAGTCACCTCCCAGGTGTCCACTGCCCGACCCAGGGGCTGGGCTTGGAAATCTTAAAGCAGTTGTTCCAAGGCTACCTACCTATGGACTGCTTCCAGCCAGTAACTGAACTGGCAGCAACTCTGAGGCAGGGCCATTCCTGGGGCATGGTGGACTTCCTTCGCAGAGAGCTGATTTTGGCATAGGGAATCCCCAGTGCTCTCGCTGAAATTTCCTGAGACTCCGCAGCAGACTAGGACGCTTCCACGCAGCCTGCTTTCCCTCTCTCCTTTACTAAGCATCAGCCTTCTCAAGCTTCCTTAAGATTTGTGGTGAACACTGCGATGTGCCGCCCCGACCACCATTTATTGTTTTCGTTAGGTGCTGTCCAGTCAGTTCCGACTCATAGTGACCCTGTTCACAACAGAATGAAACACTGCCCTGTCCTGCCCATCCTCACAATTGTTACGTTTGAGCCCACTGTTGCAGCCACTGTGTCAAGCCATCTTCCTGAGGGTCTTCCTCTTTTTCACTGACAAGCACGATGTCCTTCTCCAGGGACTGGTCCCTCCTGATTACAAATTTTAAGTTTGGTTATTTTTTTCTCTCTCTAATTTTATTCTATTTTTTTAGTATATAAAACTTTACATGATTCATAATCCAGAAACTAAAAAGAAACTAAAACTAAAAAGAAACAAAGAGTCTCACACCCATCTTGAAAGGCAAAACAGGGCAGAAGAACAATTCTAGACTAAAGGAGACTAAAAGAAACAAGACAACCAACTGGTTCAGAAAAAAAATGATTTATCTAGAAAAAAAATTTTTTTTTTTTTATGTATTGAAAGCAAATACAGCAAAATATTAACAACAGTATTGTATTATTCTTTAGATTTTTTTGTGGATTTTGAAAGTTTTTACATTATAAATTTGGAGGAAAATAAGAAATCTCCCCTTTTGAAGTGACCACACTTGGCTTTTATTTATCAACAAACATACCATGATATAAAAGACAACCAACATGACCTGAATGTGAGCAAACACTAAAACCAAGACCTAACTCCTTAAAAATCAGGCATGAATTAATAGAGGTGTTCCCTGGGTTTTAATATTATGGTTGTTGTTAGGTGCCATCCAATGGGTTCTAACTCATGGTGACCCTATGTACAAGAAATGAAACACTGCCCTGTTCCGCGTCGTTCTCAGAATCATTGCTGTGCTTGAGCCCATTCTAGCCACCGTGTCAATCCATCTCATTGAGGGTCTTCCTTTCTTTTCATGACCCTGTGCTTTACCAAGCATAATGTCCTTCTCCAGGGACTGGTCCTTCCTAATAACATGTCCAAAGTACGTGAGACAAAGTCTTGCCATCCTTGCTTTGATGGAGCATTCTGGCTGAACATGCTCCAAGACAGATTTGTTCGTTCTTCTGGCAGTTCAAGTATATCTGATATTCTTCACCAACACCATAATTCAAAGACATCATTTCTTCTTTGGTTTTCCTTATTCATTGTCCAGTTTTCGCATGCATATGAGGCAATTGAAAATTCTATGGCTAGGGTCAGACACACTTCAGTCCTCAGAGTGACATCTTTGCTTTTCAACACTTTAAAGAGATCTTTCACAACAGATTTGCAAACAAAATATTTCATTTGATTTCCTGACTGCTGCTTTCATGTAATTGTGTTGATTGTGGATCTAAGTAAAATGAAAGTCTTGACAACTTCAATTATTTTCTCCATTTATCATGATGTTACTTATTGGTCTACTCGTGAGGATTTTTGTTTTCTTCATGTTGAGGTGTAATCTATAAGGAAGGCTGTGGTCTTTGACCTTCATCAGTAAGTGCTTCAAGCCCTCTTCGATTTCAGCAAGCAAAGTTGTGTTATCTGCATATTGCAGGTTGTTAATTAGTCTTTCTCCAATCCTGATGCCTCGCTCTTCTTCATGTAGTCCAGTTTCTCGAATTATTTGCTCAGCATATAGATTAAACAAGTATGGTGAAAGGATACAACGCTGATGCACACTTTTCCTGGTTTTAAACCATGCAGTATCCCCTTGTTGTGTTCCAGCAACTGCCTCTTGGTCTATATACAGGTTCTGTAGGAACACAATTAAATGTTCTGGAATTCTCATTCTTCACAAGGTTATCCATAATTTGTTATGAGTCACACAGTCAAGTGCCTTTGCATAGTCAATAAAACACATATGATCAAGAACCTTATGCTCAAGAACTGATGGTATTGAAGGAAGACGTCCAAGCTGCACTGCAGGAAATGGTGAAAACAAAAAACAAAACTAAAAAAAAAAAAAAATCCATTGCTGTAGAGTCAATTCCAACTCATAGGGACCCTATTGTACAGAGTAGAATTGCCTCATAGAGTTCCCAAGGAGCACCTGGTGGATTCAAACTGCCAACCCTTTGGTTAGCAGCCGTAGCACTTAGCCACTATGCCACCAGGGTTTCCAGTGAAAACAAGGTTCCAGGAATCGGCAGAATACCAACTGAGATGTTTCATCAAAATACTGTAGTGCTGGAGATGCTCACTTATCTATGCCAAGAAATTTGGACAGCTACCTGACCAACTGACTGGAGGAGATCCATATTTGTGCCTATTCCAAAAAAAGATGATCCAACAGGATGCAGAAATTATCAACAATATCATTAATATTACACACATGTAAAATTTTGCTGAAGATCATTCAAATGTGGTTGCAGTAGCATATCGACAGGGAACTGCCAGAAATTCAAGCCAGATTCAGAAGAAGATGTGGATGAGGAATACCATTGTTAATGTCAAATGGATCCTGGCTGAAATCATAGACTACCAGAAAGATGTTTACCTGTGTTTTATTGGGTTTTAATATAGTTGTTGCTGTTGTTAGGTGCCATTGAGTCAGTTCTGACTCATATCGACCCTATATAGGACAGAGTAGAGCTGCTCCATAGCGTTTCCAAGGAGCAGCTGAAGGATTTGCACTGCTGACCTTTTGGTTGGCAGCCGAGTTCTTAACCACTGAGCAACCAGGGCTCCCTTAATATAGGGCACACTTTAATTCTTGATGTAATTCTAGACAGAAAAATTAAATCAATGACTTGTGAGCACTTAGAAAAGGAGGCAATGATCATTAGCAGCCAATACATATTCATTAAGAACAGGTCATGCAAAATATACCTCATTTTTAGATGGAAACAACCTAGATGTCCATCAACAGATGAATGGACAGACAAACTATGGTGCACACACACAATGGAGTGTTACTCAAAGATAAAGAACAAGGATGAATCTGTGAAGCATCTCATGGATGAGTCTGGAGGGCATGACGCTGAGTGAAATAGTTAGTCACCAAAGGACAAATATTGTATGAGACCGCTACTGTAAAAACTCATGAAAAGGTTTACACACAAAAAGAAACAATCTTTGATGATTATGAGGGAGAGAAGGGATGGTGGTGGAAAAAACACTAAATAGACAATGGATAAGCAGTAACTTTGGTGAAGGGTAAGACAGCACACAGTACTGGGGAAGCCAGCACAACTTGTACAAGGCAAGATCAGGGAAGCTCGACAGACACATCCCAACTCCCCGAAGGACTAAATTGCTGGGCTGAGGGCTGTGGGGACCATGGTCTCAGTGAACATCTAGCTAAATTGGCATATCATAGTTTATAAAGAAAATATTCTACTTTGGTGAGTAGCATCTGGGGTCTTAAAAACCTATGAGTAGCCGTCTAAGATACTCCACTGGTCTCGCCCCTTCGGGAGCAAGAGAGAATGAATAAAACTAAAGACAGACGGGAAAAATTAGTCCTAAGGACTAATGGACCACGTCTACCATGGCCTCCACCAGACTGGGTCCAGTACATCTAGATGGTGCCCGGCTACAACCACTGACTGCTGTGACAGGGATCACAATAGAGAGTCCCAGACAAGCTGGAGAAAAATGTAGAACAAAATTCTAGGTCTCAAAGAAAGACCTCACTTACTGGCCTGACAGAGACTGAAGAAACCCCAAGAGTATGGCCCCTGGACACCCTTATAGCTTGGTAATGTAGTCACTCCTGAGGTTTACCCTTCAGCCAAAGATCAGACAGGCCCGTAAAACAAAACGAGACTAAAGGGACACAACAGCCCAGGACAGAACTAGAAAGGGGGGTGGGAGTGGGGGGACAGGAAAGTGGGTAATATGGAATCCAAGGCTGAGAAGAGAGGGTGTTGACATGTTGTGGGGTTGTCAACCAATATCATAAAACAATATGTGTACTAACTGTTTACTGAGAAACTAGTTTGTTCTGTAAACCTTCATCTAAAGTACAAATTAAAAAAACAGATTAAAAAAAGATATATATGTATACTTTTTTTTTTCCCTAAGTGGGAATCATTAAAGACATAATATAATTACAAAAAAGTACTTGAAATAGTCTATCATATTGACTTTGTGGCTAAAATGGAGAAATATATTCTGGGTTACTAGCTAATTGTAGGGGAACATTCCTTCCATCCTTCATTCTTTCATTTGCTCACTCATTGATTCAATAGCAATTATACATCCAGCACTGTGCTACACAACCACAGTACTCTACTAGAATTTATTAACAGTTAAAGTCAACTTAGACCTAAAGGAAATTTCTAAAGGTACATCTAAGGTGTGGCCTAATATCTAAAATCATCAGAATCACATGCATTGCTTGTTAAAAACGCATTTTCCTGGAATGGCATCTCAGATTTAAGAAATCAAAATTTTGGGAAATGGGGCTTGGTATTTGAATGTTCAACAAACATCTCGGGTAATTATTTTCTAGGCTAAGGTTTGAGAACCACTACTGAAGGTGTATTCCTGTTCTCTGCCCTGAAATCTTAGGCATTTTAGTCAGTGAATTGGAAGAATTCCAATATAAACTTTGCTATCAAATTTATTGATGAGTAAAACTTTAGAGGTGAAACTGATAAACCATACTAAAATATCAAACTTGAAAAAGACCTTGACAAAGTAGAAGGATGGAATGAAATTAACAATGTACAATTTAATAGGGTTATATGTTAAATTTTGCATCTAAGTTCAAAGAATCAACTACTTAAATACTAGGTAGAAAAGCTCTGGACTGACAGTAGTTCATTTGAAAAAGATTTAAAGTTCATTGAGGGTCAAAAATATGGTATGACTTCCAAAAGGCTAATACAATATTAGGCTGCATTAATAGAAACCAACTGCCTAAGTAATAAAGGGGCGGGGTGAGATGGCACACACCATGATCTGCATTGGCAGAGCACTCTACACATTAGGCTTAATTACATCTATTTTAAAAAATACATTGTCAAGCTAGAGTGTCTCCAGAGAAGGAGACTAGGTAGTGAAGTATCATAAACATACAACATATGAAGACTTAATGAAGGAATAAAATATGTTTTACATGAAGACTCATCTGCATCATGATAGCTGACTTTGTGGGGTTGAAAGTCTATGGTGCTGGGGAAAGACCTGGTTTGATATAAGCAAGAATTTTTGATTTAACATAAGAAATAATTATCTAAGAATTAGAGGGCTTTATATGGAGACTTGGTGGCATAATGGTTAAGAGCTTGGCTGCTAACCGAAAGGTCCACAGTTTGAATCCACTAGTTGCTCCCTGGAAACCCTATGGGGCAGTTCTACTCTATCCTATAGGGTCGCTATGAGTCGGAATCTACTCAGTGGCAACGGGTTTGGTTTGTTTTTGTTTTCTTTTTTAATTATGGAATAGAAGCTCTGGTGGCACAGTGGCTAAGTGCTCGGCTGCTAACCGAAAGTTCAGTGATTTGAACTCACCAGCCACTCCACGGGAGAAAGATGTGACAGTCTGCTTCTGTAAAGATTCACAGCCTTGGAAACCCTATGGGGGCAGTTTTACACTGTCCTACAGGGTTACTATGAGTCAGAATCGAAGGCGACTAGTATTTATGGAATAGGCTGGTCCCCTATGAGATAGTGAGTTCTAAAATTAGGTTAAAACACCTGTCAGAAATATTGTGGAAAGGATTTCAGTTAATCAATCAATGAGTCAATCAATCAATCGAGGGCCTTGCATGGGCCAAGAGTGATTGGGGTGGGGGGGATACTCAGAGCTAAGGAATACGTAACCGAAATACAAAATTTTGAAAAAGAAAATAAATAAAAGGTGCATGCATTACATAGGAGGTCTCTTTGAACAAAGATTCCATTCTTTATATTTCTACTTAATTTTATCCAAATTTTAATTTCAATGTAAAGACTTCAGCTGGTTACAATAGCTGTTCCTCCTTCCAAAGAAATCAGTGTGTGACATCTTTTAGAGGCTGTTTTGGAGAAGGCAAGAGTCATAATGTCCATGACACACTCTCACAATTCCATTCAGAGAAAACTCATTTATGGTGAATCCTTAAGCTGACATGACCTTAATCCTTATGGCATGTTACCCCACTGACGTGGCCACAGCCAGCCTGCTCAGAAGTGGAAATTGAACTCAATGGCAACTAACATAGAGGCTAATCAGTGGGCTCTGAGGCGGTTTGGCACATAATCCATTTTGAAACAAGGAAAATGATGACTAGTGAAGGAATCATATTCCCTCTTTTGGGGAATATTCACTTTTAAGTAAAAGATGCCTAGAGAGCAAGTAGACAGTAGAGGCTATTAGAGGACATTGGAAATATTGAAATTATTAGTAGGGATAAGCTTGAAGAAAACAGAAACCACAAGATACATAAAAAAAGTTAGGGAGGCGGAGCCAACACGGCACTATAGACAGAAGCATCATGTCATCCCTCTACAAAAAACTAAGTAAAATAGATACAAAAGTCAATCCTAGAACCCTAAGCTTCGAATGAAGGGATAAAGAACTTGACCAAGCACTGAAAGGAATAGGAAACTGAAAGAGAACAGAGAACGAGGAGAGCTACCAAGTGGAGGTTCCCTACTAGCTAATGCAGCATAGATTCGTCATCTTGGACCTCAGCCGCCAAGGAACACAGGCAGGGACTAAAGAAGGCCACTTCACAGAGCTCTCAATAGGAGACAGAGCACCTGGTAAGCAGAGATACAGATTTTCCCACCCCTCCACCCTTCTTCCCTGTATGAGGCCTCCACCACTTCCCAATGTGCCAGTCACTTGGCCAGACAAGAACCAGTTCACTGCCACCCAGATTAGCCCTGCCACCACTGCCCAGCTCCTTCAGTGCTATCTTTGTTTTGGCATTTTTTGTTGTTATTGTTTCTTCTCTCTCTCTCTCACTTCCTTCCTTTCTTTTTTCCCTACCAGCCAGCACCATGTGCCATCTCTGCCCCTTCTTGTTGGGCTGTGCCACATAGCTTGATGAGAGAGCCACTGATGCACAGCTTCCCTGTGTCCACACCACCCCACCAGCAGGCTCCCTCAGTGCCATTTTTTATTTTTTCTTCAGTTTCTTCTCTCTCTCTCTTTCTCTCTTCCTCCCTTTCCTTTCTCCCACCCACTTAGCCCCATGTGCCATCCCTGCCCCTTCTGGATAGGATGTGCCACGCTGCTTAGCTAGAGAGCCACCAGCACATGGCTTCCCTGGGTCCATGTTGCCCCTACCGGCAGGCTCCTTCAGTACATTTCTTTTTTCTTTTGTTTTTGCTTTTCTGTTGTTTCCTCTCTCTCTTTCCCTTCCTTCCTTTCCTTTCTCCCACCTACTCCCCCCCCCCCATTGCACTACCACCACCACCTCTTCTTGATGGGCTATGCTGAACTGCTCAGCTAGACAGCCTCTGGGACTTGGCCTCCCCAGGTCTGCACCACCTCCACAGGCTGGCTCCCTCGGTGCCATATTTCTTTTATTTTTCTTTCCCCTTCTCCCTTTTCCTCCTCACTCCCAATTAGGCCCTGTGCTGCCCCCACCCTTTCCTGATGGGCTGTGCTTGGTGAGAGGGACGTCAGCTCTCGACCACCCCAATTTTGCCCTGCCTCCAACAGCCAGCTCCACCAGTACCATATTTATTTATTGTTGTTGTTGTTTCTTTCTTCTCTCTCTTTTCCTTCTTTCCTTTCCTTTCCCCTGCCCACCTAGTTCTGTACTCTGCCCATGCCCTTTCTCAATAGGCCAAGTCACAAAGCTCAGCTAGAGAGCCTGGGCACACAGCCTCCATGTCTGCCGTGTCCCCACCCACCAAATTCTACTGCACTGCTGTTTTATTCACATTTTCTCTTTATTTACTTTTTCTTTTTTCCTTTTTTTTTTTTTTGCTTCTGTTTCTCTCTCTTCTTTCTCTCATCCACTTAGCTTCACACATCACATCCTCTCCATTCGCTCCTGCCTATCTGCACCTCACACTGAGCACTGCACCCCTGAGTGGCACAGGTGCAAACCACCAGACCCCACTCTGCACTGCCCCCCAGCCCTGCCCTATCAGCCCCAGTACATGCCACAAACAACTTATCCCTGCCCCTTCCCACCCCTCGCTGGACTTGCTCTACTGCACCATAGCTGAGTGACTGGTCCCGCCCACCTGGACAGGTGGTGAGAAGTGTCCTGCCCACTGACAAGCAAGCAACAAAGTACTCCCAGCCCACCTGGCCAGACATAAATAAAACAAAAACAAGGATGAAAAAAACAAATCTACAATCAATAAAATGAAGATAATTCTTGAATGTCCTGAAGACAACAGGCAATATTAAAACAGATTAAAAAAAAAAAAAAGGACAAGATGGCTCCATAAAGCATCCAAAATAAAACACTAGATGACTTTCTAGTAGAAGAAAAGGCACTGGAACTACCTGATAGGGAATTCAAAACTCCAATACTCAGGGCTGTCCAGCAGATGAAGAAAAACACAGACCAGAATAAGGAAAAAAATGGACAAAATCATGGAAAATACGGGCAAAATCAGGGAAAACACAGAGAAATCAATGGAAAAATTCAGGAAAATAGTACAGGAACAAAATTGCAAAATAAATAAACAACTAGAGATCATACAAAAGCAGCAATTAGAAATCCGAAAGATAAACAAGATTTCAGATATGGACAGTGCAATGGAAGGTTTTAGGAGCAAATCTGAAACAATGGAAGACGGGATCAAAGAAATAGAAGATAAATCCTTGCACACCACTTTGTTTCAGAAAAAATCAGAGAAGAGAATGAAGAAACCCTGAGAACATTGCGGGGTACAATCAAAAGCAAAAATTTTTGTGTGACCAGAGTTCCAGAACAAGGGGAGAAAATGGAAAACAGTGAGAGGATCACTGAAGATTTGATGACAGAAAACTTCCCTAATATCATGAAAGATGAAAAGTTGACCATCCAAGAAGCTCAACGAACCCCAGATTGGATAGACCGCAAAAGAAAATCACCAAGACACATCATAATCACACTTGCTAAAACCAAAGACAAAGAATCCTGAGAGGAGCTTGAGAAAAATGTTAGGGTAGGGTAGTTGGCTGGTACAATTAACAGTGCCTAAGCAGACAGATGGACTCTTGCCTATGTCACCTTAAGGGCAGGGGATGAAGCACTCTACCGCTGAAATGATGTCCAGTAACTCAGTTGCTACAGCCATTTTGGACTTTAGAGCTAGCTCAGTTCTTTGAGCAGCATTCCGGCCTCCAGCATTAACCCATGTCCAGCTCTTGCTATTGCCTTACTTCCATGTGAATTCTATACAATACTACTCTGACTTTTCCACTTAACCAAAAGCAGAAAAAAAAAAACAGAAAGAATGTGTACCACTAGAAGGAGTGTGGGGACATAGCGCAAACAACTTATCACTAGCTCAACATTTCTTTGCAGTTTCCTGTAGTTTTTATCTTTAAAATTTCATGAGAAATTTGCATTTTCCTTCTTAAGAGATCTATACTAGATTTTATATAAAAAACAATATTTTGTCCATTGATTAAAATTAACAACTCAGGGGGCGGGGCCAAGATGGCGCACTAGGTGGACGCTACTGCGGATCCCTCTTGCAACAAAGACTCGGAAAAACAAGTGAATCGATCACATACATAACAATCTACGAACCCTGAACAACAAACTCAGATTTAGAAATGGAGAACGAACAAATACGGGGAAGCAGCGATTGTTTTCAGAGCCTGAAGCCAGCGTACCAGTCAGGTGACCTTCGGTGCCCGATTTGGGGCAGAGCCCAGGGGGGCAGACGGCACAAACAAGGGGCCCAGCCCTGGCCCCCGAACTCATTCCGGGAGGGGGCCCAGCCGGTTCGCGCAGGCGGTGTGGTGGCGCAGCCGGTGGGAGAAGTCCCAGGGAGACAGTGACGGGTCTTGGAGCGGGGAGAGCGGCGTCCCAGCCGGGGAACTGTCCCGCTGGGATTTTGACTGTGTACAGGTACGGCATAGGCACGGAGAGCTGCTCCACCCCCCTGAACTAGCCCCGGGGGGGGGTCCAGCCGGTTCACTCAGGTGGCTTGGCGACGCAGCCGGTGGGGGAGGTCCCCGGGGGAGGGCAGCCACTGGTCTTGGAGCGGGGAGAGCGGCGCCCCAGCAGGGACCGCGGTCGCGGCGCAGGCGCGGGGAGCTGCTCCACTCTCCTGAGCTGACCCCGGGGGGGGCCCAGCCGGCTCACGGAGGCGGCGCGGCGATGCGGCTGGCAGGACGGGGAGTCCCCGGGAGGCAGCGAATGATTTTGGAGTCGGGAGTGCACTGTCCCAGTAGGGGAACCTTGACGTTGGGCGTGGGGCTGGAAGCGGAGGATCTGACTGTGACTCCAGCGGGCCAGACCTCCCCGGGGGCAATCTCCACACAGCCAGCACACATAGGCGATGCGCCCCACGGAAATCTCAGATAGAATAATCATTCCAAGCAAGACAAGCAACTCTGGCTATATTCTGAGGTGCTACTCTCCTAACTCTCTGATCCCTCCCCCACCCTCCCCAGGGGGCTTCATTAACATCCAAATAGCCTGAGCCAGAGGGAGAACTCTGATAGGGATCTGACTGCATTTCTTTTTTTTTTAGCGGATTTTCTGGAAAAACTAGTTTCCCAGTGATGGCTCGGAGGCAGCAGTCCATATCAAACCACATAAAGAAGCAAACCATGACAGCTTCTCCAACCCCCCAAACAAAAGAATCAAAATCTTTCCCAAATGAAGATACAATCCTGGAATTATCAGATACAGAATACAAAAAACTAATTTACAGAATGCTTAATGATATCACAAATGAAATAAGGCAAACTGCAGAAAAAGCCAAGGAACACACTGATAAAACTGTTGAAGAACTCAAACAGATTATTCAAGAACATAGTAGAAAAATTAATAAGTTGCAAGAATCCATAGAGAGACAGCATGTAGAAATCCAAAAGATTAACAATAAAATTACAGAATTAGACAATGCAATAGGAAGTCAGAGGAGCAGACTCAAGCAATTAGAATGCAGACTGGGACATCTGGAGGACCAGGGAATCAACACCAACATAGCTGAAAAAAAATCAGATAAAAGAATTAAAAAAAATGAAGAAACCCTAAGAATCACGTGGGACTCTATCAAGAAGGATAACTTGCGGGTGATTGGAGTCCCAGAACAGGGAGGGGGGGACAGAAAACACAGAGAAAATAGTTGAAGAACTCCTGACACAAAACTTCCCTGACATCATGAAAGACATAAGGATATCTATCCAAGATGCTCATCGAACCCCATGTAAGATTGATCCAAAAAGAAAAACACCAAGACATATTATCATCAAACTCGCCAAAACCAAAGATAAACAGAAAATTTTAAAAGCAGCCAGGGAGAAAAGAAAGGTTTCCTTCAAGGGAGAATCAATAAGAATAAGTTCAGACTACTCAGCAGAAACCATGCAGGCAAGAAGGGAATGGGACGACATATACAGAGCACTGAAGGAGAAAAACTGCCAGCCAAGGATCATATATCCAGCAAAACTCTCTCTGAAATATGAAGGCGAAATTAAGATATTTACAGATAAACACAAGTTTAGAGAATTTACCAAAACCAAACCAAAGCTACAAGAAATACTAAAGGATATTGTTGGGTCAGAAAACCAATAATATCAGATACCAGCACAATACAAGGTCACAACACAGAATGTCCTGATATCAACTCAAATAAGGAAATCACAAAAACAAACAAATTAAGACTAATTAAAAAAAAAAATTCCAGGGAATCACGGAAGTCAATAGGTAAAAGATCACAATAATCAAAAAGAGGGACTAAATATAGGAGGCATTGAACTGCCATATGGAGAGTGATACAAGGCGATATAGAACAATACAAGTTAGGTTTTTACTTAGAAAAATAGGGGTAAATAATAAGGTAACCACAAAAAGGTATAACAACTCTATAACTCAAGATAAAAACCAAGAAAAACGTAACGACTCAACTAACATAAAGTCAAGCACTATGAAAATGAGGATCTCACAATTTACTAAGAAAAACGCCTCAGCACAAAAAAGTATGTGGAAAAATGAAATTGCCAACAACACACATGAAAAGGCATCAAAATGACAACACTAAAAACTTATTTATCTATAATTACGCTGAATGTAAATGGACTAAATGCACCAATAAAGAGACAGAGAGTCACGGACTGGATAAAGAAACACGATCCATCTATATGCTGCCTACAAGAGACACACCTTAGACTTAGAGACACAAACAAACTAAAACTCAAAGGATGGAAAAAAGTATATCAAGCAAACAATAAGCAAAAAAGAAGAGGAGTAGCAATATTAATTTCTGACAAAATAGACTTTAGACTTAAATCCACCACAAAGGATAAAGAAGGACACTATATAATGATAAAAGGGACAATTGATCAGGAAGACATAACCATATTAAATATTTATGCACCCAATGACAGGGCTGCAAGATACATAAATCAAATTTTAACAGAATTGAAAAGTGAGAGAGACACCTCCACAATTATAGTAGGAGACTTCAACACACCACTTTCGGAGAAGGACAGGACATCCAGTAAGAAGCTCAATAGAGACACGGAAGACCTGCTTACAACAATCAACCAACTTGACCTCATTGACTTATACAGAACTCTCCACCCAACTGCTGCAAAGTATACTTTTTTTCTAGCGCACATGGAACATTCTCTAGAATAGACCACATATTAGGTCATAAAACAAACCTTTGCAGAGTCCAAAACATCGAAATATTACAAAGCATCTTCTCAGACCACAAGGCAATAAAACTAGAAATCAATAACAGAAAAACTAGGGAAAAGAAATGAAATACTTAGAAAATGAACAATACCCTCCTGAAAAAAGACTGGGTTATAGAAGACATCAAAGAGGGAATAAGGAAATTCATAGAATGCAACGAGAATGAAAATACTTCCTCTCAAAACTTCTGGGACACAGCAAAAGCAGTGCTCAGAGGCCAATTTATATTGATAAATGGACACATACAAAAAGAAGAAAGAGCCAAAATCAGAGAACTGTCCCTACAACTTGAACAAATAGAAAGTGAGCAACAAAACAATCCATCAGGCACCAGAAGAAAACAAATAATAAAAATTAGAGCTGAACTAAATGAATTAGAGAACAGAAAAACAATTGAAAGAATTAACAAAGCCAAAAGCTGGTTCTTTGAAAAAAATAACAAAATTGATAAACCTTTGGCTAGACTGACTAAAGAAATACAGGAAAGGAAACAAATAACCCGAATAAGAAACGAGAAGGACCACATCACAACAGAACCAAATGAAATTAAAAGAATCATTTCAGATTACTACGAAAAATTGTACTCTAACAAATTTGAAAACCTAGAAGAAATGGATGAATTCCTGGAAAAACACTACCTACCTAAACTAACACATTCAGAAGTAGAACAACTAAATAGACCCATAACAAAAAAAGAGATTGAAACGGTAATCAAAAAACTCCCAACAAAAAAAAGCCCTGGCCCGGACGGCTTCACTGCAGAGTTCTACCAAACTTTCAGAAAAGAGTTAACACCACTACTACTGAAGGTATTTCAAAGCATAGAAAATGAAGGAACACTACCCAACTCATTCTATGAAGCCACCCTCTCCCTAATACCAAAACCAGGTAAAGACATTACAAAAAAAGAAAATTATAGACCTATATCCCTCATGAACATTGATGCAAAAATCCTCAACAAAATTCTAGCCAATAGAATCCAACAACACATCAAAAAAAATAATTCACCATGATCAAGTGGGATTTATACCAGGTATGCAAGGCTGGTTTAATATCAGAAAAACCATTAATGTAATCCATCACATAAATAAAACAAAAGATAAAAACCACATGATCTTATCAATTGATGCAGAAAAGGCATTTGACAAAGTCCAACACCCATTTATGATAAAAACTCTTACCAAAATAGGAATTGAAGGAAAATTCCTCAACATAATAAAGGGCATCTATGCAAAGCCAACAGCCAATATCACTCTAAATGGAGAGAACCTGAAAGCATTTCCCTTGAGAATGGGAACCAGACAAGGATGCCCTTTATCACCGCTCTTATTCAACATCGTACTTGAAGTCCTAGCCAGGGCAATTAGGCTAGACAAAGAAATAAAGGGTATCCGGATTGGCAAGGAAGAAGTAAAGTTATCACTATTTGCAGATGACATGATCTTATACACAGAAAACCCTAAGGAATCCTCCAGAAAACTACTGAAACTAATAGAAGAGTTTGGCAGAGTCTCAGGTTATAAAATAAACATACAAAAATCACTTGGATTCCTCTACATCAACAAAAAGAACACCGAAGAGGAAATAACCAAATCAGTACCATTCACAGTAGCCCCCAAGAAGATAAAATACTTAGGAATAAATCTTACCAAGGGTGTAAAAGACCTATACGAAGAAAACTACAAAGCTCTACTACAAGAAATTCAAAAGGACATACTTAAGTGGAAAAACATACCCTGCTCATGGATAGGAAGACTTAACATAGTAAAAATGTCTATTCTACCAAAAGACATCTATACATATAACGCACTTCCGATCCACATTCCAATGTCATATTTTAAGGGGATAGAGAAACAAATCACCAATTTCATATGGAAGGGATAGAACCCCCGGATAAGCAAAGCATTACTGAAAAAGAAGAAGAAAGTGGAAGGCCTCACTCTACCTGATTTCAGAACCTATTATACAGCCACAGTAGTCAAAACAGCCTGGTACTGGTACAACAACAGGCACATAGACCAATGGAACAGAATTGAGAACCCAGATATAAATCCATCCACGTATGAGCAGCTGATATTTGACAAAGGACCAGTGTCAATTAATTGGGGAAAAGATAGTCTTTTCAACAAATGGCGCTGGCATAACTGGATATCCATTTGCAAAAGAATGAAACAGGACCCATACCTCACACCATGCACAAAAACTAACTCCAAGTGGATCAAAGACCTAAACATAAAGACTAAAATGATAAAGATCATGGAAGAAAAAATAGGGACAACCTTAGGAGCCCTAATACAAGGCATAAACAGAATACAAAACATTACCAAAAATGATGAAGAGAAACCAGATAACTGGGAGCTCCTAAAAATCAAACACCTATGCTCATCTAAAGACTTCACCAAAAGAGTAAAAAGACCACCTACAGACTGGGAAAGAATTTTCAGCTATGACATCTCCGACCAGCACCTGATCTCTAAAATCTACATGATTCTGTCAAAACTCAACCACAAAAAGACAAACAACCCAATCAAGAAGTGGGCAAAGGATATGAACACACATTTCACTAAAAAAGATATTCAGGCAGCCAACAGATATATGAGAAAATGCTCTCGATCATTAACCATTAGAGAAATGCAAATTAAAACTACGATGAGATTCCATCTCACACCAACAAGGCTGGCATTAATCCAAAAACACAAAATAATAAATATTGGAGAGGCTGCGGAGAGATTGGAACTCTTATACACTGCTGGTGGGAATGTAAAATGGTACAACCACTTTGGAAATCTATCTGGCGTTATCTTAAACAGTTAGAAATAGAACTACCATACAACCCAGAAATCCCACTCCTCGGATTATACCCTAGAGATACAAGAGCCTTCACACAAACAGATATATGCACACCCATGTTTATTGCAGCTCTGTTTACAATAGCAAAAAGTTGGAAGCAACCAAGGTGTCCATCAACGGATGAATGGGTAAATAAATTGTGGTATATTCACACAATGGAATACTACGCATTGATAAAGAACAGTGACGAATCTGTGAAACATTTCATAACATGGAGGAACCTGGAAGGCATTATGCTGAGCGAAATTAGTCAGAGGCAAAAGGACAAGTATTGTATAAGACCACTATTATAAGATCTTGAGAAATAGTAAACCTGAGAAGAACACATACTTTTGTGGTTACCAAGGGGGGAGGGAGGGAGGGAGGGAGAGGGTTTTTTATTGATTAATCAGTAGATAAGAACTGCTTTGGGTGAAGGAAAAGACAACACTCAATACATGGAAGGTCAGCTCAATTGGACTGGACCAAAAGCAAAGAAGTTTCCGGGATAAAATGAATGCTTCAAAGGTCAGCGGAGCAGGGCCGGGGGTCTGGGGAACATGGTTTGAGGGGACTTCTAAGTCAATTGGCAAAATAATTCTATTATGAAATCATTCTGCATCCCACTTTGAAATGTGGCGTCTGGGGTCTTAAATGCTAACAAGCGGCCATCTAAGATGCATCAATTGGTCTCAACCCACCTGGAGCAAAGGAAAATGAAGAACACCAAGGTCACACGACAACTAAGAGCCCAAGAGACAGAAAGGGCCACATGAACCAGAGACCTACATCATTCTGAGACCAGAAGAACTAGTTGGTGCCCGGCCACAATCGATGACTGCCCTGACAGGGAGCACGACAGAGAACTCCTGAGGGAACAGGAGATCAGTGGGATGCAGACTCCAAATTCTCATAAAAAGACCAAACTTAATGGTCTGACTGAGACTAGAGGAATCCCGGCGGCCATACTCCCCAGACCTTCTGTTGGCACAGGACAGGAACCATCCCCGAAGACAACTCATCAGACATGGAAGGGACTGGTCAGCGGGTGGGAGAGAGATGCTGATGAAGAGTGAGCTAATTATATCAGGTGGACACTTGAGAGTGTGTTGGCAACTCTTGTCTGGAGGGGGGATGGGAGGATAGAGAGAGAGGGAAGCTGGCAAAATTGTCACCAAAGGAGAGACTGAAAGGGCTGACTCAATAGAGGGAGAGCAAGTGGGAGTACGGAGTAAGATCTATGTAAACTTATATGTGACAGACTGATTGGATTTGTAAACATTCACTTGAAGCTTAATAAAAGTTAATAAAAAAAAATTAACAACCCAGGGAAATGTTTCACTTTTTTTTTTTTTCAGTTGCTTCCCAAAATGCCTTCGAGATCACCATGTAATCCCCTAAGGTATGGTATATGAGAAACAAAATTTTACAATAAACTTCTACTATTTGAGGCTGTCTAAGTGACTGTGCCCTGAAGATCTTAACTAATAGAGTGGTTTTAGGGAGATACAAACATGTGTGTATGCATGTGCATGTATCCTGTTATGGAGCCTCTTCTGAAACACACAAACTAGAACAACTTTCTAGATTTTTCCTTCTAACACGTATTAATTAATAATAAAGCAAATACTATGGTACAATAGAATTTAATGGGATTAAACCCAAATGTACGTATTTGTAGAAATTTTTATATCTTTCTATATATAAGTATTATATTTTGCTGTTTTTCTTAAGTCAGTGTTAATTTCCTCCCACTTATTTCTAGGCTTGAAGGAAGTCCATCTTCTTTCCCATAAACAGTGCTCACTAAAAAAAAAAAAAAAGCAAAAAAGATAATAAAAGAGGGAGAATGCAGCAGATATTAGCAATAAAAAGAGAATTGAGGATGACGATTAGAATTAAAACTTAGTCAAGGTGTACAGTCCCTTATGGATTAATAGTTTCCATTTCATTTTATTTAAAAACTAATTACATTAAAAATTAAATGCTTTTGTATTCTGAAGTCTTGGTAGTTATTAAGTATTATTATTTATTAAAATCCTAAAAGACTTAGATTTTTAAATTAAATATTGACTCCTGATAAACTAAATTTAAATAATTAAGCCTAATGTTAATGGTGAGGGATTGTAGGAGAAGAGGGAATCTGTTGTGAAACCCACTTTTTTTTTTAATAATTTTTATTGAGCTTTAAGTGAACGTTTACAAATCAAGTCAGTCTGTCACATACAAGCTTATATACACCTTACTCCGTACTCCCACTTACTCTCCCCCTAATGAGTCAGCCCTTCCAGTCTCTCCTTTCGTGACAATTTTGCCAGTTTCTAACCCTCTCTACCCTCCCATCTCCCCTCCAGACAGGAGATGCCAACACAGTCTCAAGCGTCCACCTGACACAAGTAGCTCACTCTTCATCAGCATCTCTCTCCAACCCATTGTCCAGCCCCTTCCATGTCTGATGAGTTGTCTTCGGGAATGGCTCCTGTCCTGGGCCAGCTGAAGGTTTGGGGACCGTGACCGCCGGGATTCCTCTAGTCTCAGTCAGACCATTAAGTATGGTCTTTTTGTGAGAATTTGGAGTCTGCATCCCACTGATCTCCTGCTCCCTCAGGGGTTCTCTGTTGTGCTCCCTGTCAGGACAGCATCGGTTGTGGTCTCAGGATGATGTAAGTCTCTGGTTCATGTGGCCCTTTCTGTGTCTTGGGCTCATAGTTATCGTGTGACCTTGGTGTTCTTCATTCTCCTTTGATCCAGGTGGGTTGAGACCAATTGATGCATCTTAGATGGCCGCTTGTTAGCATTTAAGACCTCAGATGCCACATTTCAAAGTGGGATGCAGAATGTTTTCATAATAGAATTATTTTGCCAATTGACTTAGAAGTCCCCTTAAGCCATAGTCCCCAAACCCCCTCCCTTGCTCCGCTGACCTTTGAAGCATTCAGTTTATCCCGGAAACTTCTTTGCTTTTGGTCCAGTCCAGTTGAGCTGACCTTCCGTGTATTGAGTATTGTCCTTCCCTTCACCTAAAGTAGTTCTTATATACTAACTAACCAGTAAATAATCCTCTCCCACCCTCCCTCCCTCCCCACCTCGTAACCACAAAAGTATATGTTCTTCTCAGTTTTCACTATTTCTCAAGATCTTATACTAGTGGTCTTATACGATATTTGTCCTTTTGCCTCTGACTAATTTCACTCAGCATAATGCCTTCCAGTTGAAACCCACTTTTTATAAAAAGTTTTACATATGCATATTTGTTAAAAGATGATCATTTTCCAAGCCACCTTTTTTGCCAATTGTTAGTTCCACTTGCTTTATAAACAAATTTATGCTTCCTGGGTACTATTATAACTAGTCAAATTTACTGACAACCCACTAATCGCTGTGTACACCCGTACTGTTCAAAAATCCTGACTGGACAGTACTGTGTACCAGACAGAGCCCTAGTGGCTCAGTGGTTAAGAGCTCACTGCTCACCAAAAGATCAGCAGTTCAAATTCACCAGCCACTCCTTAGAAACCCTATGGTGCAGTTCTACTCTGTCCTATAGGGTCACTGTGAGTGGGAATCAATTCAGCAGCAACAGGTTGGTGATTTTGGTATACAAAAGAGGAGTCCCTGGATGTTGCAAGTGGCTAACACACTCAGCTACTAATCAAAAGGTTGGCGGTTCAAGTAGAAAGTCCTGGCCATCTACTTCCCCAAAATCAGCCATCTAAAACCCTATGGAGCACAGTTCTATTCTGGCGCACAGAATCGCCATGAGTGGAGATCACCATGAGTTGGGGTCACCCTGAGTCAGATCTCCATGAGTCGGGGTTGCCATGAGTCGGGATTGCCACGAGTCAGGGTCAACTTAAATGCAATGGTGGTGGTGATGGTGGTGATGTACCAGATGCTGTGATGGAAGATGGCTAAGACATAGGTCCTGCCCCCTAGGAGTTCATAGCCTGGACAGAGGGAGGAACTTGTAAACACATATTTACAGTGTAGCATGGTACAAGCAAAAGGGAAAATATATATCAAGCCTCAAGTCAGGAGAGCAGAGGAGTCCTCACATACGGTGATCCCTGGGTAGGATGTGAAGGAATACTGGGTAGGGCTTGGACAGTTGAGTATCAAGGAGCAGGATTCCAGTCAGAAGCAGCACTCTGTATGTAAGGAATCAGGAAGCAGCATGGTGTGCAGGAGGGGTAGCTATCACTTCAGCATGACTGGGTGAGGCTGGAGGAGATGAATTGTAGAGTGAGTGATGAAAGGGTTCAAGTCTAGATTAATCTTTTCTTCTTTCTGTGTGCCCTGGTGGCATGGTGGTTAAGAGCTCAGCTGCTAACAAAAAGGTCAGCAGTTCCAATCCACCAGCAGCTCCTTGGAAACCCAGTGGGGCAGTTCTACTCTGTCCCATAGGGTTGCTATGAGTCGGAATCGACTTGACGGCGACAGGTTTAGGTTTTTAGGTTTTCTCTCTGTATGATCTTAAGCAGATTACCTGATCTCCATAAACTTCAGTTTCCCCATTTCCTTCTAGAGTTATGGAGCCCTGTGAAGGTTAGCTTATAGCCCTGTGGAGCCCTGGTGGCATAGTGGTTAAAAGCTTGGCTGCTAACCAAAAGGTTAGCAGTTCTGATCTGCCAGCTGCTCCTTGGAAACCCTATGGGGCAGTTCTTCTCAGTCCTATAGGGTCACTACGAGTCAGAATGGACTCTACAGCAATGGGTTTTTTATGAGTCTAGAGTTACTCTGAAAATCAAATGAGACAAAGTAGTTTTAAAATATGGACAAGGATCTGCCTGAGGATAGTGTTTGCAGAGCTTACCCTTAGGAATGGGGACAGTAGACTCATGGTCTCATGGGACCACCACAAACTCAGTACCATGCAGAGGTGTGTTAACTAGGGGTATAAAAAAAAAAATAGCACAGATAAAAATCTGTGTGGAGAGAGAGAGCAGTTGATCCTGGGAAGCAAGGAATTCATTCCACCTGCATCTTCTGTTCCTGACACCCGGATGATTATAATACTTAATCCACTTTCTATAATAAGTATGTTAGTACTACCCCTTTTCTTTTTATCCTAATACCTGGGCGCGACAACCATGGAGCTTGTGGGGATTGGCCATGCTCCTTCTCCACTCTCTGAACCCAGCAAAAGAACACTCCTGTAAGAGCGATACCTGTCATAGTGGAAGATCATACGCTCCTAATAAAAATCCTCACATAAAAGTACAACTGAAGGAAGGCAGAGCCAAGATGGCAGACTAGGCAGACGCTACCTCGGATCCCTCTTACAACAAAGACACGGAAAAACAAGTGAATCGATCACATACATAACAATCTACGAACCCTGAACAACAAACACAGATTTAGAGACGGAGAACGAACTAATACGGGGAAGCAGCGATTGTTTCCAGAGCCTGGAGCCAGCATACCACTCAGGTACGGCACAAGCACAGAGAGCGACTCCACCCCCCTGAACTAACTCCGGGAGGGGGACCAGCCGGTTCCACGGGCGGCGTGGGACGCAGCCGGTAGGAGAAGTCCCCAGGAGGCAGTGACTGGTCTTGGAGCAGAAAGAGCAGCATCCAAGCCGGGGAACCGTCCCGCAGGGATTTGGACTGGACGCAGCGGATTTTCTGGAAAAACTAGTTTCCCAGTGATGGCTCGGAGACAACAATCCATATCAAACCACTTAAAGAAGCAGACCATGACAGCTTCTCCAACCCCCCAAACAAAAGAATCAAAATCTTTCCCAAATGAAGATACAATCTTGGAATTATCAGATACAGAATATAAAAAACTAATTTACAGAATGCTTAATGATATCACAAATGAAATAAGGCAAACTGCAGAAAAAGCCAAGGAACACACTGATAAAACTGTTGAAGAACTCAAAAAGATTATTCAAGAACATAGTGGAAAAATTAATAAGTTGCAAGAATCCATGGAGAGACAACATGTAGAAATCCAAAAGATAAACAATAAAATAACAGAATTAGACAACGCACTAGGAAGTCAGAGGAGCAGACTCGAGCAATTAGAATGCAGACTGGGACATCTGGAGGACCAGGGAATCAACACCAACATAGCTGAAAAAAAAATCAGATAAAAGAATTAAAAAAAATGAAGAAACCCTAAGAATTATGTGGGACTCTATCAAGAAGGATAACCTGCGGGTGATTGGAGTCCCAGAACAGGGAGGGGGGACAGAAAACACAGAGAAAATAGTTGAAGAACTCCTGACACAAAACTTCCCTGACATCATGAAAGAAGAAAGGATATCCATCCAAGATGCTCATCGAACCCCATTTAAGATTGATACAAAAAGAAAAACACCAAGACATATTATCATCAAACTCGCCAAAACCAAAGATAAACAGAAAATTTTAAAAGCAGCCAGGGAGAAAAGAAAGGTTTCCTTCAAGGGAGAATCAGTAAGAATATGTTCTGACTACTCAGCAGAAACCATGCAGGCAAGAAGGGAATGGGACGAGATATACAGAACACTGAAGGAGAAAAACTGCCAGCCAAGGATCATATATCCAGCAAAACTCTCTCTGAAACATGAAGGCGAAATTAAGATATTTACAGACAAACACAAGTTTAGAGAATTTGCAAAAACCAAACCAAAGCTACAAGAAATACTAAAGGATATTGTTTGGTCAGAGAACCAATAATATCAGATATCAGCACAACACAAGGTCACAAAACAGAACGTCCTGATATCAACTCAAATAGGGAAATCACAAAAACAAACAAATTAAGATTAATTAAAAAAAAAATACACATAACAGGGAATCATGGAAGTCAATAGGTAAAAGATCACAATAATCAAAAAGAGGGACTAAATACAGGAGGCATTGAACTGCCATATGGAGAGTGATACAAGGCGATATAGAACAATACAAGTTAGGTTTTTACTTAGAAAAATAGGGGATAATAAGAAGGTAACCACAAAAAGGTATAACAACTCTATAACTCAAGATAAAAACCAAGAAAAACGTAACGACTCAACTAACATAAAGTCAAGCACTATGAAAATGAGGATCTCACAATTTACTAAGAAAAACGCCTCAGCACAAAAAAGTATGTGGAAAAATGAAATTGTCAACAACACACATAAAAAGGCATCAAAATGACAGCACTAAAAACTTATTTATCTATAATTACCCTGAATGTAAATGGACTAAATGCACCAATAAAGAGACAGAGAGTCACAGACTGGATAAAGAAACACGATCCATCTATATGCTGCCTACAAGAGACACACCTTAGACTTAGAGACACAACCAAACTAAAACTCAAAGGATGGAAAAAAGTATATCAAGCAAACAATAAGCAAAAAAGAAGAGGAGTAGCAATATTAATTTCTGACAAAATAGACTTTAGACTTAAATCCACCACAAAGGATAAAGAAGGACACTATATAATGATAAAAGGGACAATTGATCAGGAAGACATAACCATATTAAATATTTATGCACCCAATGACAGGGCTGCAAGATACATAAATCAAATTTTAACAGAATTGAAAAGCGAGATAGATACCTCCACAATTATAGTAGGAGACTTCAACACACCACTTTTGGAGAAGGACAGGACATCCAGTAAGAAGCTCAACAGAGACACGGAAGATCTAATTACAACAATCAACCAACTTGACCTCATTGACTTATACAGAACTCTCCACCCAACTGCTGCAAAGTATACTTTTTTTTCTAGCACACATGGAACATTCTCTAGAATAGACCACATATTAGGTCATAAAACAAACCTTTGCAGAGTCCAAAACATCGAAATATTACAAAGCATCTTCTCAGACCACAAGGCAATAAAACTAGAGATCAATAACAGAAAAACTAGGGAAAAGAAATCAAATACTTGGAAAATGAACAATACCCTCCTGAAAAAAGACTGGGTTATAGAAGACATCAAGGAGGGAATAAGGAATTTCATAGAAAGCAACGAGAATGAAAATACTTCCTATCAAAACCTCTGGGACACAGCAAAAGCAGTGCTCAGAGGCCAATTTATATCAATAAATGCACACATACAAAAAGAAGAAAGAGCCAAAATCAGAGAACTGTCCCGACAACTTGAACAAATAGAAAGTGAGCAACAAAACAATCCATCAGGCACCAGAAGAAAACAAATAATAAAAATTAGAACTGAACTAAATGAATTAGAGAACAGAAAAACAATTGAAAGAATTAACAAAGCCAAAAGCTGGTTCTTTGAAAAAATTAACAAAATTGATAAACCTTTGGCTAGACTGACTAAAGAAATACAGGAAAGGAAACAAATAACCCGAATAAGAAACGAGAAGGACCACATCACAACAGAACCAAATGAAATTAAAAGAATCATTTCAGATTACTACGAAAAATTGTACTCTAACAAATTTGAAAACCTAGAAGAAATGGATGAATTCCTGGAAAAACACTACCTACCTAAACTAACACATTCAGAAGTAGAACAACTAAATAGACCCATAACAAAAAAAGAGATTGAAACGTTAATCAAAAAACTCCCAACAAAAAAAAGCCCTGGCCCGGACGGCTTCACTGCAGAGTTCTACCAAACTTTCAGAAAAGAGTTAACACCACTACTACTAAAGGTATTCCAAAGCATAGAAAATGACGGAATACTACCCAACTCATTCTATGAAGCCACCATCTCCCTGATACCAAAACCAGGTAAAGACATTACAAAAAAAGAAAATTATAGACCTATATCCCTCATGAACATTGATGCAAAAATCCTCAACAAAATTCTAGCCAATAGAATCCAACAACACATCAAAAAAATAATTCACCCTGATCAAGTGGGATTTATACCAGGTATGCAAGGCTGGTTTAATAACAGAAAAACCATTAATGTAATCCATCACATAAATAAAACAAAAGACAAAAACCACATGATCTTATCAATTGATGCAGAAAAGGCATTTGACAAAGTCCAACACCCATTTATGATAAAAACTCTTACCAAAATAGGAATTGAAGGAAAATTCCTCAACATAATAAAGGGCATCTATGCAAAGCCAACAGCCAATATCACTCTAAATGGAGAGAACCTGAAAGCATTTCCCTTGAGAACGGGAACCAGACAAGGATGCCCTTTATCACCGCTCTTATTCAACATCGTGTTGGAAGTCTTAGCCAGGGCAATTAGGCTAGACAAAGAAATAAAAGGTATCCGGATTGGCAAGGAAGAAGTAAAGTTATCACTATTTGCAGATGACATGATTATATACACAGAAAACCCTAAGGAATCCTCCAGAAAACTACTGAAACTAATAGAAGAGTTTGGCAGAGTCTCAGGTTATAAAATAAACATACAAAAATCACTTGGATTCCTCTACATCAACAAAAAGAACACCGAAGAGGAAATAACCAAATCAATACCATTCACAGTAGCCCCCAAGAAGATAAGATACTTAGGAATAAATCTTACCAAGGATGTAAAAGACCTATACAAAGAAAACTACAAAGCTCTACTACAAGAAATTCAAAAGGACATACTTAAGTGGAAAAACATACCCTGCTCATGGATAGGAAGACTTAACACAGTAAAAATGTCTATTCTACCAAAAGCCATCTATACATTTAACGCACTTCCGATCCAAATTCCAATGTCATATTTTAAGGGGATAGAGAAACAAATCACCAATTTCATATGGAAGGGAAAGAAGCCCCGGATAAGCAAAGCACTACTGAAAAAGAAGAAGAAAGTGGGAGGCCTCACCTTACCTGACTTCAGAACCTATTATACAGCCACAGTAGTCAAAACAGCCTGGTTTTGGTACAGCAACAGACACATAGACCAATGGAACAGAATTGAGAACCCAGACATAGATCCATCCACGTATGAGCAGCTGATATTTGACAAAGGACCAGTGTCAATTAACTGGGGAAAAGATAGCCTTTTTAACAAATGATGCTGGCATAACTGGATATCCCTTTGCAAAAAAATGAAACAGGACCCATACCTCACACCATGCACAAAAACTAACTCCAAGTGGATCAAAGACCTAAACATAAAGACTAAAACGATAAAGATCATGGAAGAAAAAATTGGGACAACCCTAGGAGCCCTAATACAAGGTATAAACAGAATACAAAACATTACCAAAAATGATGAAGAGAAACCTGGTAACTGGGAGCTCCTAAAAATCAAACACCTATGCTCATCTAAAGACTTCACCAAAAGAGTAAAAAGACCACCTACAGACTGGGAAAGAATTTTCAGCTATGACATCTCCGACCAGCACCTGATCTCTAAAATCTACATGATTCTGTCAAAACTCAACCACAAAAAGACAAACAACCCAATCAAGAAGTGGGCAAAGGATATAAACACACATTTCACTAAAGAAGATATTCAGGCAGCCAACAGATACATGAGAAAACGCTCTCGATCATTAGCCATTAGAGAAATGCAAATTAAGACTATGATGAGATTCCATCTCACACCAGCAAGGCTAGCATTAATCCAAAAAACACAAAATAATAAATGTTGGAGAAGCTGCGGAGAGACTGGAACTCTCATACACTGCTGGTGGGAATGTAAAATGGTACAACCACTTTGGAAATCTATCTGGCGTTATCTTAAACAGTTAGAAATAGAACTACCATACAACCCAGAAATCCCACTCCTAGGAATATACCCTAGAGATACAAGAGCCTTCATACAAACAGATACATGCACACCCATGTTTATTGCAGCTCTGTTTACAATAGCAAAAAGTTGGAAGCAACCAAGGTGTCCATCAACAGATGAATGGGTAAATAAATTGTGGTATATTCACACAATGGAATACTATGCATCGATAAAGAACAGTGACGAATCTCTGAAACATTTCATAACATGGAGGAACCTGGAAGGCATTATGCTGAGCGAAATGAGTCAGAGGCAAAAGGACAAATATTGTATAAGACCACTATTATAAGATCTTGAGAAATAGTAAAACTGAGAAGAACACATACTTTTGTGGTTACGAGGGGGGGAGGGAGGGAGGGTGGGAGAGGGTTTTTTATTGATTAATCAGTAGATAAGAACTGCTTTAGGTGAAGGGAAAGACAACACTCAGTACATGGAAGGTCAGCTCAATTGGACTGGACCAAAAGCAAAGAAGTTTCCGGGATAAAATGAATGCTTCAAAGGTCAGCAGAGCAAGGGCGGGGGTCTGGGGAACATGGTTTGAGGGGACTTCTAAGTCAATTGGCAAAATAATTCTATTATGAAATCATTCTGCATCCCACTTTGAAATGTGGCGTCTGGGGTCTTAAATGCTAACAAGCGGCCATCTAAGATGCAGCAATTGGTCTCAACCCACCTGGAGCAAAGGAAAATGAAGAACACCAAGGCCACACGACAACTAAGAGCCCAAGAGACAGAAAGGGCCACATGAACCAGAGACCTACATCATCCTGAGACCAGAAGAACTAGTTGGTGCCCGGCCACAATCGATGACTGCCCTGACAGGGAGCACAGCAGAGGACCCCTGAGGGAGCAGGAGATCAGTGGGATACAGACCCCAAATTCTCATAAAAAGACCAAACTTAATGGTGTGACTGAGACTGGAGGAATCCCGGCGGCCATGCTCCCCAGACCTTCAGTTGACACAGGACAGGAACCATCCCCGAAGACAACTCATCAGAAATGAAAGGGACTGGTCAGCGGGTGGGAGAGAGACGCTGATGAAGAGTGAGCTAATTATATCAGGTGGACACTTGAGATTGTGTTGGCAACTCTTGTCTGGAGGGGGGATGGGAGGATAGAGAGAGAGGGAAGCCGGCAAAATTGTCAAGAAAGGAGAGACTGAAAGGGCTGACTCAAGAAGGGGAGAGCAAGTGGGAGTAGGGAGTGAGATGTATGTAAACTTATATGTGACAGACTGATTGGATTTGTAAAGGTTCACTTGAAGCTTAATAAAAGTTATTAAAAAAAAAAAGTACAATTGAAGATCTTTCTGGTTTTTGATATGACAAACATCTCAAATTCATGTATCTGAAAGCCAATTACCCAAATCCTTGCCCCACCCCAGGCTTGCTTCTCTTTCTGTGTTCCCTGTGCTGGTCAATGGCATCATTATGCACTCAGAGGTACAAGTCAGGAACTTGCAAGTCATCCCTGATGAAGTACCAGTAAACCCACCTCCAGAAAACCAAGCCTATCGTCTTCCTTCCACTTGTACTATGGCTTCCTCAGTTTAGGTCTGTACTGTTTCTTGGCAACACATTTGCAAAAGCCTCCCAACTAGATTCTCTGCGTCTGGCCTAGCCCACCCCAAGACATCCCACGTAGTGGATGATCTAACATTGCTGCTTAAACTCCTTTCAGAATACTCCACTGTTTACAAAATGAAGCCCAAACGGGGCAGGCAGATCCTTCCTGGGCTGGCCCTGCCTCCCTGTCTAACCTCATTTTCCACCACGTAACGTTTGTACTTCATACTGTGATGATACCAAGTTACTTGCTATTTCCCAGAGAAACTCTTCCAAGCCTCCAAGCATTCATGTCTGCAACTTCCTCCCCAGAGCTCTGCTGGAGTCCCTGAGTGTGCAAACAGTTAAGTGCTCAGCTGCCAACCAAAAGGTTGGAGGCTCAAGTCCACTCAGAGAAGTCTTGAGGAAAAAAAGGCTGGTGATCTACTTCAAAAAAAATCAGCCATTACAAATCCTACGGAGCACAGTTCTACTCTGCCATTCACGGGGTCGCCATGAGACAGAACCAAGAGAACAGAAATTGTTAAGAATTCTGCTGTTCAAAGTGTGAATTCTGACTCAGGAGGTGTGGGGTGAGGGCTGAGAGCCCGCATTTCGAGGACCAGCAGCCTCTTGTATCGCCTGAGAACTTGTTAGAAATGCAGACCATCAGGCCTTACCCCAGACCTTCCTGACGCAGAATCCACATTTTAATAAGATCCCAGGTGATTTCTTGTGAACATTGAGGTCTGGGAATCACTGCCTAGAATGCTTCTTACACTAATTTTGTCTACCTAAGTTGTTCTTAGCTTTATAGACCCAAATATATATATATACATGCCTGTATCGGGGTGGATTATCTAATAGGCAAGGTAAGCACAGTGCTTACCTTGCTTACCAGATTATCTGTACTGAACAATTTCACATTTTTTCACCACATCAAAGATTCTGATTCTAGGTATGGCTGGCATCTGTCTCTCTTCCACAGCACCTTCCTACAGAATCAAAGCCTCTTTTCAAATTTACTATTCCTGACAGGGATGGACCCAGTGCCCTCGAGTTGATTCCGACTTATAGCGACCCTATAGGACGGAGTAGAACTGCCCCATAACAGGGATGGATCACCCAGTAAACAAGGTAAGCATGGGCTTACTTGTGCTTACTTCCTAAGCTGCAGTGAGCAATGTCACATTTTTTTTACCACTTCCAATATATGCTTATTGTGTAATTCACCCCTGACCTGTGTATACATATAAATAAAAAAAAAGTGTATATAATATTATACATATTTATGGCGTTGTTGTTGGGTGCCATTGAGTCAATTCCAACTCATAGCAACCCTATATGACCGAGTAGAACAGCCCTGTAGGGTTTCCTAGGCTGTAATCTTTATGGTAGTAGATCGCCAGCCCGTTTCTCCCACAGAGCATCTGATGGATTCGAACCAGCAACCTTTCGGTTAGCCGCCAAAAGCTGAACCATTATGCCACTGGGGGTCCTCATGTATTACAAATATGTGACGTATACCTGTCTTTGCTATCCTGAAATAAATTTCACAGATAATATTAGCTCTCACACTCGTAACTTTTTAAAAACCAATATAAGTTTAACTGTAATATGAGAAAAAAGGCAAGCAATATGGAATAAAATCTATATTTCTGTATATAAATGAGTGGTGCAACCACATCCTAAGATCGGATGAAGTCATGGAATGTTTGCCTAGAATCAGTGGGGAGTGACAGATACAAATGAAGACTGATTCAGGAGTGTTGTAGGGGTGACACAAATACCATGAGCAATGAGACAGCCAGTGATGTGATTTTTTGAAATGGTGAAGGACTCTTGGCAAATTTCCAAAGAGAGCAAAATGAAAATTCCCTTTGACTCACAGGGAGTTATATTCCTGAAAAAATGCAGCTGTTATTAAAACTGTGCAAAATGTACCTTGTATTTATATGTGAAATGAGTTAGGTTTTAGACTCAGGTAATTACAGTCAGATTTTTACTTGCATGAACATTTGATAGGGCGTTCAAACAGCCTGCTGGATGCAGGAGGATTCTTTGTTGTATCGGCCAAAACACATATAGCAGGACACCAGCAGCTCTGTCATCTGTCCACTAAATGCCAGAGTGATTTTCCCAACGACTGACCACCAGAAATGCCCGCATAAATTTCTAATACCTCTTCCGCTGAGCACTGTTGGCCTGCCTGATATACACTCTAAAGCTTCCTTCCAGTCTCAGTTTACAGGGTCACTTTCTCCATCCCTGGAGTCCCTGGGTGGTGCAAACCGTTAATGTGCTCAGCTGCTAACCAAAAAGTTGGAGCTTCAAGTCCACCCAGAGGCACCTCGGAAGAAAGGCCTGGCCATTTACTTCCAAAAAATCAGCCACTGGAAATCCTACGAAGCACAGTTCTCCTCTGACACATATGGGGTCATCATGAGTCAGAATCAACGTGACGACAACTGTCTTGGTTTGGTTTTGGTTTTCTCCATCCCTGGTGCTTTTCTTCAATGGAGCTCTCTCAGCATCCCTAAATGTAGCTCTAGCTCAGCCCCTCGGAGTGCAAGAGGATCTTTGCAAGGCAAAAATGTGTCTCAATCACCTTCGTAACCCCAGGGAATCACAGTCAGGGATTAGTAAAAGCTCAACAAAGAGTTAAAACAAATATTTTGGCAGATCCAATATTTGCAAATTACAACATACATACCTGCCTCCTTCCTTTTTGTCTCTCCAGAATGTTCCACAGCTCCCGGCATGTCTAAAGGACATAAAACCCAAAAAAACGCAACAAAGAATTGTGGAATGATTTAATGCACACATACATAAATGAAATGGCCTGTATTTCCATTTGTTCTAAGCTTCAGAGTTTTTATTAAAATTAATAAGATTTAAGGTAGTCAAAATGCTAAGGAAAGCAACCCCAGAGGTACACCCCCCCGCCCCCACCACCCTAAAGTGAATGCAGTCTTGAAGCGCCCAGGCCCCAGGGTCAAGGAACGTCTGATTCCTAAGCCCCGCACACAAGTTGTCTTTTTTCTTCTCTGTCTCGTCGCTGGTTTCATCAGCTGCTGCCAGCAGTCTAGATGGTGTGCACTTTACACTTGAGTAAGGCATTCCCTGCCCTGGGTTCTGGGAGCTCCACTCTGCTGCCTCCATCTGCTGCTTCTGATAAAGGTTCCTATTTTAAATACATTACTATCAGCTCACTCCCAAAGCAGTTTGATGGCTTCCCATACAGCAAACAACCCCACTGGCACAGAGCAACTTTTTGGGTGGAAAGAATTTGGGCAGAAAGAAGACACATTGCCAGTGAGGAGAGAAGAGAGGGAGGCAGGAAATTGCCTGCAGAAGCTAATGGCAAAGACCGCGGCTGTGTGCTGCAGGCCTCCAGAGGCCATCCACAGCTCGGCGTGTCTTTGCAGAGGGTGAGCGGGTCTGATGTGTGGCTGTTCTGAGGGTAGAGTGGAGGTGAAGTTTAAGAAGTCGCTTTGCTCTTCACAGCAGGTAATCAGCTGACAACCCTGCACTGAGAACAACCTCCAGGAAACTAAGATGCACAGGAAATTGCCTCCAGCTCTCAAAGCCTCCTCGAGGTCTTCCACCGTCTATGCCACACTTCCAGGTCCCGCTACTAGTTTCAGCTGGCAGCTGTCTCCCTGTCCATGCTTCTTCCTTCCAGCAACTGATCTGTAGCCAGCAAAATCACCAACCGCATTTGGGAAAGGCCGAGTAACGTTGAGTAGAAGGTTTCACATAGAACAGGATCACAGCAGAAGCCACCGGGTAGATGTTTATTCTTTCACAGTTGTGGAACGGTAGAATGTCAGAACTAGCAGTAGTTGCTGTCAAGTCAGTTCTGACTTATGGTGACCCTACAAGTTGCAGAGTAGAACTGCTCCATGGTGTTTTGAAGGCTGTGACCTTTCAGAGGAAACCCTGGTGGCATAGTGGTTAAGAGCTCCAGTTGCTAACCAAAAGGTTGCCAGTTCGAATCCACTAGGCGCTCCTTGGAAACCCTATGCAGCAGCTGTACTCTGTCCTATAGGGTCGCTATGAGTCAGAATCGACTCGATGGCAGCAGGTTTGGTTTTTGGGGGTCTTCTGGAAGCAGATCCCAAGCCTTTCATCTGACGTGCCCTGGGTGGGCTTGAACCACAAGCCTTTCAGTTAGTTATAGAGAACATAACTGTTTGGGCTGCCTGGGGACTCCAGAGTAGAGTTAAAACAAACAAACAGACATACAAACCTCTTCCCATCGAGTTGATTCCAACTCGTGGTGACGCCATGGGTCACAGAGTAGGGGTGCTCCAGAGAGTTTTCTTGGCCGTAATCTTTACGAGTTGATTCCAACTCGTGGTGACACCATGGGTCACAGAGTAGGGGTGCTCCAGAGAGTTTTCTTGGCCGTAATCTTCACACAAGCAGGTCAGCAGGACCTTCTTCTGCACTGCTGCGGGGTGCGTTGGAACTACCAACATTTAGGTTAGCAGTTGAGTGTGAACCGTTTGTGCCACACAGGGACGGTAGAGTTAGGAGACATCTAATCTAATTCCTTTATCCTAAAAGCATCTTAACTTTACACGTCCCTAATTTACTCGGTTTACCGGGTTTAACTTACTCCTGATACCCCTCACCACAAGCCCCCAAACCTCCACTCTCATTTTCCCCATTTCAGCTGATGGAGACTCCATCTCTCCAGCTACTCAGGCCAGATGCCTGAAGAGTCACCTTTGACCCTTTCATTTCTCTCATGCCTCACATCTGGCCCAATAGCAAATCCTGTTGGCTCTGCCTTCAAAATATAGCCAGGATCTGACCCCTTCTCAATACCTCCAGTCCTACGCCCTGGTTCGAGCCACTTTCACCCTCCCCTCTGGATTACTGCAAAAGCCCAAGGGCAGCAAACTATGGCCCCTGGACTGAATCTGGCCAGCACCTCTTTTTGTAAATGAAGTTTCATCGGCCCACAGCCACCACCCTGATTAGTCTCCCTTGTCCATGGCTGCTTTCACATCACAATAGCAGAATCAGATATTTGCAGCAGAGACTATGTGACCTGCAAAGCCTAAAATATTTAGTTCCTCTGCCCTTTACAGAAAAACTCTGCCGACCCCTGCGGTAGCCTATTGCCCTGGTGAAAATCCTCTCAGGCTGAGTAAGGGCTAAAGGCTTATGTGGTCCTGTGTGGCCGGGACTTCCGTGCTTTCTGACTTATCTCCCACTATTTCTCTCCCTCTTGCTCGCGCTGCCGTGGCCCCGCTGACCCCACTCCCCACCCTACCTCCTCCCGCCGTCCTCCTGCCCCATGCCTGTCCTCCAACAAGACAGGCACGTTCCTGACAATGGGCCTTACGTTTTCTGCCAGCTCTACCTCAATCCATCTTCACACTGACATCTGCAAGGCTTGCTCCCTCTTTACTCACTTTTTATTCAAATGACACCTTCTAGTGAGCCTTCTCTGACCACCTTATTTAAAATTGTACCCCCTCTCACCTTCTACCCCCTTAATTTTATTTTTTCTCCGTAACAACTATTACCATTTAGCATATCTTATTTCCCTTATTTATTGTGTCTCTTGTCCCATCCCTGGAAACTTTGGTGGCATAGTGGTTAAGAGCTACAGCTGCTAACCAAAAGGTCAGCAGTTCCAATCCACCAGGTGCTCCTTGGAAACCCTATGGGGCAGGTCTACTGTGTCCTACAGGGTCGCCATGAGTCGGAATTGACTCGATGGCAACGGGTTTGGTTTTCTGGGCTTTTGTCCCATCCCACCTCCCCACTAAAATACAAGCTCCATAAGGGCAGAAGTTTTTGTCTACTTTGTCTTCCTGATACACCTACAGTGCCTAAGCATGTACTAGATGTTTGATAACAATTTTTTAATCAATCAATCCTTGGTTATGCCACAGCAAAGGGAAAATGTACCATGTCTCAGCAGAGTTTACACAATGCTTTCCTAACGAACAGTCCTCCTTAGGAGAGAAGTGCTGAGAACTGCACACAGTCATGGCCCGTGTACCTGTGGTCCCATTTTATTTCCCACCTTCCCTTCTCCATTGTACTTCTCACCATGTAACTGGGGTCCTCATGTTATCCTTTGAGTCGCTGGCTGTAGCTTCCATAGTATTTCAGATCTCACCCTTTCTCTTCCACCAGTCATTATTAAAACATATCTCTCTGGCTTCTATTGCTAAAAGACCCTGGCCTACTCTCTTCCCAGCTGACAAGCTCATTAAAGCCCAAATATTAATGAATAATAATGTCCCTCCTAGAAAATAATTTACATTTAACCAACTTTCAGTGCCTGAATCCAAAGAGGTGAGTGAATTCTCAGCAAGCAATAGGCTTGGGTCAGCTGGCTAGTCATGGAGAGGTCCCTGCAGAGAAAATAAATCAAAACCCATGGGCAGCTGTCCGCTCGGCCTCTGCTGGGTGCGTCCATCCATGCACACCCCCGCTAGGAGTGTGCGCGCACAGACATGCAGGCTGTCAGTTACCAAGGACACCTTACCTTGCATGGAAATGAGCCTGTCACTTGCGACGTATGTGCAGTCTTACGTATATTACTATCGATTCCTTCCCTTAGTGCTTCTCATGTAGCTCACAGACCCACTGGCACTAAGCCACTTCTGGGAGAGTAGAAGGAAGCTAGACAGGCATAGGGCTCAGCCCAAAAGAAGAAGAGAAACAGAAGGGGTGGAGGATTATTGGAGCACAAATCACAAGCTTGTGCCATTGGCCTCCTGGCATCATATTTACTGCATTCCAAAACTCAGTGGGGGTTCTGAGCAGGAGCAGATTACCCAATAAACAAGGTAAGGTGAAACCCATGTGAAATTGGTCACTACAGATTGGTAAATAAACACAAGCAAGCCCGTGTTTACCCTGCTTACTGGGTCATCCATCTGTCTCTGTCAGAAATTGTAAATTTGAAAAGAGGCTTTGATTCTGTAGGAAGGTGCTGTGGGATTGGGAGGAAGACAGATGCCAGCCATACCTAGAAGATTCTTTGATGTGGTGGAAAAATGTGAAAATGATCTGGTAAGAAAGATAAGCACTGTGCTTACTTCGCCTATTGGATAATCCAACCCTGGTTCTGAGGGTGGAGAGGAGAAAAAGGTTGAGAAGTACAAGCACCTGTACTTGTCACCCACAAGTAGACCAAAAAATAAATAAATAAGTCCCTGGCTCACATGGTTTCATGCTATGCAAGGAGGCCACTTGACTTTCTTAGGAAATCCAGTATTGTCAGACAAAATCAAGACAATCACCTGAATAAACAAACACGTTGAGTCAATTCTGACTCCTAGCGACCCTATAGGACAGAGTACCACTGCCCCATAAGGTTTCTAAGGCTGTGAAGCAGACTGCCACATCTTTCTCCTAAGGAGCAGCTAGTGGGTCAGAACTGCAGAGCTTGGGTTGCACTGAGCACTTAACCATTGTGCCACCAGAGTTCCTTAGATTTAGGGCAGAGCCCCAGAATCTCCATTGCTAACAAATTCCCATGTAACGCTGATGCTGCTGGTCTGAGCAACACACTTTGAAAGCCACGGCTATGAGAAGTCGGTGTCCGTATAAATGTTTTTTTCTCCCAGTGCTGCAGGTCAAGGTGCCTGTGTTGGGTGCATGTGGGGGGGGGGAGGGAAGTTGCAGCATCAGCAGTTAGCGTATCCCAGCCACCAAGTCCAGGCTGCCTTCCAAGAACAACAGATAAGTAGGCTTAAAGGGACGCCGAATCAGGTTAACCTTTGCCCTTGGAGAATTCACATAGCCTCAATTAATAAACGTCACCAGGCACAGCGTTTCTCCAGTGACTTTGCACAAATGACCATAGCATGGCAAGGAAATAGATTGCCAGGCCTTTCTTCCTAGTCTGTCTTAGTCTGCAACTTCCTCTGAAACGTGTTCAGCACCATAACAACACTCAAGCTCCCACTGACAGACAGGTGGTGGCTGCGCATGCGGTTCATTGGCTGGGAATCGAACCCAGGTCTCCAGCATGAAAGGCAAGAATTCTGCCACTAAGCCACCAGTGCTTCACTGTGAATAGAGTTATGGCCTTAAAACAAGGTGATTATCCCGTATGTCCCGAGTGAGGCCAATCTAATTACTTGCGCCCTTAAAAAAGGAGGGAAAAAGAGTCGGTCAGAGAGATGTGCCAGGAGAGAAGGCAGAAGAGATACGGCAGCACGAGGAGAGTTTAACCTGCCCCTGCTACGCGTCAGAACCGACTCGACGGCAATGGGCTTGGCTTGGGCAGAAAACAAAGTCCTCTCAACAGATGCTCTTGGCCTTTGCTGGTGGTGAGCTCATCTGAACCTGAAATGCAGACAGCTACTCGCTGCTCATCTCAAAGAACACCCGTACGCACTAACTAGCCTTCTTTTTTCTAGAAAACTTGTTCTTCTAAGGCATACAAAAGGAGTCTTTAAAATCCATTTCTTTTTACACCTTGGCCTCAGAGAGGAACAATAGTTCAGTGAAACGTTGCCTTTGGAGTTGGGACTTCAGAACTGGTTTGGCTGATGCCAGCATCGAGGGTGTTTCTACATGTGAGGAAGGAAGTGGGGCTGCCGTGAGCGTCTCTGAAAGGCTGAGCCGGAGTCATGAACACCGCATATGGAATCCGTCAGGGTAGTGACACATTTATTTCTCATTCTTGTTACATTTCCTTTCCAGGTCAGCTGGGGCTCTGCTTTGCCTCATTCTCACCCCAGGACCCAGGCTGAAGCAGCTCCAGGCTGCAGCACTGCTGATTGTCATGGCACAGGGAAGAGAGGATAGCAAGCTGCATGCTAGGTCTATAGCTTCCACCCAGAAGTAAGACCCACACGGCTGGCTGTAGTGGGTTAATTGTATCTCCCCAAAATTCACGTCCACCCAGAACCTCAGAATGCAATCTTATTTGGAAATGCAGTCTCTATAGATGTATGTAATTAGCTAAGGATCTCAAGACGAGGACATACTGGATGTGGGGTGGGCCCCAAATGCAACGTCTGGTGTCCTTCTAAGAGGAGGAGAGACACAGAGAAGAAGGCCATGGACTGTGGAGACAGAGACTGGAGTGATGCAGCAACAAGCCAAGGAACGCCAACGGTCGCTGACAGCCACCAGAATCTAGGAATAGGCAAGGATGGATATTTCCCTAGAGTTCCAGAAGCAGCATGGTCATGCTGACACCTTGATTTCAGGCTTCTAGCCTCATAAACTGTGAGAGAATAAAATTCCGTTGTTTTAGGCCCCCAGTTTGTGGTAATTGGAAATTAGTCCACTGGCCAAGGCGAGACCCACTGTCCTAAGCAGTTTAAGAGGGAAGGAAGATCAGGCCTGCAGAGCTGGGTATTCCCTCAGACCACTCTCTACCCTCCCGCACTCTGCTCTGAGCCTGAGAACTTGAACACCAACCAGGGCATTTACAGACCCCTCATCCCTGGCTTCCAGTCGAGATTTTCCAAGAGTGGGAGATTAGAGGGTGGGAGGAAAGTGAAGTCAGAGCGCTTACTTTGCCACTTTCCTCCTAGCCAAATGGTGGTGGCTGTGCTCCTGGACTGAAGCCACAGCTCCTTCAGGCAGCCCCCTCCTTCAGTTAACCGCTTTCTCTCAGGGTTCTTATAACCGTTGCTTCTCCTCACACCCTCAGACTAGGGGCAATAGCTGTTGTTAGCTAACGGTACTTCATCCTTCCTCCTTAGCTTCTCTTAGCCCTGACCACCTCTCGTCTCAGTTCCTTTATTAAAGTTTTCTCAATAACTTCATTGAGTGTGCCATTTATTTTCTGCTAGTACTCAATGGATACACGTGTCATGTACCTGGGAGCAGAGCTGGGAGCTTTGGTGGACAAGTGGCGACTAGATGGCTAAGCTGAGAAGCAACACTGGTGGAAATGCAGTGAGAGTGACGGTTCTCGGTCCATCGCTTTGACTTTTTCATTCTCTCTGGCAAGAGTGTGAGCTCAGAATCAGGATTCAAACCCAGCTCCACCATTTGATATTAACCTCTCTGAACCTCAGTTTTCTTCATGTGTATAATGGGTATAAAAATGCTTCCTTTGTTGGGATGTTGTGAGGATTAATGGAGATAAATATGTAAATGACAGAGCTGTGATAGACAGACTATTGGCCCCTCCAAAGATTTCTAAACCCTAACCTCCTGTAACCTGCAAATGTGTTACTTTTCATGGCAAAAGGGACTTTAAGGATGTGATTAAAGTTGTTGTTAGGTGCCCTCAAGTTAACCCCCAACTGACGGCAACCCAGGCACAAGGGCACAAAACTCGGCTCCATCCTTGGCAGTCTCCATGATTACTTGCAATCTATAGGGTGTTCACTGGCTGATTTTCAGTAGATTGCCAGGCCTTTCTTCCTAGTCTGTCTTAGTCTGCAACTTCCTCTGAAACGTGTTCAGCACCATAACAACACTCAAGCTCCCACTGACAGACAGGTGGTGGCTGCGCATGCGGTTCATTGGCTGGGAATCGAACCCAGGTCTCCAGCATGAAAGGCAAGAATTCTGCCACTAAGCCACCAATGCTTCACTGTGAATAGAGTTATGGCCTTAAAACAAGGTGATTATCCCGTATGTCCCGAGTGAGGCCCATCTAATTACTTGCGCCCTTAAAAAAGGAGGGAAAAAGAGTCGGTCAGAGAGATGTGCCAGGAGAGAAGGCAGAAGAGATATGGCAGCACGAGGAGAGTTTAACCTGCCACTGCTATGCATCAGAACTGACTCGACGGCAATGGGCTTGGTTTGTTTTTTGTTTTTGTTTTCTCTGCTGGTCTGAGAAGGAGGGAACTACATGCAGTGACCCAAAGGGGCCTCCAGGAGCCAAAGGTGGCCCCCAGATGGCATCCGGCAAGGAAGTGGGGACCTCAGCCCCACAGACACTGAACACTGCCCACCACCTGAATAAGCCTAGAAACGGCTTCTCCCCTGGAGCTTCCAGAAGGAAAAGCAGCCTGGCCAATACCTCTATTTCAACCCAGTGAGACTCAAAGCAGAGACATCAGCCCAGCCCACTGGACTCCTGACCTACAGAACTGTAAGATAATATATGGAAGTTGTTTTAAGCTGCTCAATTTGTGGTAATTTATCAGGGGCAGTGATAGAAAATGAATACATGTGCACAGCCAGGCCTTGGTGCATAGTATCCACTCCCTACCCGTACGTTATCTGCCCTCAGAGAAAAGAATTAGGCAAAATACAAAGGGGGGTGTCATGGATTGAATTGTGCTCCCCCCCAAATATCTGTCAACTTGGCATGATTCCCAGCATTGTGTGATTATCCACCATTTTGTCATCTGATGTGATTTTCCTATGTATTGCAAATCCTACCTCTATGATGTTAAGGGGGCAGGATTAGAGGCAGTTATGTTAATGAGGCAGGGCTCAATCTACAAGATTAGGTTGTGTTTTAAGTCAATCTTTTTTGAGATATAGAAGAGAAAAATGAGTAGAGAGACATGGGGATCTCATACCACCAGGAAACAAGAGCCGGGAGAATAGCACACCCTTTGAACCTGGGGTCCCTGTGCTGAGAAGCTCCTCGACAGGGAAGATTGATGACAAGGACCCTCCCAAGAACCCACAGAAAGAGAAAGCCTTCCCCTGGAGCTGGCACCCTGAATTCGGACTTCTAGCCTCCTAGACTATGAGAGAATAAATTTCTCTTTGTTAAAGCCATCCACTTGTGGTGTTCCTATTACAGCAGCACTAGATGACTAAGACAGGGACCTTCCCAGGACGCAAAACATTATGTGCTCTCAAAGAAATAAGCCTGCTGCGATTTTACAGCCTGAGCCAAAGGCTGGCTTTCTCCAGCGCTTTCAAACTGCCGCAGGCGTGGGCACCTACCGAAGCAGCCTCTGCCGCAGCAGCCAGGGGGGGTTAGGGGTGCTGTGCTTCTCCCCGGCCTAACGAGGAACCCTGTGTGCATCTGACAACCAGAAGGACGTTCACAGCAGATCCAGAAAGCCACCTCTGGGCAGGATATCCCTCACCTAAAACCCTCTGTCCCACCACCCTCCTACCTTGAGGGGGTTTCTGCTTCTAATATTTGTCCCCAACTAAAGCACAGGCTAGGAAGAAAGTCATTTCCTGCTGCCGAAGCCCTCCTTCTGTTCCCCAAAGCTAAATCCATCTCTCCGACTACGCATCAATATCTTCCAGCTACCTGACCATCCAAGCCTGGTCCTCACCCAGACAGCCCACGTCCTTATTGCCATACCGCTTTATTTGGTGACTGAGGCTCTGATGCTTTTAAGGCTGGGTCAAGTTGAAATAACACCCCAGGACACTGGGCCCTGAGCCCAGGATCACAGACGTGGGCCCCTCAGTGTTCACTCTCCAATAAAGTATGAAGAAGAGCAGGCTGATTAAGGGCTACCCACTGGGCACAGACATGTGCCTCCAGCTTGAACTGAAATTTTAGACTCTTTCCTAATTCATGGTGCTCTTTCAAGACTCCAGACCCGCAGTTGGTGATCCTTTTGATAGTCACGTTCACTGCCTTTCCAGGAGACCCATCTCCCCATAGAAAGATTGTAAAAAGGGCTACTATATATTGTGTGTTCACTGTGCCCCAGGTACTGTTCTATGTAATTGTAAAAGTTTTAATTTATCAAATTCTCAAGGCAATTCTAAGAGTTAGTTTCTATTATCACCCCTACTTTACAAATGAGCAAAAAAAGGCTCAAACCAACCCCTTGCCGTCAAGTCAATTCTGACTCATCGTGACCCTATAGGACAGAGAGGAACTACTCCATACAATTTCCAAGGAGCACCTGGTGGATTCAAACTGCTGACCTTTTGCTTAGCAGCCATTGCACTTAACCACCACACTATCAGGGTTTCTAAACTAAGGCTCAAGAAAGGTTAAATACTTTAAGGCAAAGAGGTAGTTAGTGGCTTGAGCTATAACTCAGACCTAGGTTAGAGTGACTCCGTACACTACATAGGAACCCCTGGGTAGCACAAGTGGCTAAATGCTTGGCTATGTATGAAAAGGTTACTGACTCGAATTCAATTAGAGACACCTTGGAAGGAAGACCTGGAGATCTACTTCTGAAAGGCCATAAACCAAAACCAAAAAACCAAATCCTTTGCCATCGAGTCGATTCTGACTCACAGTGACCCTACAGGACAGAGTAGAACTGCCCCATAGGGTTTCCAAGGAGTGCCTGGTGGACTCAAACTGCTGACATTTCGGCTAGCAGCCGTAGCACTTAACCACTACACCACCAGGGTTTTCCCAAAAGGCCATAGCCACTGAAAAACCTATGGAGTAGTTCTACTCTGAAACACATGGGTTCACTATGAGTTGGAAACAAGTTGATGGCAACTGGCGGTAATGGTGTGTGATATCCCACACATTAATTTCTCTTGGCCAAAACAACACATGCACACTGACATTTAGGTCTCTACTAGGAGTGGTACCAGGGGAGATACAAATATGCACAGGGCAAATTACATTTTTTCAAAGCTAACATGATAGAAGAGGAGAGAGATGTGTAGAAACGAATATATGATGATCATGGCCTTGAAGAATGAGTTAGAATTCTTTTTTTTTTTTTAATTGTGTTTTAGATTAAAGTTTACAGTGCAAATTAGTTTTTCATTCAAAAATTTTATACACAAACTGTTTTGTGACTGAGAATTCTCCAGACTGATGAGGGGAAGAGTATATCAGACAGAGGTAACAGCAAGCTTGAAGTGTGGAAGTGTGAAAGTGGGTAGTCCAGGCATAGAATTATCTGGTGTCGCTATACAGGACCTGACCATGGAACAGAAGTCAGCTAGGAACACATTGGCCAGAGTGTCAACAATACAAATAAGAATCTTTATTACAGAAAAATACTTATTCAAAGACACTAAATAGCAGAAGATAATATTCATGAATGGCATCAGCATGATGATTGATACTCATTCTTTCATTCATCCTTTTGATAATCATTTGTTGAGAAACAAGTATGTATCAAGCCCTGGGGTTAGCAGAGAATGAGACTCATGTGTCTCTTCCCTCATTGAGCTTACAGTCTGGGAAGGAGTTACTATTAAACAGGAAGACAGCAGCATAAACATAATTTCAATACAATATGATAATTGGTATGCACCAAATGTGACTGAAATATAGAGAAAACCAAAAAAAAAAAAAAAGAAAGAAAGAAAAAACCAAACCTGCTGCCGCCAAGTCGAGTGAGTTGTCCAACCCAGGGCGATTCCACGTGTTATGGAGTAGAACTCCATAGGGTTTTCTTGGCTGTAATCTTTAAGGAAGTAGATCACCAGACCTTTCTTCCACGGTACTGCTAAAGGGGTTTGAACCACCAATCTTTAGGTTAGTAGCTGATAGAAAATGGTTTGCATCATCCAGGGACTTCCTGAAATACAGAAAAAGGGCTCTTAAGTTATAACTAGCTGCCATCGAGTCAGCTCTGACTCATGACAATCCCATGGACGTCAGATTAGAACTGTGCTCCATAGGGTTCTCAGTGGTTGATTTTTCAGAAGTAGATCACTAGGCCTTTCTTCTGAGGTGCCTATGGGCAGACTTGAACCTCCAACCTTTTGATTAGCAGCCAAATGCTTAACTGTTTGCACCACCCAGGGAATGCCACTTAACATAAACTGGGGATTACCTTGGGCTTTGGTCTACTGTGGGATCCTTTGACTTTCTCATCATTAACCACATAAATAACAACTAAGCAGTAAGATGCATCTGGCCCTGCCCAAAGCCTAGGCCCATGTATAGTTAAGGTACACTCAGTTCAGAGCCAACTCTCAAGAGGACCAAGAGACACTGTATATATCCTTGTATGGCATACCAATATTATTTAATAAAAATGACAATAAGGCCACAGCCATGTCGATACACATTTTTAGACAATATCATATCAATACCTACTACTGTGGGACGATGTAGATGCAGTTTGGGGAGGAGGATAAAAGTAGCCTTATTGCTGGGTCAGAAAGTGGGGGAAGGAGAATTGCTGTGCAGCATAAAGTGAGGAAGGAAGCTTGTGGACATTTTCACTGGCCTTGGACTGAGGCTAACTTCAGGTCAAAGCATAGCTCCTTTCCTGAGCTTGTGAACAAACCTTACTTCTCTCAGCTATAACAAACAATAATTGCTAACTTGCATAGTAGTTTTGAGGTTTTAAGAAATCTGTATACACGACTTCTGGCCAACATGGTGCCATAGGCAGCCGTCCCTCCATAGCAAAGGCCTGAAAAACTAAGTAAAACAGAGACAAATGTCATTCCTGGAACCCGAAGTGTCAAATGAAGAGATAAAGAACTCAGCCAAGCACCAAATGGAATAAGAAACTGACAGAGGACAGAGAGGGAGGAGACATACGTGTGGAGGTCCTTTAGCTACCGCAGCACGGATTCACCATCTTGGACTCCTGTCTGGGATCAGTGAACAGGGAGCATGGGAAAGCAGCTTCATGAAGCTCCCAGCAGGAGACAGAGCATCCAGTAACCAGCGATACACGCTTTCCCACCCACTATCCTCTCCCCGCTTCTCCACCTCCAAGCTTCCTGGCTGGCTGTGGTGGCTCAGCTAGCCGGGACGTACAGTGTCCATGCTGCTTGGATTTGCCCCACGGCTGGGTCCCTGAGCTGGTGTTGCTTCTTTCCACCTCTGCTGATTTCTTCCGTGCCTCCCACCACATCCCCCTTCTTTCTCTTGAACACCTGGCTCCATATGCCATCTTTGCTTCTTGAATGTCTGTGAATCCCCACTCAGCTGGGGAACCACTGCCTCCGGCCCACGACACCACAATGGTGGGATCCCTGGGGCTTTTTGTTTGTTTGTTTTTTTGCTTGATTTGTTTGTTTTGCTTTGTTCTGTTTATTTTCTTTCTCTTTTTGCACTTGGGAGCCCCTTCTAGCTGGGCTCCATTGCACGGCTTTGGAACCACTCCCCCTATCTGCATAGCCACATAGGCTAGATCCCTGGTGCATTTTTGTCTTTCTTCCTTTCTTTTTTTCTTCTCTTTCCCTTTCTGTCTTTCTTCATTTCTCAATTCTTGTCTGTCCATACTTACCTTCTTTTCTGTCTCCTGAATACCTGGTGCTGTGTGACATCTATACCCCCTCTAGCCATGCTATACTGCACAGCATGGGAGCCACTTCCCTGGTCTTTGCGGCCACACTGGTGGGACCCCTGGTGGCTTCTCTTTTTCTTTTCCAAAATTTTATCTAGTTATTTTTTTCTTTACTTCTTTTTCTTTTTTTTTTCCTTTTTCCTTTTCTCCATTTCTCATCTCTCCACTCCAAGCGCAAGCTCACTTAGCACTCTTTTTCCTTTTTTTTCCTTTTGCTTGTTTGTTTTTGGCTCCTGTTTCTCGCTCTTCTTTCCCATATCCACGTTAGCTCCACACATCACAATCTCCACCCTCTTTCCTGCGTACTGACACCGTCCAATGAAAATCACACCCCTGAGCAGCACAAGCATGGCCTACCAGAACCTACTTGGCTCTGATTCCTGGCCCACCATGTCAGCCCTAGTACGTGCCACAAACAGCCCATCCCAACCCCTACCCTTCAGCTGTACCTGCCCTACTGCACAATAGCTGAGTGACTGGCCCTGCCCGTTGGACAAGGAGATGAAAAGTATTGCACCTACAGAAGAGCGAAGAACACACAGCCTGCCTGCTCAGACATAAACAAATAAAACAAAATAGCAGGATGAAACAAACAAATCTACAATCAAGAAATGAAGAAAATAACTACTGAATGTCCCGAAGGCAGCAGACAATATCAAAAATGTTAAAAAAAACAGGACAGGATGGTTCCAGTAGGCATCCAAAATAAAATACCAGAAAACTTTACAGTGGAAGAAAAGGCACTAGAGAAACCTGACAGAGAAATCAAATCTCTAATATTCAGAGCTATCCCAGAGTTGAAGCAAAAAGCAGACAAAAATGAGGAAAAAATAGACAAATTTATGGAAAAAGCAGACAAATGCATGGAAAATACAGACTAAAAAATGGAAGAATTCTGGAAAATAATACAGGAACAAAATGCCAAAATAAATTCACAGCTAGAAATCATATAAAAACAACAATAAGAAATTCAGAAGATAAACAACAAGATTTCAGAAATGGAGAGTGTCACAAAAGGACTGAGGAGCAGGTTTGAAATGACGGAAGACAGGATCAGTGAAATTGAAGACAAAAAAAAGAACAAAGAAAAATGAGGAAACCCTCAGAAATATGTGGGATACAATCAAAAGCAAAAATCTGCAAGTGATCAGAGTTCCACAACAGAGAGAGAAAACAGAAAACACAGAGAGGATCATTGAAGAATTGCTGACAGAAAACTTCCCTAATATCATGAATGATGAAAAGCCGACCATCCAAAAAGCTCAACAAACCCTATATAGGATACACTTCAAAAGAAAAACACCAAGGCACATCATAATCACACTTGCTAAAACCAAAGACAAAGAAAAAATCCTGCAAGCACCTCAAGAAAAACAAAGTCACATACAGAGGAGAAACAATAAGACTAACCAAACCAAAAAACCAAACCCAGTGTCGTCAAGTTGATTCCAACTCATAGCGACCCTATAGGACAGAGTAGAACTGCCCCATAGAGTTTCCAAGGAGCACCTGGTGGATCTGAACTGCCGACCCTTTGGTTAGCAGCTGTAGCACTTAACCACTACACCACCAGGGTTTCCACAATAAGACTAAGCTCTGATTATTTGGCAGAAACCAGGCAAGCAAGAAGGCAATGAGATGATATATATAAGACCTTGAAAGAAAAACATTGCCAACCACGAATAATATATCCTGCAAAAATTTTGTTCAACTATGATAGTGAAATTAGGACATTTTCAGAGAAACAGAAATTAAGGGAATATGTAAAAACCAAACTAAACCTTCGAGAATTATTAAAGGGAGTCCTTTGGTCTGAGAACAAACAACATCAGACCACAGCCTGAATCTAGGATGCAAGATTGTACCAGCCAGATACTAATGTAGGAAATGAACTCTCAAGGACTATCCAAAACCAAAAGAATTCCAACAGGGAACCAGAGAGGTTAATTTGTAAATGACAACAATGTCAGAACAATAAAAGAAGGAATAAACGGTGTAGGTATAGAACTTTCTAATGGAGAGGAAGGCAGGGCAATACCAAGTAATAACTAACTGGTTCAAACCTAGGAAGATAAGGGTAAATTTCAAGGTAACCACAAAGAAAGTTAACAAACCTACTCACCAAAATAAACAAGAAAAACAAAGTCTCAATAAAAACAATACCTATGAAAACAAAAGAAATCCACAAACAAAAGAAACCTAGCACAGGAGAGTAAAAGGAACAAAGAAAATGTTAGCAACACACACAAAAAAACACTACAAAATGACAGCAATAAACTCACATCTATCAATAGTTACACTGAATATAAATGGCCTAAATGCACCCATAAAGAGACACAGAGTGACAGAATGGATTAAAAAAACAGGATCCATCAATATGCTGTCCACAAGAGATGCACCTTAGAAACAAAAAAAAAGACACAAGTTTACTAAAAATCAAAGGATGGTAAAAAATATATCAAACAAATAACTACCAAAGAAGAGCAGGAGTGGCAATACTAATCTCAGATAAAATAGACTTTAAAACAAAATCCACCGTAAAAGACAAAGAAGGGCACTATATAATGATTAAAGGGACAATCCATCATGAAGACTTAACCATAATAAACATCTATGCACCCAACGATGGGGCTCCGAAATACATAAAACAAACTCTAACAGCACTGAAAAGAGAAAGTGACAGTTCCATAATAATAGTAGGAGATTTCAACACACCATGCTCGGTAAAGGACAGAACATCTAGAAAGAAACTCGACAAAGATAAAGAAGAGCTAAAGAGCACAATCAGCCAACTTGACCTCATAGACATATATAAAACAACCCACCCAACAGCTGCAAAGAACACATTCTTTTCCAGCGCACATGGAACATTCTCCAGAATAGACCACATCTTCAGCCACAGAGCAACCCTCAACAAAATCCAAAACATTGAGATAATACAAAGTTTCTTCTCTGACCATGATGCCATCAAAGTAGAAATTAACAACAGAAAGAGTAAGGGAAAAAAAAATTGATTATGTGGAAACTGAGTAACACCCTCCTTAAAGACCACTGTGCAATAGAAGAAATCAGAGATGGAATAAAAAAATTCATAGAATCAAACGAGAATGAAAATGCGTCATATCAAAACCTTTGGGACACAGCAAAGGTAGTCATCAGAGAACAATTTATAGCAATAGATGCACACATCAAAAGAGAATAAAGGGACAAAATCAAAACATTACCTGCACAATTTGAACAAATAAAAAGAGAGTTAGGCAAAAGAAGCCCACAACCACCAGAAGAAATGAAATAATACAGATCAAAGCAGAAATAAATGAAATAGAGAATAGAAAAAGAAAAGAAAGAACCACCAAAAGTTGGTTCTTTCAAAGGATCAACAAAATTGACAAATCACTGGCCAAACTGACAAAAGAAAAACAAGAGAGGATGCAAATAAACCAAATAAGAAATGAAATGGGAGACATTACAACAGACCCAACTGAAATAAAAAGGATCATAACAGAGAATTACAAAACACTATACTTCAACAAATTTGAAAACCTAGAGGAAATGGACAAATTTCTAGAAACACACCACCTACCCAAACTAACACAAAATGATGTGGAAAATATGAACAGACCCATAACAAGAGAGAAGAGATTGAAAAGGTAGTAAAAAAGCTCCTAACAACAACAACAACAACAAAAAGCCCTGGCCCAGATGACTTCACTGGAGAAATCTACCAAATATTCAGAGAAGAGCTTATACTAGTACTACTCAAACTATTTCAGAACATAGCAAAGGAAGTGATACTTCCAAATTCATCCTATGAAGCCAGCATAACCCTGATACCAAAACCAGGCAAAGGCACCACAAAAAAAAATTACAGGTGAATATCTCTCATGAATATAGATGCAAAAATTCTCAACAAAATTCTAGCCAATAGAATTCAGCATCGTATCAAAAAAATAATACACCACGACCAACTAGGATTCATACCAGATATGCAAGGATGGTTGAACATTAGAAAATCAATCAACGTAATCCACCACATAAATAAAAGGAAAGAAAAGAATCACGTGGTCATCTCAATCAACACAAAAAAGGCATGTGACAAAGTTTGCACCCATTCCTGATAAAAAATTCTCTATAAAATAGGTATGGAAGGAAAATTTCTCAACATAATAAAGGGCATATATGCAAAACCAATGGCCAACATCATTTTTAATGGAGAGAGGCTGAAAACATTCCCCTTGAGAACACGAACAAGACAAGGATGCCCTTTATCACCACTCCAATTTAACATTGTATTGCAAGTCTTAGCTAGAGCAACAATGCAAGAAACAGAAATAAAGGGCATCCAAATTGGTAACGAAGAAGTTAAGCTCTCCCTATTTGTGGATGATATGATACCATACATAGAAAACCCAAAAGACTCCACAAGAAAACTACTGGAACTAGTAGAAAGACTCAGCAGAGTAGCAGAAAACAAAATAAACATACAAAAATCAGTTAGATTCCTATATACCAATAAAGAGAACAATGAAACAATACCATTTTTAATACCCCCTAAAAAAATAAAATACTTGGGAATAAATCTAACCAGGGATATAAAAGAGCTATACGAAGAAAACTACAAAACACTACTGCAAGAAACCAAAAGAGATCTATATAAACGGAAGAACATACCATGCTCATGGATAGGTAGACTCAACATTGTAAAAATGACAATTCTACCCAAAGTGATTTACAAATACAATGCAATATCAATCCAAATACCAACAACATTCTTTAAAGATATGGAAAAACTTATCATTAACTTTACATGGAAAGGAAGAAGCCCTGGATAAGTAAAGCACTATTGAAGAAGAAGAAGAAAGAAGGAGGATTTCCACTACCTGACCTCAGAACCTACTATACACCTAAGGTAGTCAAAACAGGCTGGTGCCAGTACAAGGACAGATACATTGACCCATGGAACAGAATTGAGAACCCAGATGTAAATCCATCCATCTATGATCACCTGATCTTCCACAAGGGCCCAGAGTGCATCAAGCGGGGAAAAGAGAGTCTTTTTAACAAACGGTGCTTGCAAAACTAGATGCCACTTGCAAAAAAAAATGAAACAGGACCCATACCTCACACCATATACAAAAACTAGCTCAAAATGTATCAAAGTCCTAAATATAAAGCCAAAAAACATGACGTTCATAGAAGAAAAAATAGGATCAACGTTAGAGGCCCTAATATATGGCATTGACAGGATACAAACTGTAACAACACACAAACAACAGAAGATAAGCTAGATAACTGGGATCTTCTCAAAGTTAAACACTTATGCTCATCAAAAAATTTCACCAAAAGAGTAAAAAGAGAACCTACAGACTAGAAAAAATTTTCACTCCTAGGAATATATCCTTAAGAAATAAGAGGGGCGGGGGCCAAGATGGCGGACTAGGTGGACGCTACCGCGGATCCCTCTTGCAACAAAGACTCGGAAAAACAAGGGAATCGATCACATACATAACAATCTACGAACTCTGAACAACAAGCACAGACTTAGAGACGGAAAACGAACAAATACGGGCAGACAGCGACTGTTTTCAGAACTAGGAGCCAGCGCACCAGGCAGGTGACCTTCGGAGCTCGATCGGGGGCAGAGCCCAGCAGGGCAGACGGCACAGAAAGGGGGCCCACCCCTTCCCCCCCAAACCCATCCCGGGAGGAAGCCTAGCAGCTGACTACTTGGAAAATCTAGTTTCCCAGTGATGGCTCGGAGACAGCAGTCCATATCAAACCACCTAAAGAAGCAGACCATGACAGCTTCTCCAACCCCCCAAACAAAAGAATCAAAATCTTTCCCAAATGAAGATACAATCCTGGAATTATCAGATACAGAATATAAAAAACTAATTTAAGAATGCTTAAAGATATCACAAATGAAATTAGGATAAATGCAGAAAAAGCCAAGGAACACACTGATAAAACTGTTGAAGAACTCAAAAAGATTATTCAAGAACATAGTGGAAAAATTAACAAGTTGCAAGAATCCATAGAGAGACAGCATGTAGAAATCCAAAAGATTAACAATAAAATTACAGAATTTGACAACGCAATAGAAAGTCAGAGGAGCAGACTCGAGCAATTAGAATGTAGACTGAGACTTCTGGAAGACCAGGGAAACAACACCAACATAGCTGAAAAAAAATCAGATAAAAGAATTAAAAAAAATGAAGAAACCCTAAGAATCATGTGGGACTCTATCAAGAAGGATAACTTGCGAGTGATTGGAGTCCCAGAACAGGGAGGGGGGACAGAAAACACAGAGAAAATAGTTGAAGAACTCCTGACACAAAACTTCCCTGACATCATGAAAGAAGAAAGGATATCTATCCAAGATGCTCATCGAACCCCATTTAAGATTGATCCAAAAAGAAAAACACCAAGACATATCATCATCAAACTTGCCAAAACCAAAGATAAACAGAAAATTTTAAAAGCAGCCAGGGAGAAAAGAAAGGTTTCCCTCAAGGGAGAATCAATAAGAATAAGTTCAGACTACTCAGCAGAAACCATGCAGGCAAGAAGGGAATGGGACGACATATACAGAGCACTAAACGAGAAAAACTGCCAACCAAGGATCATATATCCAGCAAAACTCTCTCTGAAATATGAAGGAGAAATTAAGATATTTACAGATAAACACAAGTTTAGAGAATTTGCAAAAACTAAACCAAGACTGCAAGAAATGCTAAAGGAGATTGTTTGGCCGGATGACCAATAATATCAGCTACCAGCACAATACAAGGTCACAAAACAGAACGTCCTGATATCAACGCAACTCAAATAGGGAAAGCACAAAAACAAACAAATTAAGACTAATTCTAAAAAATAAATAAATAAACAAAATAATACACACAACAGGAAATCATGGAAATCAATAGATAAATGATCAAAATAATCAAAAAGAGGGACTAAATATAGGAGACATTGAACTGCCAGATGGAGAGTGATACAAGGCGAAATAGAAGGATACAAGTTAGGTTTTTACTTAGAAAAATAGGGGTAAATAAAAAGGTAACCACAAAAAGGAATATCAATTCCATAACTCAAGAAAAAAGCCAAGAAAAACATAACGACTCAATAAACACAAAGTTAAACATTATGAAAATGAGGATCTCACAAGCTACTAAGAAAAACGTCTCAGCACAAAAAAGCATGTGGAAAAATGAAATGGCCAACAACACACATGAAAAGGCATCAAAATGACAGCACTAAAAACTTACTTATCTATAATTACGCTGAATGTAAATGGACTAAATGCACCAATAAAGAGACAGAGAGTCACGGACTGGATAAAAAAACACGATCCATCTATATGCTGCCTACAAGAGACACACCTTAGACTTCGAGACACAAACAAACTAAAACTCAAAGGATGGAAAAAAATATATCAAGCAAACAATAAGCAAAAAAGAAGAGGAGTAGCAATATTAATTTCTGACAAAATAGACTTTAGACTTAAATCCACCACAAAGGATAAAGAAGGACACTATATAATGATAAAAGGGACAATTGATCAGGAAGACATAACCATATTAAATATTTACGCACCTAATGACAGGGCTGCAAGATACATAAATCAAATTTTAACAGAATTGAAAAGTGAGATAGACACCTCCACATATATAGTAGGAGACTTCAACACACCACTTTCGGAGAAGGACAGGACATCCAGTAAGAAGCTCAATAGAGACACGGAAGACCTACTTACAACAATCAACCAACTTGACCTCATTGACTTATACAGAACTCTCCACCCAACTGCTGCAAAATATACTTTTTTTTCTAGCGCACATGGAACATTCTCTAGAATAGACCACATATTAGGGCATAAAACAAATCTTTCCAGAATCCAAAACATCGAAATATTACAAAGCATCTTCTCAGACCACAAGGCAATAAAACTAGAAATCAATAACAGAAAAACTAGGGAAAAGAAATCAAATACTTGGAAAATGAACAATACCCTCCTGAAAAAAGACTGGGTTATAGAAGACATCAAGGAGGGAATAAGGAAATTCTTAGAAAGCAACGAGAATGAAAATACTTCCTATCAAAACCTCTGGGACACAGCAAAAGCAGTGCTCAGAGGCCAATTTATATCGATAAATGCACACATACAAAAAGAAGAAAGAGACAAAATCAGAGAACTGTCCCGACAACTTGAGCAAATAGAAAGTGAGCAACAAAAGAATCCATCAGGCACCCGAAGAAAACAAATAATAAAAATTAGAGCTGAACTAAATGAATTAGAGAACAGAAAAACAATTGAAAGAATTAACAAAGCCAAAAGCTGGTTCTTTGAAAAAATTAACAAAATTGATAAACCATTGGCTAGACTGACTAAAGAAAAACAGGAAAGGAAACAAATAACCCGAATAAGAAACGAGAAGGACCACATCACAACAGAACCAAATGAAATCAAAAGAATCATATCAGATTACTACATAAAATTGTACTCTAACAAATTTGAAAACCTAGAAGAAATGGATAAATTCTTGGAACAATACTACTTACCTAAACTAACACATTCAGAAGTAGAACAACTAAATAGACCCATAACAAAAAAAGAGATTGAAACGGTAATCAAAAAACTCCCAACAAAAAAAAGTCCTGGCCCAGACGGCTTCACTGCAGAGTTCTACCAAACCTTCAGGGAAGACTTAACACCATTACTATTGAAGGTATTTCAAAGTATAGAAAAAGACGGAATACTACCCAACTCATTCTATGAAGCTACCATCTCCCTGATACCAAAACCAGGTAAAGACATTACAAAAAAAGAAAATTTTAGACCTATATCCCTCATGAACATTGATGCAAAAATCCTTAATAAAATTCTAGCCAATAGAATCCAACAACACATCAAAAAAATAATTCACCCTGATCAAGTGGGATTTATACCAGGTATGCAAGGCTGGTTTAATATCAGAAAAACCATTAATGTAATCCATCACATAAATAAAACAAAAGACAAAAACCACATGATCTTATCAATTGATGCAGAAAAGGCATTTGACAAAGTCCAACACCCATTTATGATAAAAACTCTCACCAAAATAGGAATTGAAGGAAAATTCCTCAACATAATAAAGGGCATATATGCAAAGCCGACGGCCAATATCACTCTAAATGGAGAGAACCTGAAAGCATTTCCCTTGAGAACGGGAACCAGACAAGGATGCCCTTTATCACCACTCTTATTCAACATCGTACTTGAAGTCCTAGCCAGAGCAATTAGGCTAGACAAAGAAATAAAGGGTATCCAGATTGGTAAGGAGGAAGTAAAGCTATCACTATTTGCAGATGACATGATCGTATACATGGAAAACCCTAAGAAATCCTCCAGAAAACTACTGAAACTAATAGAAGAGTTTGGAAGAGTCTCAGGATATAAAATAAACATACAAAAATCACTTGGATTCCTCTACATCAACAAAAAGAACACCGAAGAGGAAATAACCAAATCAATACCATTCACAGTAGCCCCCAAGAAGATAAAATACTTAGGAATAAATCTTACCAAGGATGTAAAAGACCTATACAAAGAAAACTATAAAACTCTGCTACAAGAAATTCAAAAGGACACACTTAAATGGAAAAACATACCCTGCTCATGGATAGGAAGACTTAACATAGTAAAAATGTCTATTCTACCAAAAGCCATTTATACATACAACGCACTTCCAATCCAAATACCAATGTCATACTTTAAGGGAATAGAGAAACAAATCACTAATTTCATATGGAAAGGAAAGAACCCCCGGATAAGGAAAACATTACTGAAAAAGAAGAAGAAAGTGGGAGGCCTCACTCTACCTGATTTCAGAACCTATTATATAGCTACAGTAGTCAAAACAGCCTGGTACTGGTACAACAACAGGCACATAGACCAATGGAACAGAATTGAGAATCCAGATATAAATCCATCCATTTATGAGCAGCTGATATTTGACAAAGGACCAGTGTCAGTCAATTGGGGAAATAATAGTCTTTTTAACAAATGGTGCTGGCATACCTGGATATCCATTTGCAAAAGAATGAAACAGGACCCATACCTCACACCATGCACAAAAACTAACTCCAAGTGGATCAAAGACCTAAACATAAAGACTAAAACGATAAAAATCATGGAAGAAAAAATAGGATCTACCCTAGGAGCCCTAATACAGGGCATAAACAGAATACAAAACATTGCCAAAAATGATGAAGAGAAACCAGATAACTGGGAGCTCCTAAAAATCAAACACCTATGCTCATCTAAAGACTTCACCAAAAGAGTAAAAAGACCACCTACAGACTGGGAAAGAATATTCAGCTATGACATCTCAGACCAGCGCCTGATCTCTAAAATCTATATGATTCTGTCAAAACTCAACCACAAAAAGACAAACAACCCAATCAAGAAGTGGGCAAAGGATATGAACACACATTTCACTAAGGAAGATATTCAGGCAGCCAACAGATACATGAGAAAATGCTCTCGATCATTAGTCATTAGAGAAATGCAAATTAAAACTACGATGAGATTCCATCTGACACCAACTAGACTGGCATTAATTCAAAAAACACAAAATAATAAATGTTGGAGAGGCTGCGGAGAGACTGGAACTCTCATACACTGCTGGTGGGGTTGTAAAATGGTACAACCACTTTGGAAATCCATCTGGCGTTATCTTAAACAATTAGAAATAGAACTACCATACAACCCAGAAATCCCACTCCTCGGAATATACCCTAAAAATACAAGACCCTTCACACAAACAGATATATGCACACCCATGTTTATTGCAGCTCTGTTTACAATAGCAAAAAGCTGGAAGCAAACAAGATGTCCATCAACGGACGAATGGGTAAATAAATTGTGGTATATTCACACAATGGAATACTACGCATCGATAAAGAACAGTGACGAATCTCTGAAACACTTCATAACATGGAGGAATCTGGAAGGCATTATGCTGAGCGAAATGAGTCAGTTGCAAAAGGACAAATATTGTATAAGACCACTATTATAAGATCTTGAGAAAGAGAAAAAACGGAAAAGAACACATACTTTTGTGGTTACAAAGGAGGGAGGGAGGGAGGGAGGGAGAGGGCTTTTTATTGATCAATCTGTAGATGGGAACTGCTTTGGGTGCAGGGAAAGACAACACTCAAAACATGGAAGGTCAGCCTAATTGGACAGGATTAAAAGTAAAGAGGTTTCCGAGATAAAATGAAAGCTTCAAAGGATAGCGAAGCAGGGGCTGGGGTCTGGGGAACTTGGTTTGAGAGGACTTCTAAATCAATGGGCAAAACAATTCTATTATGAAAACACTCTGCATCCCACTTTGAATTGTGGCACCTGGGGTCCTAAATGCCAACAAGCAGCCATCTAAAATACATTAATTGTTCTCAACCCACCGGGAGCAAAGGCAAAGGAAGAACACCAAGGTCACACGACAACTAAGAACCCAAGAGACAGAAAGGGCCACTTGAACCAGAGACCTACAATATCCTGAGACCAGAAGAACTAGTTGGTGCCCGGCCACAATCGATGTCTGCCCTGTCAGGGAACACAACAGACAACTCCTGAGGGAGCAGGAGACCAATGGGATGCAGACCCCAAATTCTCATTAAAAGACCACACCTAATGGTATGATTGCGACTAGAGGAATCCCAGAGACAATGCTCCCCAGAACTTCTGATGGCACAGGACAGGAACCATCCCCGAAGACAAATCATCAGGCACGAAAAGGACTGGTCAGTAGGGGGGAGAGAGATACTGATGAAGAGTGAGCTAATTAAATCAGGTGGACACAGGAGAGTGTGTTGGCAACTCTTGACTGGAGGGGGGATGGGAAGATAGAGAGAGAGGGAAGAAGGTAAAATTGGCACGAAACGAGAGACTATAAGGGCTGACTCAATAGGGGGAGAGCAAGTGGGAGAAGGGAGTAAGATGTATGTAAACCTACATGTGACAGACTGATTGGAATGGTAAATGTTCACTTGAAGCTTAATAAAAATTAAAAAAAAAAAAAAAAGAAATAAGAGTCATCGCACGAATAGACATATGCACACCCATGTTCAGTGCAGCATTGTTCACAATAGCAAAAAGATGGAAACAACCTAGATGCCCATCAACAGATGAATGAATAAACATGACGGTACATGCACACAATGGAGTACTAGGCAACGAGAAAAAACAATGATGAATCTGTGAAGCACCTCATAACATGGATGAATCTGGTGGGCATTATGCTGAGTGAAATAAGTTAATCACAAAAGGACAAATATTGTATGAGGCCACTACTGTAAAAACTCATGAAAAGGTTTACATACAAAAGGAAACAATCTTTGATGGTTATGACGGGGCGGAGGGGTGGGGATGGAAAGACACTTAATAGACAATAGGTAAGTGGAAACTTTGGTGAAGGGTAAAACAATACACAATACTGGGGAAGCCAGCACAGCCTGTACAAGGCAAGGTCATGGTAGCTCCACAGACACATCTAAACTCCCTGAGGGAATGAATCTTTGGGCTGAGGGCTGTTGGGACCATGGTCTCGGGAAACATCTAGCTCAATTTGCATAACATAGTTTATAAAGAATACATACTACATTCTACTTTGGTGAGTAGCGTCTGGGTCTTAAAAGCCTGTGAGCAGCCATTTAGGATACTTCACTGGTCTCACCTCTTTGGGACCAAGGAAGAATGAAGAAAACTAAAGACACAGGGAAAGATTAGTCCAAAGGACTAATGGACCACATCTACCACAGCCTCCACCAGACTGAGTCCAGTATAACCAGGTGGTGCCTGGCTACCACCACTGACTGCTCTGACAGGAATCACAATAGAGGGTCCAGGACAGAGCTGGAGAAAAATGTACAACAAAATTCTAACTCAAAACAAAAGACCAGACTTGTTGGCCTAATGGAGATGGAAGAAACCCTAAGAGTATGGCCCCTGAACACCCTTTCAGCTCAGTAACAAGGTCACCCCTGAGGTTCGCCCTTCAGCCAAAGATTGAACAGGCCCATGGAACAAAACAAGACTAAAGGGGCACACCAGCCCTGGGGCAGGGACCGTAAGGCAGGGGGGAACAGGAAAGCTGGTAATAGGGAAATGAGGGTTGAGAAGTGAGAGTGTTTATATGTCGTCAGGTTGTTAACAATATGTGTACTAAATGTTTGATGAGAAACTAGTTTGTTTTGTAAACTTTCACCGAAAGTACAATAAAAAATAAAATTAAAGAAAAAAACAAACCAGGGAGACACAAGAACAAAAAAAAAAGAAAGAAATCTGTGGGGTGAAAACTATGACGACTTTGTTAAAGGGTGGTGAGAAGAAAAGGCAGAGAAAAAGGACAAGGGCAGTTGTCGTTAGGTGCTGTCCAGTAGGTTCTGACTCATAGAGACCCTAATAAAGCAAAACATTACCCAGTTCTGCAACATCTCCACAGTCATTACCGTGAGCCCATTGTTGCAGCCATAGTGTTGATCCATCTTGCTGAGGGTCTTCATCTTTTCACTGACCCTGAACTTTACCAAGCATGATGTCATTCTCTGGGGAACGGCCCCTCCTGATACCGTGTCCAAAGTATGTGAGACTCAGTCTCACCATCCTCGCTTCTGAGGAGTATTCTGGCTGTACTTCCTCCAAACCAGATTTGTTTGCTCTTCCGGCAGTCCACGGTGTACTCAACGTTCTTCACCAGCATCATAATTCAAAGGCATCGATTCTTCTTCAGTCTTCCTTATTCATTGTCAAGCTCTCGCAAGTACATGAGGCAATTGAAAATATCATGGCTTGGGTCAGGTGCACCTTAGTCCTCAAGATGACATTTTTGTTTTTTAGCTCTTTAAAGGGGTCTTTTGCAGGAGATTTGCCCAATGCAATACTATTTCTTGACTGCTGCTTTGCTGGGTGTTAATTGAGAATCCAAGTAAAGTGAAATCCTTGACAACTTCAATCTTTTCTCCATTTATCATGATGTTGCTTATTGGTCCAGTTGTGAGGATTTTTGTTTTCTTTATGTTGAGGTATAATCCATACTGAGGCTGTGGTCTTTGATCTTCATCAGTTAAGTGCTTCAAGTTCTCTTCGTTCTCAGCAAGCAGGTTGTGTCATCTGCATATCCAGGGTTGTTAATGTTCCTCCAGTCTTGATGCCACATTCTTTCTCATTGTCATGGATTGAATTGTGTCCCCCCAAAATATGCGTCAACTTGGTTAGGCCATGATTCCCAGTATTGCGTGGCTGTCCTCCATTTTGTAATTGTAATTTTATGTTAAAGAGGATTAGATGGGATTGTAACACCCTTACTAAGGTCACAGCGCTGATCCGGTATAAAGGGAGTTTCCCTGGGGTGTGGCCTGCACCAACTTTTGTCTTACAAGAGACAAAAGGAATGCGAAGCAAGCAGAGAGTTGGGGACCTCACACTACCAATAAAGCAGAGCCGGTCCTTTGGACTCGGTGTCCCTGTGAGGAGAAGTTCCTAGTCTGGGGGAAGATGGATGAGAAGGCTGACAGAGAGAGAAAGCCTTCCCCTAGAGCTGACGTCCTGAATTTGGACTTTTAGCCTGCTTTATTATGAAGAAACAAATTTCTCTTTGCTAAAGCCACTTACTTGTGGTATTTCTGTTATAGCAGCACGAGGTGACTAAATCACTCATATAGTCCGGTTTCTCAGTTTATTCACTCAGCATACAGATTAAGTAAGTATGGTGAAAGAATACAACCTTGATGCACACTTTTCCTGACTTTAAACCATGCAGTATCCCCTTGTTCTGTTCCAAAGACTGCCTCTTGGTCTATGTTCACATTCCTCATAAGCATAATGAAGTGTTCTGGAATTCCCATTCTTTGCAATGTTATCCATAATTTGTTATGATCCACACAGTCAAATGCCTTTATATAGTCAATAGAACACAGGTAAATAACTTCCTGATATTCTTTGCTTTCAGCTAAGATACATGACATCAGCAATGATATCCTGTTCTGAATCTGGCTTGAATTTCTGCCAGTTCCCCGTTGATGTACTGCTGCAACTGCTTCTGAATGATCTTCAACAAAATTTTACTTGTGTGTGATATTAATACTGTTTGAGAATTTCTACATTCTGTTGGATCACTGTTTTTTGGAATGGACACATATATGGATCTCTTCCAGTCAGTTGGCCAGGTAGCTGTCTTCCAAATTTCTTGGCATAGATGAGTGAGCACCTCCAGCATTGTATTTGTTTGTTGAATCATCTCAATTGGTATTCTGTCGATTCCTGGAGTCTTTTTTCCACCAATGCCTTCAGTGCAGCTTGGACTTCTTTCAGTACCATCAGTTCTTGATCATATGCTACCTCTCCCTGAAATGGTTGGAAGTCAACCAATACTTTTTGGTACAGTGACTGTGTGTATTTCTTCCATCTTATTTTGATGCTTCTGTGTCATTCAATATTTTCCCTGTAGAATTCTTCAATATTGCAACTCAAGGCTTGAATTTTTTCTCCAGTTCTTTGAGCTTCAGAAATGCCAGGCATGTTCTTTCCTTTTGATTTTCTAACTCCAGATCTTTGCACATTTCATTAAAATACTTTGTCTTTTCAAGCTGCCCTTTGAAAAATCTTCTGTCCACCTCTTTATGTGATCATTTCGTTCATTGGTTTCAGCTACTCTACGTTGAAGAGCAAGTTTCAGAGTCTCTTCCGACATCCACTTTGGTCTTTTCTTTCTTTCTTGCCTTTTTAATGACATTTTATGCACAAAGCTACACTTAGCAGATCGCATCAGCAGCTGGAGGTACAAAATAAGAGCATCACCCAATCTCTGCCTCTGAAGGTTGGGGACTATCCTTCCCAGTCACTCTTCAGTTTTAGTTTTAGGTGGGGTCTATCTCAGGGACAGCTGATAGCCTTGTTTAGTCATCCAGCTATTCTGTGACACAGGATGTCCCAGATGCTCAAAGTCTAGCAGGGGATTCTTTCTTCATGTATGATGTTCTTGATGTCATCCCATAACTTGTCTGGTTTTTGGTCATTAGTGTTCAATGTGTCAAATCTATTCTTCAGATTGTCTCTAAATTCAGGTAGGATGTACTCAAAGTTGTGTTTTGGCTCCTGCAGACTGGTTTTAATTTTCTGCAACTTCCACTTGAACTTGCATGTGTGCAATTGACGGTCTTTTCCGCAGTCAGCCCCTGGCCTTGTTCTGACTGATGATAGTGATCCTGTCTTTTCCAGCTGGTGAGGCCCATGTGCATAGTTGTTGTTAGGTGCCATTGAGTCAGTTCGAACTCATAGCGACCCTATAGGATGGAGGAGAACTACCCCATAGGGTTTCCAAGGAGCGGCTGGCGGCTTTGAACTGCCGATCTTTTGGTTAGCAGCCAAGCTCTTAACCAGTATGCCACCAGGGCTCCACGTGTATAGTAGCCGTGCACACTGTTTAAAAAAGCTATCTGCAATGAAGACGTCGTTGGCCTTCCAAATTCTGTCATGTGATCTCAGGTGGCATTTCTACCACCAAAGCCATATTTTTCAACTATGAATCCTTCGTGTCCAACTTTTGTACTCCAATCACCAGTAATTATCAAGGCATCTTGATTGCATGTTTGATCAATCTCAGACAGCAGAAGTTGGTAAAAATCTTCAATTTCTTCATCTTTGCCTTTAGTAGTTGTGCAAATTTGAATAATAGTCATATTAACTGGTCTTCCTTGTAGGTGTATGGATATTATCCTATCACTGACAGCATTGTACTTCAGGATAAATCTTGAAATGTTCATTTTGACAATAAACGTGATGCCATTCCTCTTCAATTTGGCATTCCTGGCATAGTAGATTGTTTGATTCAAAATGGCCAATACCAGTCCATTTCAGCTCACTAACGCCTAGGATATCGATCCTTATGTGTTCCATTTCATTTCTGATGAACTTCCAATTTTCCTAGATATATACTTCGTACAGAAATCCTGGTGGTGTAGTGGCTAAGAGCTATGGCTGCTAACGAAAAGGCTGGCAATTCGAATCCACCAGGTGCTCCCTGGAAACTCTGTGGGGCACTTCTACTCTGTCCTTAGGGTTGGTATGAGTCGGAGTTAACTCGATGGCAACTTTTTTTTTTTTTTAATACTTCATACATTCCACGTTCCGATTATTAATGGATGTTTGCAGCTGTTTCTTCTCATTTTGAGTCGTGCCACATCGGCAAATGAAGATTCCGAAAGTTTGACTCCATCTGCGCCATTAAGGTCGACTCTACTTTGAGGAGGCCGCTTTTCTGCAGTTGTACTTTCAGGGCCTTCCATCCTTAGGTGTTCATCTTCTGGCACTATATCAGACAACGTTCCACTACTCTTATAAGGTTTCCCTGGGCAATTTTTTAGAAATACACCACAAGTCAGGTCTTAGTCTGGAAGCGCCACTGAAACCTGTTCACCAAGGGTGACCCTGCTGGTATTTCAAATACTGGCGGCTTAACTTCTAGTATCACAGCGACATGCAAGCCCCCATGGTACAACCAACCGACAGACAAGTGGTGGGAGGACGAGGGAGACAGACATAAATGAGAGAGAGAGAATTATCAACATACGTGTATAATGTGGGCAAAGCAGTCATCATTCCTCTTCCTCATTGTCTCTTCATCTCTAAAATGGGGAGCATAATACTTACCCTTTCCAAGGTTGTTGTGAAGATTAATTTAGGTAATATAACTAACGCCCATTATCTCTGCTCAAAATGTTTTAATATGCATTTCCCACCCCCAAACTGTTGCTGACGAGAAGATTCTGACTCATGGTGTCCCCATATGTTACAGACTAAAACTGCTCCATAGGGCTATCTTGTCTGTGATCTTTAGGGAAATAGATCTGTGCTTGGTGGGGTCGAATTGTCAATCCTTAGGTTAGGAAACCAAACCAAATCATCCATTGCCATGACTCACAGTGACCCTATAGGACGGAGCAGAACCGCCCAGAAGGGTCCAGGGCTGCAATCTTTATGAAAACTAACAAAAACAAAAACCAATTGCCATTGAGTCGATTTTGACTTAGAGCAACCCTACAGGACAGCTGCTTCTTGGAAATCCTATGGAGCAGCTCTACTCTGTCCTATAGGGTCGCTACGAGTCAGGATAGACTCGACAGCAATGAATTTGTTGAAAAAACTCATTGCCGTCAAGTTGATTCCGACTCATAGGGACCCTATAGGGCAGAGCAGAACTGCCCCACGAGGTTTCTAACTAGTAGCTGGTGGATTGAAACTGCCGACCTTTTGGTTAGTAGCTGAGCTTTTAACCACTGCACCTCCAAGGCTCCTTTAGGTTAGTAAAAAAATGGAGCACAAACCCTTTGAGCCACATAATGACCTCATCCTCTCTCCATTTTCCCCCAAATCCCCTTAACTAAAAGATAAAATGACCTCAAAACCAAGTAAAAATGCTAGGGAAAGTTAAAAGGAAGCATTAAAGTAAGATACTAGAGAAAAGAACGAAAGGCTAGTTCAAAAGCGAAGATAAGCAATCTTGGGGCTTGTCTCTCCTAGAATAGCCTCCTCCTGCTTATTTCATGTTTCAAAACGATTCAGTTGGATTCCCAAAAGCAGAGGTGTTCAGCCGGGAAGCCTTCTCATTCACCTGGTTTAAGCCTATTCCATTTTCTGCACAAAGCTACATTTAGCAGGTCTCATCAGCAGCTGGAGGTACAAAAATAAGAGCATCACCCAATCTCTGCCTCTGAAGGTTGGGGGCTGTTTTGCCCAGTCACTCTTCAGTTTTAGGGGTGTCCATCTCAGGGACAGCTGACAGCCTTATTTAGCCATCCAGCCACTCTGTGGTACCGGATGCCCCAGATGCTCAAAGTCTAGCAGGGGATTCTTTTATGTCTGTTTAAGCAGCAGTTGGAGGAGAATTGATCAGTCCCTTTGGTAGCCTCAGGGTGTCAAGGCTGCCGTTCAAATCAATACCACCATAATAAATAGCCATTGTTTTAGCGAGATATCTGCCAAACAATTTTTTTCTTTTTTTAATTATTAAAAAAAATTTTTTTAACCCAGAGCAATGTTTGCCTTAAATCACATCAACACAATTATTAAGCTCCTCCGTCTTGCTCAGTTGAAAGTCTTGGAGGAGGGAATACTTAAGGTGCTCTCTCTGATTTTAAAGAATTGATGTTGTAGGGGAGCGAGGTTCACAGAGAAACAATTACAGGGAAAAGCTACATGGTATATAGTACTTCGCTACAGTGGGTCGGAGCGATGTGGCATTTGTTTCCTGGATTTTACTGTCGTGAGCCTAGGCTGCGATGGAGGTGCCCTGGGTACAGGGTTTGGAGAAGCAGTATATTGTGGTGGGACGTTATTTTCTTTTCCCGCATGTGAGAAAAACAGCCAAAAGAGTGCACCCCATTAGAGCAGTCACCAGAGCCTGACTTTTTGACAAGAGAGTTCATCATTTAGCTTAAATGTTAGTTTTAGAACGGCTTTTGCTTCAGGTTGAATGATGTGGCCGATGCGATTCAGTGAGACATTCAAAGGCCTTGTCCACAGTGCGGCTTGGAGGCACGTTTTGAACCCATATTTCAAGCACGCTGAACCGAAACGCTGCGAAGACGGCTGTTTATGCTCTGTGCCGCTGCTGGAGGGGTGTCTTGGGTGTGCTCATGAACCCATCTCTTCGCGACAACGTCTGATCGCTCCTGGGGCTTCAGTGTTAACCCTATCTAAAAACGTTTGCCACTGGGGGGTGGAACTTGGCGTAACCCTGTTCGGAGAATGAAAACACTAAAGGACAAAGTGAGAAAGGGCAGAGAAGCGCGTCGGTAAAACGTGGAGACCGGGTGAGAGAACCGAGCGCGCACGAGGGGCGAGCGAAGGGCACCGGCCTGCGGGTCGGGTCGGGCCGGGCCGGGCCGGGCCCCCTCCGGGTCTTCGGCGTGGCGCCCCCGGGGTCCCTGGCGGCGTGCGAGGCGTGGAGACGCCCCCATGCGGGTGTGGGCCAGGCGGCTGCAGCTCCGGGGGCACGCGCCGAGGTGAGCGGCGAGGAGGCGGCCGGCGGACCCCGGGGAGGAGAAGGGCGAGGGCTGTGCGGGCGGCGCGGGGGCGCGGGCCGGGACTCGGCGGTCGGCGTCAGCGGGATCGCGGCTGCGGGCTGGGGCGCCCCCGAGGCGTCAGGGAGGCCGAGAGGCGAGCTCGGAAAGGGAGCGTGGAGTCGGGGCCGCCGGCCGGGCCCAACGCAGGAAGAGCCGGCGGAGGGGCGGGCGGCCAGGTCTCGGGGGGCGTGGGCGCGCTCGCTCAGCATCCGGAGGCCGAGGGGCGCGGGCCGGGACACGGGCCCCGAGGAGGGGCGCGTGCGGCGGGGCGTCACCGGGGTGGCAGCGGGCGGTGTCGGGACCGAGCCGGGCGGGGGGGGCGCGTCAACTGTCCGGGCGGCGGCGCGGAGGCGGGGGCGAGTGCGCGTGCGCCGTGGCGCGGGCGGGGAGCGGGCGGGGGACGGCGGCATCGCGCGCGCGCGGCCGGGCAGCCTCGGCGGCGGGTCCTGCCTGGGACGGGCGGCGGCGGCGGGTCCTGCCTGGGACGGGACCGTGGCCCTGGGACGGGACCGTGGCCCTGGGACGGGACTGTGGCGGCGGCTGCTACCCACACCTGCGAGGGCGGCGGGTCCTGCCTGGGACCGGACTGCGGCGGCGGCCCGGAAGGCACGGCGGCTCCCCGGCGGGCGCGGAGATGTGGCCCCTTATGGCGGCGCTGCTGCTGGGCTCGGCGTGCTGCGGTGAGTGGCCCCTGGCTCCCGGCCATGCGGCTGGTCTCTCGCCGCCCGCGCCGGCCGGTGGGCTGCGCCTCGGCCCGGCGGCGCCCGGGGAGGGTGGCCGGAGCGGGACCCGCGGGCCCTGCGCGCCCCGGTGCAGACGTGGGAGGGCCCGCGCGGTCGGGCGCCCCACCCTCTCTCTCCCCCGTCTTTTTCCTCCCCGAGCGAGGAGCGGGGCTCGGCTGCGTCCCCCCGTTCCCGGTCCCCGATGCGCACGCCGAGGAGGACTCCAAACTCTGCCCCTGGCGCAGAGGTCAGCTGTAACGGGAGGGAGGCGAGAGGCAGGGGCTCCCCACTTCCCTGGGCGCCCTTCTCCCTTCTCTCTGCTTAGGCGCCCAGGGGTGAAGGAGGGAGTGGGGGGGGGGGCCGGGCCTCCTGCTGTGGAAGTGCGCCTTTGGGCCAAGTCGGCACCGGGGGGGGGGGGTCCTGCTGATTAATCTCCCGCTTGAACGGAGGAGAGAAGGGACACAAAGGGCACGAGTAAGTTTCATTTTCAACCCAGCATTTAATCAGACGTATCTTCTGCCCCCCCACCATAAACCCTAGAAATAATCTTTTTCTCCAAACTCCTTTTTGACACCCCCACACGCCTTCAGCCGCTTTATTCCAAATTGTACGTTCAAGTTTTCCCACTTTATTTGGTGAATTGTTTAAAAAGTATTCCAGATTTCGCCTGCAATAGGAAGACAGTAACGTCTAGTCAAAACACGTTTGCAGCAGCGTGGGATTTGGTGTCTTTCGACAGCAGAGCCGTTTTGTCACCTCCCCACCCCCCCCCCCCGCCAATTTTTTGGAATCCATTTCCCTTTTTTTAATATGTGTGTTTCCGCTGTGAAGAATAAGAAAGGAATAGGAATTTTCGTGGCTCCACAGTGTTTGTCACAGTTCACATTTATATGTTGAGCCTCCTGTGAGCTGTTTGTAAGGTTCAGAATTGAGATTGACAGTTGTTACTTTTAATTGTAGAACACTAGGTTAATTTGATTTTAAGCTGATGGTTAGCCTCGGTGTGCTATTCATAAACGCTTGTGACTTGGAGGCGCTTGCAAGATGCCCTTAAGTCCTTAGGTACCACCTTCCTCACCCCCGCGCGCCCAAGCGTCCTGAGACGTTGGAGCTGTAAACTAGTCAAGAGCTCTATTCTGAAGGGTTGGTGTTAGGTGTTTCCTGTCATCATTGCTAATGCGCTTGTTGCCATCATTATAGCTAAAATAATACTGCTTTCAGATACCTGTTGTATAATCAGAAAGCCTTCATACTGAGATTGTAAATTCCTGGTAAAATATCACTAGTTCAGACTGTTGGCATCAAAGCTATTCTGAATAATAAAAAGTAGAAATTGTGAACTGTTTTAAAAATGAGGGCCCTATTTTAAAGTCTGTTAGAAAGAACTGCAGCAATGATACTTTTGGGGATAGGAGTTACGTTAGGCTTCCTTTAATAATAGTTAAGGTCGTGTATAATTAGCTCTCATTTACATACAGTGTTAATGTGCCCAAATCCCCATAGAATCGTAGAGTTCAGGATTTATGGTATTTTATTGTACGTAGTAAATACTAACCTGAAAAAACAAAGGCATTAAGCATTTGAGTTTTATTCGGTGTTGAATATGAAATGGAAAGTGATAGTGTTTGTTATAAGATAAATGGGTGTTTTCGCATGCTTGATCATGTGTCTTCAAACAGAGGAGAATAAAGAGATGTTCGTATCAGAACCGAAGTACTTATAACCAAATGATTTTGTAGACAACTTAGAAACTAAAGTGACTAAGAGGGGCATAAAATTGTAAATTCATTTGTATTGAAGTTTATGTTTGTTTTCAGTTTCACTTATAAAGGACCGGTAAAGCAGGGTGTTTCCCGGTTAATCCTACAGTTTCAGTGACCTTTTAGTAAAAGAAGAAGTTCTCTGCAATACTGCATCCCTGTAGTTACAGGCAAACTGCAGCCCAATATATTTATAAGATGTGTGATGAATTACTTTGCCCTCCCACCCTTATGTCCAATTACACTTTGTTTAAAATTGTATCAACAATTCCAGTGTTTTTTACTACCTTGCAAATAACACCTTAGTTATTTATTTAGTGATGTGAACTCCCTTTTCAGTAGTTGAGTGATCTTTCTTTGTTCAAAGTGAGTTTTTAAAATTAGGGTACATGTGATTAAAAAAAAAAACCTTTATTGTCTAAGTCTAGTAGTAATTTGGTTTAAATGAAAATGTTTTCTCCTGAAGAATATATTACTATTAAACAGAAGTTGCCATTTTAAGGAAATAAATGCCTATTGGAAAGTACTTACTTATGGGGCAGCCCCAGCAGTCTGGTAGCAGTGTGTTAAAACCCTGCACTGAATGCTCACCTTTAGGGTGCTTGCTCACACTGTTGTGTGTGTTTTGGCACTTGGGGTATCTTTGCTGTGGGGCGGTTAATGGAGAGTTAGAAGGCCAGGTTCTTAAGATGGAAACATAGGTGCCCCACACTGGTAAATATTCTAAATCCGAAACAATCACTCATATTACCAAAATGTAAAGTTTACCTTCCATAGCTAATATAGACATGCGTTGATTTTATAATTTAATGTTCTTTTTGTGAAACTAGTTTTCAGACACCTTTTTAATGCATTTTTTAGTGGAGAACCAATTTTACTAAACTCATTGTAGTGCTAAAATGTAGAGCACCGGGACGTTTGATTCTGATATACCTAGACTAAGACAGTGGAACCTGGATCTTCCCTCTTTGTGGTTTCATGGAGATGAAATAGGAAATTAGAAGCCACACCCTTTTCTGAACGTTTCATTTCAAATCCATGGAGCAGTTGCAGGAGACTCAGAATCTGGTCATCTCAGGATTTGAGAGATTGGAGTAGGAGAATGAAGGTACATGTCTGAATACACGTCAGACCTATAGATTAATAGGCAAGGCAGAGGGTTTGGCATGTGTACAAAAAAAAAAAACGAACCCACCACCAGCAAGTTGATTCTGACTCATAGCGACCCTTTAGGACAGAGTAGAACTGCCCCATAAGGTTTCTAAGACTGTAATCTTTACGGAAGCCGACTGCCACATCTCTCTCTTATGGAGCGGCTGGTGGGTTCCAACCACTGACCTTTCAGTTAGCAGCCGAGTGCTTAACCACTGTGCCACCAGTGCTCCTTGTAGGCCTCTTAGTAACTTGAAATGTCATTCATAGAGAGTTGTATGCTGTCGAGTTGATTCTGTCTCATAGTGACCCCATAGGACAGAGTAGAACAGCCCCATAGAGATTCTTAAGCTTCCCTGGTGGCACAGTGGTTAAGAGCTTGGCTGCTAACCAAAAGGTCGGCAGTTCATATCCACCAGGTACTCTTTGGAAACTCTATGGAGCAGTGCTCCCCTGCCCTATAGGGTTGCTATGAGTCAGAATCGGCTTGACAGAAATGGGTCTGGTTTCGGTTTTAATCTTTACGGTAGCACATCACCAGGTCTTTTCTCCTTCCAAGCAGCTGGTGGGTTCAAACCACCCACCTTTTGGTTAGCAGCCCAGTGCTTAATTGTGCCATCAAGGCTCCTTTCATAGAAGGTAGGGACTTTTTAAAAAATTTCCCTTAGAGTCCCTGGGTGCCACGAGTGGTTAAGTGCTGTACTGCTACCATGAAAGTTGGTGGTTTGTACCCACTCAAAGTTACCTCAGAAGGAAGGCCTGGCAATCTTCTTCCAAAAGGTCACAGCCTTGAAAACCCTGTGGAGCACTTACTGATGAAGATCAAAGACCACAGCCTTCAATATGGATTGTACCTCAACATAAAGAAAACAAAAATTCTCTCAAGTGGACCAGTAACCAACATCATGATAAATGGAGAAAAGATTGAAGTTGTCAAGGATTTCATTTTACGCGGATCCACAATCAACACCCATGGAAGCAGCAGTCAGGAAATCAAAAGACACGTTGTATTGGGCAAATGTGTTGCAAAAGACCTCTTTAAAGTGTTGAAAAGCAGAGATGTCACCTTGAAGACTAAGGTGCGCCTGACCCAAGCCATGGCGTTTTCAATAGCATCATATGCATGGGAAAGCTGGACAATGGATAAGGGAGACAGAAGAATTGACACCTTTGAAATTGTGGTGTTGGTGAAGAATATTGACTATACCATGGACTGCGGAAAGAACGGACTAATCTGTCTTGACAGGGAGGAAGATCTTCAACAAGGTGGATTGACACAGTAGCCGCAACAATGGACTCAAGCATGATGACGATTGTGGCCATGGTGCTGGACTGGACGGTGTTTCCTTCTGTTGTATGATAGGGTCAGTATAAGTAGGAACCAACTCGATGGCACCTAACAACAAAGTTCTTGAGGCACCATGTATCCCGGGCTCTACTGGACAGAGCCGTTTCATGTTATCATAGACACTTAAATACTCAGCCTGTTAAACATTGAAAGAGTGTTACTCCCAGATTTCCTAAATTGCCTTTCTTTATGGTTATCTGCAGTCTGAACTGGTTACCAGTGCTATTTTGGATAGCAACTTTAATTCTTCTTTCTCCTCCCACATCTCTCAGGTCTGACTCCTGTTGATATTACTTCATTTTTTACTGTAAATTTTAGGGCTTCTCTCCATTTGCCGTTTACCTGGACTATGCAGTAGTCTCTAAATGGGTTGCCGTTTCTCATTTCTCTTCCTACCATCGATGCATCCTCCATACTGCTGTCAATGCTACTTTTTAAAATGGAAATCTAAGTAGTTTCTATTGCATGTGAAAGATAGGACAATAAGAAGTTCATGTTCATCTTATTAAACTTAACCAAATCTGTATGAGGTATGTGCATTGCTGTTGACATTTCATAGATGAAGAAATTAGGTACAGAGGCTAAGTACTTGCCTAAGGTTCCAATCAGAAGTACCTGAGCTGAGATTGAGCCCACGTCTGGCTTCAAAGTTTGTGCTCTTGCCTGGGCAGAGGGAACAGCATGTGCAAAGTTTTGGCATGAGAGCCATTTGCATGATCATGGTCATTGTGATTTGTGCTTAGTTTTGGGGATAGGAGTACAGGAAGTGGGGCTGGAAAAGATCTTCAAGGACTTGGTTTGTATTCTGTGCTGTTGCTCTTAGAATTTAGCCTGAAAGGGGGGGAAGGTGTTACTAAAATATATTAGGCAAATGAGTCCGCATTTGCAATTAGAACAATTATCTGGGGAACTGTGGAAAATATATTGGGGCTAGGCTGGGGAAACATTGAGGCTAGAGGCAGGGAACCAGTTAGGACGGCATGACAGTAATTCTCAAGGGAGAAAAGATGAGTGTGTTCATTCATTCACTCCACCAGTATTGGATTTAAGAACTGTTAAACAGCTTGAGCCAGGATTCTCCGTGGCTGAGGAGAGGGAGGAATCCAGCCTGATTCCTAGGTTCCAGGCCTGGCCGGGAGGTAGGCATTAGGAAGTATTTTGGGGAGGTGAGGACCTTGGAGGAGGGTAGGGAGAAGTGAGGAGAGCTTTGGCCATGTTGATCTTGAAGTAACTAGCACATTGAAGCAGACAGTGGCTTCCAAAGGTCTGTGATTAAGAAGGAAGGTGGGGCCTGGTTAAGAAAGAAGGTGCAAGTCGTGAAATCACGGGAGTAAGAGAGAATACGAGGGGGCAGAGGGTGCTGAGTCTGAAGCTGTTAGGAACACTAACATTTAGTGTGAGTCAAGGAGTAAATTTCATTAAAGAAGGGAAACTGGAATGGGGTAGGCAAAGCAGTAAGAGGAAATCCAGAATCCAGTGATGTGACAGTGGCCGAGGGCCAAGAGCAAGAAGAGAGCTGCCCACTGGGTGAAGAGCTGCAGAGAAGCGAGCAGGGTGGAAGTGAGCAGTGCACACAGACTCTCCCCGTGGCATTATGGGCGACCTTGGCAAAAGCCGCTGCTGTGAAGAAGTAGGATTAGAGGGGGCGGAGGCCGCGAGGCAGAGGATGAAGGAGTCCATTGGAGGGGATGAAACGCATATAGAGTATTGTTTGGGGATGATAGGGATTTTTTTTTTTTTTAAAGCTAATGAAGATTCAGGTTTTGTTTTTTAAACACTAAGGTTTAAGAACAAAACCCTGGAAGATGGAAAGATTATAAATAAGGAGATGTGAAAGCTAATCATCAACTAAGGAAAGTCCCTGAGGAGACTAATGGGTGTGGAGGCAGAAACGGAAATTAGCTGACAGGTGAAGGATTCATTTCTGAGGTGGGGATCCGGGAGAAGAGATGGGGATGGTTGAGGCTATAGGGAAGTTTGTAGACGGGGAGTATAGGAAACTGCTCTGACTTCTTATCTGAAGGACTCAGTTTGAATCAAAAGGTAGGAGGAGGGGGCTCCTTCGGAGAGTCTGGGAGACAGGGCAAAAGGAAAGTGGCTTAAGAGTTGCTAAAATGAAGAGAAAATTTACATGGAACATGTGAAAGGTAAAAGATGGAAGGCCAGGATGGGGGAGGGATTACGACGGTCATCTTCTGTTGGTCCCCCAGTAGCAGCACAGGTTTTCTTAGTAACTTCTAAGACTGCTCTTTTGCCCATTCATAGCTCTTTTATTCATACAGGAATGACAGCACTTAGGCATTTCTCCGGTGACAATTGTAAGCTGCTTACAAGTAATTCCTACATTTTATTTTCACCATTGTATCCCCTCATCCTATTACAGTGTTTCATATGGAGTAATTCTCAACAAATGTTTGTTGCATGTTTTAACTCTGAGCTGGACCTGCCTTCCGTGACTGCCAAGGCCTTTTGGTAGCTGCCTGGCTGTTCCCAGGACTGTGGTTTCGGTTGGTGTCCTGTGTTCACAGAGGTTATAATGCCAAAATGATTTCTCCATTTCATTTGCAAATTTATATGTAACTCGCATTACGGCTGGTTAAAATTGTCAATTCTTATCTGATTTAGACTGCTTTAAGCATATCTTGAGTATTCAGAATTTTCTTATTCATGTTAATTATCCATGTTCTTTTATTTGCTTTCTGTATCTTTGATCTTCACTTTGCTGTTTCATCAGAAGGCAGTAGGCAAAAAAAAACACACCCAAATCAGATAATTTTACTACTTAATAGTTCTTTGTAAACGTTTATAGAGGGTAAAGTTGTAGTTAACAACTAGAGTGAAGGTTTTGGACCACCCTTATTTATTAATTACTATTAATGTAAGGATTCTTCACATTATGGTTATCCAGGTCAATTTTACTTTGAATTTTATTGACAGCATTTATTTTTCTTATATTGCTTCAGCTATAAAAATTTTTTATTACGAGAAATAATTCAGCACAATTAGTGTTTCCTGCATTCCTTTGAAAATTCATTCTCTAAAGCTAAGTTATAAAATTGTGGGGTGTTTGCAGACTACTCCATACTTAAACTAAAACCTTCTAAAAATTAAAGTTTGAATGGATAACTGAGCTCTTTACGTAATGTCTTTTTTTTTTTTTTTTTTTTTTTTACTAAAGGATAATTTCTTTAAAGGTAAAATCATGATTCATATAAATATAAAATGAACACATGTCAAAGATTTTCATTCATTAAAGAGTGAACCAGTAATATGGTAAAACCCTTTCAAAAGAAAATTGGAAGAGCAGATACATTTATAGGCAATGAGGAATGCTGAAATGAATTTGCTAATAGATGCAAAACTGGTCAGTATTCTCAGGGCAGTAAAATACCATGTTTTGGAATTGCCTCTTCCACAGGGTGGACATCAACTGCAGAACAAAATTTATTTGCATCTCTGTGGACATGCATCATTTGCATTACCTTCAATTTTTCTACAGTTTACAGAATTGTAAAATAATCTAGTTGAAGACAATGAAAGGTACAGACACTTAATAGAATCAGGTACTCCGATCGGATCTGTTAGCCAAAGCCCAGCATTCCATTGAGAGGACACCCAGTAGTCTCTTTGTCCATTGCAAAAATCTTTCACCATACTGACACTTTCCTTCTTTTATAATTCCGACATCAAACCCCTTTCTTCTTTCCTTGTTGTATACTACAGTTCCCCCTTCAAGACTTCTCTCACAGGGGAAATAATTCCTGCTAAAAATCTAGAATTTAGTACAGACTAAGAGTAATTCACAGCTCCAAGGTTTTGGAAGATTGCAGTTGGAAGTCTGGGTTTTGCCAGGGGCTTCCTAAATATTTGGGTGGCTAGAAATTGAGAGAGCTGGGAAGAGGTGAGCTGTAGACACTCGCAAGATTGGTTCAGGGTTCCGATTATCTCAACTGTAACAATTTGGACCTGGCAGTCAGAGAAGATGCAGATCGTTACATTAAAATACCTATTGTCTAGTTTTTACAGTATCACTCTCTATTTTTGTAACAGCATTGTGTATCGAGCCCTTGTCCCTCTATTTTCTCCCTGGCCGCTCACCACAATTCTGTGTAGAGTCCCGATATTCCTTACTGATCCTCTTATTTACAGAGAGTAAAGCAAGGCATAGAAAAGTTACGAGAGTTGCTTAAGGTCACATCCCAGAGTGGCAGGTACAGGATTTGGATTCAGGCTCTCTGAACATTGTCCAGTTCACATTCTGCTATGCATCCTAGCTCTAGGTTCAGCGAGCATTTATTGAACAGTCATTATGTTCCTAGAATAATAACATGTCCTTAGTTGTTTCCCCCCCAGTATACGTAAAAACGTAGAAGACTTAAAGATGAATTATTAACAAAGCTGATATTCTTATTTATGTATGTTGGTGCTTTGCTTTTTGAAGGAAAAACTATCCCTACTTTTCATTGTAACTACTGAACAGTGATTTCCAAACAGGTATTGCAGGTATTCCTTCCTCCAAAAAACCGTAAACTGCTCAAAATAAATCTAAGAAACAAGTTGAAGCCAAGAGCAGACTCTGCTCCTAAGTAGGGTAACCAAACCAAAGCAAACCCAGTGCCATTGAGTCGACGACTCATAGCAACCCTGTAGGACAGAGTAGAACTACCCCGTAGAGTTTCCAAGGAGCACCTGGCCGATTTGAACTGTCGACCCTTTGGTTAGCAGCTGTAGCACTTAACCACTACACCACCAGGGTTTCCACCTAAGTAGGGTATATGGTATCAGTTCTTCCCCATAGAATAGAGGACCGTTCATGGCCTTACAAAAGAGGGACTGGGAAAGACAACCATTTGTGGCCTTACAAAAGAGGGACTGGGAAAGTCAGTGCAGCCGGTCATCGTTCATCTGAAACGTGCAAGGATGTAGGGAAACTGCAGTTGTCTTCCGTGTTCTTCAGGCGTTAAATGACTGTTGATAACGATTTGTTATATTGAGTATTTCATCCGTGTAGTTAGTTGGTTATGTACTCTTTATGGTACTTGCATACGAAATGTCTGCTGCTGTCTGTTATTTTGCCATGGGAAAACAGCCACCATTAAAAACCAGACCCACTGCTGTCAAGTCGATTCCGACTCTGAGCGACCCTACAGAGCATGCTTTTTCTTGTTAACGTTATAAGACTTCTATCCTGGTGGAAAGATGTGATGTCGTTTGTCTGATTTATTTTGTGTAATATAAAGTACAGGAGGACTTGCCACTTTTTCGGAAATGTAGCATAAGGATAGAGATAAACTTCCTCTCAGCTTTAGCAAGTTCTGTTTAGAGGAGGTATGTAGAAGTTGAGACTGAATGTAATATTTATGTTGATCTTCTGTTCACAATTATTCCATGGTAAGGTTAATGTTTTTCTCCGTGTGTTACTGGGCAGTGGTAATTCCTTCAGAGCTTCCAGAGCCGATACTACGCCTGTGTTTTCCAACACAGTTGCGGAATTTATTCCCAAGATGCATGCGAATGTATAGTTCGTATTAATAAGGATAAGTAAAAATAAGTTATAGTATTGCCTATCAGCCGTGGGCATTGATATTAAAATAATTTGTTTTTCACCTTGCCTGTCTTCTCTTTTGTATTGCCACGTTGCTTACTTAAGTGAACAATGGGAGCATTGCTTATCATCTTAGGGATATGTAGCATATCTAAAATCTCATAGCACAGAACTGCAGAAGTGATCTTAGAGAATTCTAGAAGTTATATGAAATTTTTATTTTTTCTTTTCCAGGTTCGGCTCAGATAACATTTAATGTAATCAAATCTGCGGAATACACCGTTTGCAATGAAACTCTTGTTATCCCATGCTTCGCTACTAACGTGGAAACGAAACAGCTTGCAGAGCTGTATTTAAAGTGGAAATTTAAAGGAAAAGACATTTTTATCTTTGATGGAAATAAAAATCAGTCTACTCCCAGCAGTAATTTTACAAGTGCGGAGATCACACCAGAAGAATTACTACGTGGAATTGCCTCTTTGAAGATGAAAAAGAAGGATGCCGTCCCTGGGAACTACACATGTGAAGTAACAGAGTTATCCAGAGAAGGCGAAACAACCATACAACTAAAATACCGTGTCGGTAAGACTTGTCTAAAAGCTTCCTTTTTATTTGTTCCTAAGTACCCTGATCCTACTAGAAAGGAGGAAGTAGGAGCTAGGAACACCTGTGAACCGAAGGAGGCTGTTAATAATAAATGTTGATAGAATGTTTAGCAGCTCTGAGATCACGAGTTTTAGCTTACTCGCTCTTCTACTTTGCGTGGTAAAATTCTTTCGCTGTTTGTTAATTTATGTATTGTATGATTCTCAAACTTTTGGTCGAAGGGCTATTCTGTTGTGGTTTGTGGCCCTGGGTCGTCATCTCTGGATTTCTGTGTGCTGCTCTCAAAAGTACTTGCTTTCACTAGATTAATTTTGGAGCCTCTTCAGTTAGTTAGCTTTTTTTTTTTTTAACCTTACTCTTTGATCAAGGGTAGGCAAGTCTCAGCTATGCTACCTCTGGAAAGAATGGATTAGAAGGAGAATCTGGGGTTTAAAGATTGGAGTATCATGGAAGATTCCTTGAGGTTTCTTGGGCTTCACCTTGCCTTGATATTCTTTCCTGTGGCCAAGATGTTGAAGAGCTAGGAGTCCAACTTAATTCCTTTAAATTCGGATTTGGTTACAGCACCATGATTCTGTCCCGTCTTCACAGGCTTATTGGTGAGTCATATAAAGCAGTAAGGTTAGCTGAAGTTAACTGTTTCTATTCTTTTCTATTTCTTGCTGTGCTGGCTGATTTCTTCAACCAGATACAAGTGCGTTCTGACTCTTTTTTTTTTTAGAAGCTCAGTTTAGAATCATCCCAGACGTTGATCTTGGGATTAGACCGTACTTCAAGTACCTCTGCTTTAGACGGGATCGGAACAGTTCAATTGGATCAACTGTTTGCCTTCTATTCTTGGAGCATTAATTTACTGTTGTAAAATGTCTGGAACCAGATTGGCAATGGGGTGTTTGGTTTGGTGAAATATTCTGACACTTTTTAGGACTGGTAATCGGGAGATCTGAGTTAGGTTCTCTAAAATTCTGCAACTTAGTACTCACCTTTATGACTTTGAGAAGTTACTTCACTGTGAATCCAAGTTATCTCTTCTCTAAAATGAAATGCTTTTATGTAGTCTACAGAGTCTAATGAGTGTCAAATCAGATCCCTTGTGTAAAAGTTCCTTGTAAACCACAGTGCTTTGCAAATGTTAGTTGTTTTTCTGGGGTGTTTATTTTATGAGGTAAGGTTGCTGAAGCTGGCCTGGGATATTGTGAGAGGGACGGTGTGCAGTGAGGAACGGGCAGGATGTGGCTCAGATAGGCAAGGAGAATTTGGCAGGCTTTTCTGCTCACAATTCTCTCTTACGTTCTAATTTTAGTAATTTGATATTAATTTGGGCTGAAGAATTTATTTATTTATTTTAACATATACCTTTTACCCACCCACCCACTGCCATCGAGTTGATTATGACTTGTAGTGACCCTGTAGGACAGAGTAGGACTGCCCCATAGGGTTTCCAAGGCCGTAGTCTTTTTTTTTTTTTTTAAGTTTTTATTGTGCTTTAAGTGAAAGTTTACAAATCAAGACAGTCTCTCATGACAAAACCTTGTATCCACCTTGCTGTATACTCCTAGTTGCTGTCCCCCTAATGAGACAGCACATTCCTTCTCTCTACCCTGTGTTTCTGTGTCCATTCAACCAGCTTCTGCCCTCCTCGGCCTTCACATCTCCCCTCCAGACAGGAGCTGGCCAGATAGTCTCAATTGTCTACTTGATCCAAGAAGCCTACTCCTCACCAGTATCATTTTCTGTCTTTTAGTTCAGTCCAATCCCTGTCTGAAAAGTTGGCTTCGAGAATGGCTCCTGTCTTGGGCTAACAGAAGGTCTGTGGACCATGACCTCTGGGGTCCCTCTGGTTTCAGTCAGACCTTCAAGTCTGGTCTTTTTACTAGAATTTGGGGTCTTTATCCCACTGCTCTCCTGCTCCCTGTTATGGCAGTCATTGGTTGTAGCTGGGCACCGTCTAGTTCTTCTGGTCTCGGGCCGATGTAGTCTTTGGTTTATGTGGCCCATTCTGACTCTTGGGCTCATAGTTACCTTGTGTCTTCGGTGTTCTACATTCTTCTCTGCACCAGGTGGGTTGAGGCCAATTGTTGGCATCTTAGATGGCCGCTTTACTTGCATTTAAGACCCCAGAAGCCACTGTCCAAAATGGGATGCAGCATGTTTTCTTGATAGTTTTTATTGTGCCAGTTGACCTAGATGTTCCCTGAAACCATGGTGCCCAAACCCCACCCCTGCTATGCTGGCCTTTGAAGAGTTCAGTTTATTCAGGAAACTTCTTTGCTTTTGGTTTAGTCGAGTTTTGCTGACCTCTCCTGTATTGTGTGTTGTCCGTCCCTTCACCTAAATTAGTTCTTGTCTACTATCTGATTAGTGAATCCCCCACTCCCTACCTCTCTCCCTCCCTCCCCCCATCTCGTAACCATCAAAGAATATTTTCTTCTCTGTTTAAACTATTTCTTGAGTTCTTGTAATAGTGGTCTCATACAATATTTGTCCTTTTGCAACTAATTTCACTCAGCATAATGTCTTCCAGGTTCCTCCATGTTATGAAATGTTTCACAGATTCATCGTTGTTCTTTATTGATGCATAGTATTCCATTGTGTGAATATACCATAATTTATTTATCCATTCATCCATTGATGGGCACCTTGGTTGCTTCCATCTTTTTGCTATTGTAAACAGTGCCGCAGTGAACATGGGTGTGCATATATCTGTTTGTGTGATGGCTCTTACTTCTCTAGGATATATTCCAAGGAGTGGGATTGCTGGATCACATGGTAGTTCTATTTCTAGCTTTTTAAGGAAGTGCCAAATCGATTTCCAAAGTGATTGTACCATTTCACATTCCCACCAGCAGTGTATAAGTGTTCCGGTCTCTCCACAACCTCTCCAGCATTTATTATTCTGTGTTTTTTGGATTCATGCCATCCTTGTTGGAGTGAGATGGAATCTCATCGTAGTTCTGATTTGTATTTCTCTAATGGCTAATGATCATGAGCATTTCCTTATGTATCTGTTAGCTACCTGAATGTCTTCTTTAGTGAAGTGCCTGTTCATATCCTTTGCCCATTTTTTAATTGGTTTGACTTTTTGTTGTTGAGTTTTTACAGTAACATGTAGATTTTAGAGATCAGCCGCTGATCAGAGATGTCAAAGCTAAAATTTTTTTCCCGGTCTGTAGTTAATCTTTTTACTCTTTTGGTGAAGTCTTTGGATGAGCATAGGTGTTTGACTTTTAGGAGCTCCTAGTTATCTAATTTTTCTTTTGCTGTTTTTGCAGTTCTAGTAATGTTCTGTATACTGTTTATGCCATGTATTAGGGCTCCTAGCATTGTTCCTATTTTTTCTTTTATGAACTTTATCATTTTAGATTTTGTATTTAGGTCTTCGATCCTTTTTGAGTTGGTTTTTGTTCACGGTGTGAGGTACGGGTCTTGTTTCATTTGTTTGCAGATGGATATCTAGTTATCCCAACACCATTTGTTAAAAGGACTGTCTTTTCCCCATTTAACAGACTTTGGGTCTTTGTCAAATATCAGTTGCCCATATGTGGATGGATTTATGTCTGGATTCTCAATTCTGTTCCATTGATCTGTGTATCTGTTGTTGTACCAGTACCAGGCTGTTTAGACTACCATGGTGATATAATATGTTTTAAAGTCAGGTAGTGTGAGGGCTCCCACTTTGTTCTTCTTTTTCAGTAATGCTTTACTTATCCAGGCCCTCTTTCCAAAGGCTGTAATCTTTATGGAAGCAGGCTGCCACATCTTTCTCCTGCAATACACCTTTTAGGAGAGGTCTAATCAATCAGTTCATATACACTGTGAATTACTGAAATTACGTAATCTGTTATCTAGTTGGAGTCCTGGTGGCACAGTGGTTAAGAGCTTGGCTGCTAACCAAAGGTCAGCAGTTTGAATCTACTAGCTGCTTCTTGGAAACCCTGTGGGGCAATTCCACTCTATCCTGAAGGGTCACTATAGTCAAAATCAACTTGATAGCAATGGGTTTGGTTTTTGGTTAATACTTAGTTGACGTTTTTCTGAGGGAATATAAAATTTCATGAAAATGAAGGGAAAAGACTTGGGGAGCAGCGATTTTGGAGTGTAATGTAGGTCACTGAGAGGTAAACTCAGGATATGAGGATCGAAAGGCCAGAAGGTGAAATGAAGATGAATAGGAGAGCGATACCAGAATCTGAGGTAAAGACAGAGCGTGTGGTTTTATCTTTCTTTGTTTTAAGGTGCCATATAAAACTGTGACCTTTGCTTACTCTTTGGGCCATTAAAATGGGAAAGTATTGTTTTGCTATAGAAAATGTAGAAAACTCTCCCATGGGGTATCAGATATTTGGCTTTGCACTCATTTTTATTTATTTATTTTTTAGAAATAATTATAGATTCATAAGAAGTTGCAGAGATAAAACAGAGAGATCCCATATACCCTTCACCCAGTTTCCTACAATAGTTTTATCTACAACAGTAGTACAATATCAAAAATAGGAAACTCACATTGGTACAGTATATGTGTATGGTTCTGTCATTTTGTCACATGTATGGGTTTGTGTAACTACCATTGCATTCAAGATGACAACTCTTCCATCACCACAGAGATCTCCCTTGTGCTGCCCCCACACCCCCTGCCCTCCCTAACAGGGTAAGCACAAATTTCTTCTCCATATCTATACTTCTGTCACTTCTACAGTGTTATATAAATAGAATCATACAGTATGTTACTTTTTGAGGAGGACTTTTTTTCATTTAGCTTAATGCCCTTGAGATCCATCCAAGTTTTTGTGTGTATCCATAGCTTTTCCTTTTTTATTATTGAATAGTATTCCATGCACCACATGCCTGTAAGCTTGCGTGTTGCTGTGACACTGGAAGCTTTGCCACCACTATTTCAAATACCAGCATGGTCACCCTTGGTGGACAGGTTTCAGTGGAGCTTCCAGACTAAGATAAACTAGGAAGAAGGACCTGGCAATCTACTTCTGAAAAAATTAGCCAGTGAAAACCTTAAGAATAGTAACAGAACATTGTCTGATACAGTGCCGGAAGATGAGCCCCTCAGGTTGGAAGGCACTGAAAATGTGACAGAGGAAGAGCTGCCTTCTCAAAGTAGACGTGACCTTAATGGCATTCAAGCTGCACTGAAGGCATTGGTGAAAAACATAAGGCTCTAGTTGGAATACCAATTGAGATGTTTCAGCAAACGGATGCAGTACTGGAGGTGCTCATTCATCTATGCCAAGGAATTTGGAAGACAGCTACCTGGCCAGCCAACAGGAAGAGATCCATATTTGTACTCATTCCAAAGAAAGGTGATCCAACATTATGTGGAAATTATCGAACAATGTCATTCATACCATATTCAAGTAAAATACTTTGCTGAAGATCATTCAAAAGCAGTTGCAGTAGTACATCAACAGGGTACAACTGTAATTCTAAGCTGGATTCAGAAGAGGTCTTGGAACAAAGGATATCATTGCTGATGTCAGGTGGATCCCGGCTGAAAACAGAGAGTACCAGGAAGATGTTTACATGTGTTTTTTGACTGCGCAAAGGCATTCGACTATGTGGATTACAACAAATTATGGGTAACATTACGAAGAATGGGAATTCCAGAACATTTAATTGTGCTTATAAGGAGCCTGTATTTAGACCAAGAGGTAGTCATTCAAACAGAACAAGGGGATGCTTCATGGTTTAAAATCAGGAAAGGTGTGTGTCAGGGTTGTATCCTTTCACCATACTTAATCAATCTGTATACTGAGCAAATAATCCGAGAAGATGGACTGTATGAAAAAGAACGTGGCATCACCATTGGAGGAAGACTCATAACAACCTGCGATATACAGATGACACAACCTTGCTTGCTGAAAGCAAAGAGGACTTGAAGCACTTACTGATGAAACTCAAAGACCACAGCCTTCTGTATGGATTATACCTCAACATGAAGAAAACAAAAATTCTCACAAGTGGACCAATAAACAAGATCTTCCTTATTCTTTGTCCAGCTTTCACATGCGTATGATATGAATGAAAATAGCATGGCTTGGGTCAGGTGCACCTTAGTCTTCAGGGTGACATCTTTGCTCTTCAACACTTTGAAGAGGTCCTTTGCAGCAGATTTGCCCAATGTAATGCGTCTTTTGATTTCTTGACTGCTGCTTCCATGGCTGTTGGTTATGGATCCAAGTAAAATGAAATCCTTGACAACTTCAATCTTTTCTCTGCTTATCATGATGTTTCTGACTGGTCCAGTTGTGAGGATTTTTGTTTCTTTATGTTGAGGTGTAAACCATACTGAACGCTGTGGTCTTTGATCTTCATTAGTAAGTGCTTCAAGTCCTCTTCACTTTCAGCAAGCAAGGTTGTCATCTGCATAATGCAGGTTGTTAATGAGCCTTCCTCTAATCTTGATGCCCCATTCTTCGTATAGTCCAGCTTCTGGGATTATTTGTTCAGCATACAGATTGAATAGGTATGGTGAAAGAATACAACCCTGATGGACACCTTTCCTGACTTTAAACCATGCAGTATCCCCTTGCTCTGTCCAAACAACTGCCTCTTGATCTATGTAAAGATTCCTCATGAGCACAATTAAGTGTTCTGGAATTCCCATTCTTTGCAGTGTTATCCATAGTTTGTTATGATCCAGACAGTCGAATACCTTTGCATAGTCAATAAAACACAGGTAAACATCCTTCTGGTATTCTCTGCTTTCAGCCCGGATCCATCTGACACCAGCAATGATATCCCTGGTTCCACGTCCTCCTCTCAGACCTGCCCAAATTTCTGGCAGTTCCCTGTTGATATACTGCTGCAGCCGTTTTTGAATGATCTTGAGCAAAATTTTGCTTGCGTATGATATTAATGATATTGTTCTGTAATTTCCACATTCAGTTGGATCACCTTTCTTGGAAATAGGCATAAATATGGATCTCTTCCAGTCAGTTGGCCAGGAAGCTGACTTCCATATTTCTTGGCATAGACGAGTGAGCACCTCCAGCACTGCATCTGTTTGTTGAAACATCTCAATTGATATTCCATCAATTTCTGAAGCCTTGTTTTTCACCAATGCCTTCAGAGCAGCTTGGACTTCTTCCTTCAGTACCATTGGTTCCTGATCATATGGCACCTCTTGAAATGGTTGAACATTGACTAATTCTTTTTGGTATAATGACTCTGTGTTTTCCTTCCATCTTCTTTTGATGCTTCCTGTGTCGTTTAATATTTTCCCCATGGAATCCTTCACTGTTGCAACTCGAGGCTTGAGGTTTTTCTTCAGTTCTTTCAGCTTGAGAAACACCAAGCGTGTTCTTCCCTTTTGGTTTTCCATCTCCAGCTCCTCGCACATGCCGTTATAATACTTTACTTTGTCTTCTCGAGAGGCCCTTTGAAATCTTCTGTTCAGTTCTTTTATTTCAATTCTTTCTTTTGCTTTAGCTGCTTGACGCTCAAGAGCAAGTTTCAGAGTCTCCTCTGACATCCATCTTGGTGTTTTCTTTCTTTCCTGTCTTTTCAGTGACCTCTTGCTTTCTTCATGGATGACGTCCTTGATGTCATTCCAGAGCTCGTCTGGTTTTCGGTCACTAGTGGTCAGTGCGTCAAATCTATTCTTGATATGGTCTCTAAATTCAGGTGGGATATACTCAAGGTCATATTTTGGCTCTTGTGCACTTGCTCTGATTTTCTTCAGTGTCAGCTTGAACTTGCATATAAGCAATTGATGGTCTGTTTCAGAGTTGGCCCCTGGCCTTGTTCTGACTGATGATATTGAGCTTTTCCATTGTCTCTTTCCACAGATGTAGTCAATTTGATTTCTGTGTGTTCCATCTGGTGAGGTCCATGTGTATCGTTGCCGTTTATGTTGGTGAAAGAAGGTATTTGCAACGAAGAAGTCGTTGGTCTTGCAAAATTCTATCATTCGATCTCTGGCATTGTCTCTATCATCAAGGCCATATTTTCCAACTACTGATCCTTCTTCTTTGTTTCCAACTTTCACATTGCAATCGCCAGTAATTATCAATGCATCTTGATTTCATGTTTGATCAATTTCAGACTGCAGCAGCTGATAAAAATCTATTTCTTCATCTTTGGCCCTAGTGGTTGGCGTGTTAAACTGGAATAATAGTCAGATTAACTGGTCTTCCTTGTAGGCGTATGGATATTATCCTATCACTGACAGCATTATACTTCAGGATAGATCTTGAAACTTTCTTTTTAACAGTGAATGCAACACCATTCCTCTTCGAGCTATCGTTCCCAGCATAGTAGACTATATGATTGTCTGATTCAAAGTGGCCAATACCAGTCCATTTCAGCTCACTAATGCCTAGGATATCGATGTTTATGTGTTCCATTTCATTTTTGACAATTTCCAGTTTTCCTAGATTCATACTTTGTACATTCCAGGTTCCGATTATTAATGGATGTTTGCAGCTGTTTCTTCTCATTTTGAGTTGTGCCACGTCAGCAAATGAAGGTCCCAAAAGCTTACTCCATCTACGTCATTAAGGTCGACAGGAGGCAGCTCTTCCCCAGTCATCTTTTGAGTGCCTTTCAACCTGGGGGGCTCATCTTCCAGCACTGTATCAGACAATGTTCCACTGCTATGCATGAGGTTTTCACTGGCTAATGCTTTTCAGAAGTAGACTGCTGGGTCCTTCTTCCTAGTCTGTCTTAGCCTGGAAGCTCGGCTGAAACCTGTCCTCCATGGGTGACCCTGCTGGTATCTGAATACCGGTGGCATAGCTTCCAGCGTCACAGCAACACACAAGCCCCCACAGTACAACATTCTGACAGACACGTGGAGGAATTGATGCTTTAATCATTATATAATGTCCTGTCTTGTCTTTTATGGTAGATTTTGCCTTAAAGCCTATTTTGTCAGAGATTAATTTTGCCACTCTTGCTCTTTTTTGGTTGTTGTTTGCTTGATATATTTGTTTCCATCCTTTGAAGTTTATTTATATCTTTGTCTCTAAGATATGTCTCTTGTAGACAGCATATTGATGGGTCATGTTTTTTAATCCGTACTGCCACTCTCTGTCTCTTTGCTGGTATGTGTAGGCCATTACATTCAGTATAATTACCGATAGTTATGAGTTTATTGCTATCTTTTTTTCATGCTTTTTTTGTGGTGTTGATGGTTTCTTTGTTCCACTTTATTTTTTGTGCTGAGCTCTTTGTGTTTGTGGATTTTCTTTTCATTTCCTTCATTTTTGTTGATTTTTTGTTTACTGAGTCTTTATGGTTTTCTTCTTTTTATTTTGATGAATAGGTTTGTTAATTTTCTTTGTGGTTATCCTAAGATTCACCTTTGTCTTCCTAAGTTTAAAGCAGTCATTTATTTCTTGTTATCTCCTTGCCTTCTCTCCATACAGAACTTCTGTAACTACACCATTTATTCCCCTTTTTTGTTTTGAAGTTATCATCGTTTACAGATTGACGTCTCTGGTTTCCTGTTTTCAGTCTTTTAGCAGTATTTTGTTTTTGAGAATTCTTTATCTGGGTTGGTGTCTAGCTGATGTTGTTATATGTCTTAATCTTAGGTTGTTGTTTTACGTTGTTAGTTCTCTGTCCATAGGACTCCTTTTAATATTCCTTGTAAGGTTGGTCTGGTTTTTATAAATTCCCTTAATTTCTCTTTATATGAAAATGTCTTAATTTTGCCCTTGTATTTGAGGGACAATTTTGCTGGACGTATAATTCTTGGTTGGCAATTTTTTTCTTTCAGGGTTTTGTATATTTCATTCCATTGCTTCCTTGAGTGCATGGTTTCTGCTGAGAAGTCATAGTTTATTCTCATTGGTTCCCCATTGTAGGTGATCTTTTGTTTTTCCCTAACTGCATTCAGGAGACTTTCTTTGTGTTTGGTTTTGGAGAGTTTGATTATAATTATGTCTTGATGATTTTCTTTTGGGATCTAGCCTGTATGGGGTTCATTGTGCTTCTTGGATGGATATCTTCTCATCTTTCATGATATTAGGGAAGTTTTCTACTGGCAAATCTTCAGATTCTCTCTGTGCTTTTTATTGTCTCCTCCTGTTCTGGGATTCTAGTCATGTGTAGATTATTCCTCTTGATAGTGTCACACATAACTTCTAGGCTTTCTTCATTTTTCTCTGCTCTTTTTACTGATTGTACCTCAAACA